>NC_063334.1:4405039-4436342 GCF_021869965.1 Rhincodon typus
GCTTGGCCTGCTGTGTTCATCCAGTTCTACGCCTTGTTATCTCAGATTCTCCAGCATCGGCAGTTCCTACTATCTCATGTTCCAGAATTTTGACTTGATAACACTGAAGGAACTTCAATATATCTTCAAGTCAGGATGGAAGGCGGCTTGGAGGGGAACTTTCAGGTAGTGGGACTCCCATGCATCTGCTGCCTTTGTCCTTCCAGATGGTAGAGGTTGCAGATTTGGAAGATTCTGTCAGAGTAGTCTTGGTGAGTTACTGCAGTGCATTTTGCAGTTGGTACAGAGCGTGCTTTGGGAGTGAAGAGAGTGAATGTGGGAGTGGTGTATAGCACGCTGATTTCCAATGATACTGCTGCCTCAGCCTAGGTGTTACTGAAATCCTTATCCATGTTTTTGTTTAGCCTAGACTTGATTATTCCAATGCGCTGTTTGCTGGTCTCTGATATTCTCCCTCAATAAACTTGAGATCATTCAGAATTCTGCTGCCCATTTCCTTACTCACTCGAAGTCCCATACAGCTGTCTGTGCTTGTGCTTGCTGGCCTGCATTGGCTTACAGTCAAAAAAAGGCCCTTAATTTGAACTTCTACTCTTCACTTTCAAATACCTTCACAGTTTTACCTCCTCCCAAGCTTCATCTCTAGAAGCTGGTTGGTTCTGTTGGTTGGTAAGAACAATCTTTTATTCACTCCAGTCTATGCCAGTTCAGAATTGATTTGAATCAGAGGACTCTGAGGAAATGAAGGCACACTAAACTGCTTTGACACAGCGGCCTCCCTGTCCTCTGCACTTTTCTAATTATGGCCTCTTAAGCATCCACAATTTTAATCTCTGCAGCGTTGATGGCCCTTCCTTCAGTTACCTAGACTGCAAGTTCTGATATTCTTCCCACACTTCTTTAGCTGCCTTCCTCTCTAAGATGTTCCTCAAAACTTTTGACTACCTTCTTATTTTCAGTGTGATATTTTGATTTATAATCCTCATGTGTATTGCTTTATGGCATTTTATTATCCTAAATATACTTTATAAATACAAGTTTTTAATTATGGTGCTCTGTTTTAATATCAAGTCAAGAGCATAAAAGGCTTTTTAGTGTACTTGTTGCCGTTACATTAAGGAGCCTGTAGCAATTTTAAAAATGATCAGTGGTTTTAAAAAAACACTGGAATCCCTTCGCCATCGTATCAAAGAGGTTTTGTGTGCCTTTTTCCCCTCAGAGTCCTCTGATATAAATCAATTCTAGACTGGCATTGACCGGAGTGAATAGAAGATTGTTCTTACTAACTAACAAATAAAACAGCTTTAATAAAACCTGTCATAAATCATGGTGCTGCAAAGGGAAAATACCCCGTTCACAATACAGTGAAACTGACATGACCATTAAAACCACCATTTAGATCAGCATTATGTTATATGTAAACATAGCAAAAAAAAAAATTGAATCTTGTAGCATATTATTGTAGTGGAGAAAGGAGAATTTTGCGTTTTTCATACATTTTCATACAAGGGCGTCTCTGACCAGGCCAGCATTTATTGCCCATCCCTAATTGCCCAAAGGGGTAGTTAAGAATTAACTATGTTGCTATGAATCTGGAGTCACACTGAGGCCAGACCCTATAGGGACAACAGTTTCCTTTCCTAAAAGGACATTAGTGAACCAGATGGTTTTTTTTCTGACAAATCGACAATGGATTTTATGGGCATCATTAGACTCTTAATTCCAGATTTTTATTGAATTCAAATTCCACCATCTACTCTAGCAGGTTTCAAACCCAGATCCCCAGAACATTAGCTGGGTTTTAACTGTCCAGCAATAATTCCACTAGGCCATTGCCTTCCTGTGGAGACAGAATTGTTTAATTTAAATTATTAATACAAGAAAAATAAATGAAGTAACATCTAATGAAGATGCCACGGCAGGTGTTGTGGATGTGGTATGTAGGAGCTGCCGGATGCCAGTGTGATCCACAGCAGCCACATCTGCACTAACAGTTTGTGGATCAAAGGGCCTTGGCTCAGAGTTAATGAGCTGAAGGCCAAGCTACAGACACAGTAATACATCAGGGATGTGGAAAGGGACTTGAGCACTTTGTTCCAGAAGGCAATCACATCCCTTAAATAATTTAGTCATCAGTCAGAACCAGGAAACTCAACTGAAAGCGTGGCAGGTAAGGGAGCCGAGAAGGTAGAAGCTTCAGTGTCTGCAGTTGTCCAATAGTTTTTCAAGATTCCTGCAGCTTCTATGGTTGAGAACAGGGTCTACAAGGTGGATGAGCAAACCAACTACGTTATCAGGACAAAGGAAGCCAGTGAAGTAAGGGGCATACATACAAATGTCAGCAGGGGGCAGTATCATCAGGGGATCAACATAGTTCTCTGCAGCAAAGAGCATGAGTTGAGAAGGCTGTGTTGCATGTGTGGTGCTAGGGTTCAGGACATTTGTTCTGGACTAGAAAGAAATATACTGTGGCAGGGGAAGAATTTAGTAATTGTGTCTATGGGCACCAGTGACAAAGATGAGACTAGGAAAGAAGTTCTACTTAGGATTATGAGTAGCAAGTGACCAAATTTAAGATCCTCAAAATGTAATCACTTCTGGATTCTTTTCACAGATCATAGAATCCCTACAGTGTGGAAACAGGTCCTTTGGCCCATTAAGTCTACACCGACCCATCCCCCCTATAACCCACCTAATCTACACTTCGCTGAACACAACGGGCAATTTAGCAAGGCCAATCCACATAACCTGCACATCTTTGGATTGTGGGAGGAAACCGGAGCACCCAGAGAAAACCCACACAGACATGGGGAGAATGTGCAAACTCCACACAGACAGTCACCCAAGAGTGGAATTGAACCTGGGTCCCTGGCACAGTGAGGCAGCAATTCTTACCACAAGCAAATTATCATAGTGTAAATAAAATTGGAGAGCCAAACGCATGGCCCACGCTAATGTGGAAGAAATAGGTTAAGTTTCATGGGGCATGAGCACCATCACTGGGGTCTGTGGGAGCTGTATTATTGGGGTAGTTTTCACTTGGCTGGGACTAGTGTTCTGATGAGCTGTACAACTAGGGTGTGGACAAATCTTTAAAATAATAGGGGAAAGATGATGTGAGAGAAGATATAATGCATCAAAAAGGAAACATTGTGGTAATTTAGCAAATTAATAATTCAGGTAATGACAACCAAAGTGTGGCATGAAAATGGAGAGTATTCCAACTTCAAAGTACACCAGACAATGAGGTCACACAATGGAAAAATAGTAAAATAACAGCGTTAATCACTCTGTATCTGCATGTGCATAATATTCAAAACAAATTGGATGATTGTTAGCACAATCAGAGACATGGTAACCACCACAGAGACATGGTTACAGGATGATGAAGGTTGGATCTGAATGTTGAAGGATATTTGACATTTTGAAAAGATAGGAAGCTAGGAAAGTGTTAAGATAGCACAATTAATTAAGGATGTCATTAGTTAAGTAGTGAGAGATGATTTTTGATCAAACTTGAGTAAAGATGAGAAATAGGAAAAGATAAGAGGTCACTTGTTGTAGGGTGTAGGCCCCTAGGGGTAGTTACACCATACACGTAGAGTATACCACAATAAATAATTGGAACTTTTAAGAAAGATATGGCAATAGTTATGGGTGATTTTAACCTGCATGTAGTTTGGGCCAATTAGATTAACAAAGATGACCTGGAAAACTAGTTCATAGGGTGCATTTGGAATAGTTTAACAGAGCTGGACATTTTGGAGCCAGCAAGTCCTACCATTGAGCAATGATGTAGAGTGGATCAATAATCAAAGATAAAGAAGCCTTTAGGTGACAATAATCATAACCCTGGTAGAATTACATGTTTGGTTTGAAGGGCAGAAGTATGTCTAAACCTGAAAAAAAAAGTCATTCTTCTATTCTGGAAGAGTCCCATCAGTTTGGAAAGTCACTAATGTAATATTTATTTAAGAGAGGAGAAAGGCAGGAAACTATGAACTACTTAGCTTAGCATTGGTCATAGGGAAATTGCTCAAATCCATCATTATGAGGGGAACAGCAAGACACTTCAAAAACTATAAAGTAATCAGGTAAAGTCAACATGATTTTATGAAAGGGAAATCATGTTTCCTAAGTATGAGAGATTTTGGAGAAAATTAGGAGGAAGGTGCATGAGGGGGAATCTTTATGTAGTATACTTGTCTTTCTAATATAATAAATGATTCATCAGCTAAGAGTAAGCAGAGAATAAGGAGAAATGGTTGAACAGGCTGAGCTTGCTTCCACTGGAGTTTAGAAGTAAGAGGTAGTAAGCACTGTTGATGCTGGAGTCTGAGATAACACAGTGTGAAGCTGGATGAATACAGCAGGCCAGGCAGCATCAGAGGAACAGGAAAGCTGACGTTTCGGGGCGGGACCCTTCTTCAGAAATGAAGAAATTTCTAAAGAAGGATCCCGACCCGAAATGTTAGCTTTCCTGCTCCTCTGATGCTGCCTGGCCTGCTATGTTCCTAGAAGTGAGAAGTGACTTGCTTGAAGCATGAAAGAAAAGAACATAAGAGCTAGGAGAGGGGAAAGCAATTCAGATCCTTAAGCCTGCTTCACCATTGATACCATCTTGGCTGATTTCATCTCAGCCCCGACTTAACTTTCTTACCTGCTCTCCATAACCCTGTAACGTGTAACTAATTAAAGATCTATCTGTCTTCTTAAATGTATTCAGTGTCTCGGTATCACCGCACTCTGCGATAGCGTATTCCACAGAGCCTGAATGATCTTGACAAGAGGAATATGGAAAATATGTTTCCTCTTGTGGGTGAGTCTAGAACTAGGTGGGCACTGCTTTAAAATTAGTGTTTGCCCTTTTAAAACAGAGATGACGAAGTGTTTATTTTCTCTCGGAGGGTTGTAAGATTCTGGAAGTCTCTGCCACAGAAAGCAGAGAAGGCAGGATCATTGAATACTTTTAAGGCAAAGGTAGAAAGATTTTTGTTAGGCAAAATTAATGGGTGTAGGTTGGAATGTGGAATTCGAAACACAAACAGACATGAATGGTGCAGCAGGCCCTAGGGGCTAAATGGCTACTTCTGGTCCTAATTTGCAAATTTGTATGATGAAATAGATGCCATTTAACCAAAATGATACAGTTGGCCAGTTGTTTTAATTCAATCCGACTGCAACAGAGTCACACGTAGTCCAGACCAGGTAAGGATGGCAGTTTCCTTCCCTAAAGGGCATGAGTGAACCAGATGGGTTTTTCCTGACAATCGGCAATGGATTCATGGTCATCATTAGACTCTTAATTCCAGATATTAATTTAATTCAAATTCCACCATCTGCCATGGCAGGATTCAAACCCAGGTCCCCAGAACATTATCTGAGTCTCTGGATTAACAGTCCAGCAATAATACCACTAGGCCATCACCTCCCCAACAATGCTTCCATGACCATCTCCCCAAAAACACAACAATACCATTACAACATCATGGGAACCTTTTTGCAAGTCACTTCAACAGTATCTTACTCTTCATGTAATAAGTTTCTGCCTCCAGAATGTTTTGGATGGGTTCACTAGGACTGACTAAACTGTTGTTGCCCCTTTTTTTTAGTCACTAAACTTTCCACTGTTTAATAAAATAATAAAATATTTATAAATGTACTTATAGGCAGAAGATTCAATTCAACGTTTAATTGTACTGTCTTTCAACTAACACGTTTTTACCTCATTCACCATTTTTGTTTATATGTCTCTGAAGTGCCTATGGGTAAATTATTATTCTCTCTGATTCAAGCAAACAGAAATCCTACAACTTTTCAGTAGCCAAAGGATTTGAATATTGCAATGATTTCCCATTTCCACTTGGCCAACAAATAAATAAATGTTTATCTTCGTGGTTACTGGGGGGGAAGGATTTGTTTATTTCAGGGGTATTGTAAAACCACTCTTTTTAAACTTGTGCTACAAGGTTCTCTGTTATAATGTGGTGTTGTAACTTCTGCGCCTCGCCCTCCATCCCAGAGGTATGGGGATGTTGGGTATTGAGGGAAAATCTCAATTGGCCCCCTGGAGCAAATGAGGCAAGAGAAACAGAAGGCTATTACAATCAGTAACATCTGTAACTGTTAATGATTATCAATTACATTCAGATCAATACAAGTAAACATTATTACAGTTTGGGAAATAAATTGTTATCTTGTGCTGAAGAATCCTTGCAACAATTTTACACTTTCACTACAACTAGTGAATAACAGCAGTTGTTTTTCTTTATGCTTTAACAATAGAGTATAGTCAACTGAAATACTCATAATCTAGTTGACATTAAAGTAGAAAGATCATTGTAGCCATACCTGTTCTACTCAATCTTCTCTTAGTTACTGTGTTTGGCATTTTGTACTGATTAGAGTTTATTGGGAAAGCAGATCATGACACAGAAACTTCCATCCAGTGATAGCATGAATAAGGCAATGGATTGTGGGAGCTATTCTCAATTTGTGATGTAATGAAATTGGCATTTTGTGATGTCATGGGGGGTGGGACATTGATAAAAATGGCTACATCAGGCACTGGTGCTAAAGTTGGGAACATGACAACAAGACACATTCATGTGAGTTTTCTTTTAGTGATGATTTTGTATATCTGGAAGTGTTATTACATACAAATGAATGGCTTTTTCTGAATCAACTGTTGTGTTGGTTTCTTTTTTACATGTAACTTAGCTTTTCTTTTTCCCATCAGCAAGTCACCCCTGGTACTTTTCATCTATTAACTCCCCCCACCAAATCACTCATGTTTCCAATCTAGAAATCTACATGTAAAGGCAATGCAAACCATTGAAGGTGAGGGAGAAAGGCAGGAGGCTAAATCAAAACAGAGTTAGAAGGGGAGAGCTTTTTTTTATTCGCTTTAAAGCACCTTTTAAATCTTGTCAGCAAGATTAGAAAAATTGCTGATAGGCTATTATCTAAAATATACAAGTTTATGTTTGAACTCATCATAATGGCCAAATAGTTAAGTGGAACCATTGCTTACACAGAATTATGCAGGTGTCATTATATAATCCCATTTGATGTAGATAGTGCTGTAACCAATACAAATTTACAAATCAATTCATACATTCCAACTTTTATTGCAATGTAATCCCCATATTGGAAGTGCCTATTAACAGGAATAAACATCTATTATCAATGCTGTGTTGATTATCTATAGAAATTGAACCTCAACATCAACTAATGGGGAAATTGCACTGTCATTTATAGAATGTTGGATTAGATAAAGAGAAACACAATTATGAAAATGGCTGGTATGACACTGTAACCTATTGTACCTTGCTCTCTTCCATGATGGAGTCCTGTAGTTAACTAACACTAAAAATATAGAGTAATAATATCAGATTTACTTTTTGGAGAAGGCAGAACTGTAAAGGCAAAAGGATGTTTAAGGAATTACATTTTCAGACTCTTCATCAATTCTGAAGTTCATCATTGCTTCACTTTTGGTCAGTGAGAAATTTTTGGCTCAATCTCAAACCTAAGGCTGCACTTTACAAAGCCCACTGAGCTTTACTTGTCAGACACAGTTTTCTGGAAGTTGGTCTCCTGTTGTTCCCTACCTCCTCCTCCCATGATTTTGTTTCCAATGTCCAAAATTATCTACATGAATTCCTTGGCGTGCACTTCCAGCTGGTGAGATTCCTCATCAAGAACAGGATGTGGTGAGCTTTATCCTCCTGCATAATGTCACTGAAAGACCAAATGGATTAAACTATGGATTAGTATGTAACTAAGGTAGCAAGTTTTTCTTCATTCATTCCTAGGACGTGGGCATTGTTGGCTGGGCCACGACTGAATGGCTGACTATCCACAAGTTTTTGATACGGAAAACTCCAAAGATTCTAAATGCAAACAAACAAAGTAAATGCAAAAATTCTTCCTCATCCTCTCCTAACTGATCCTTGATCTTGAGACTCTGCCCACCACATTTTAAACTCTCCAGGTGAAGGGATCACCTTCCTAGTATCTAATCAGTTGTGCAGTTTAGAGTCTTCTGTACGGCAGTTGTATCTTGACTTAGACTCCCTGCAGTGTGGAAACAGGCCCTTTGGCCTAACAAATCCACACCAACTCTCTCAGCATCCCACCCGGACCCATCCGCCTGTAACCCACCGAATCTACATATCCCTGAACACTATGGACAATTTAGTATGGCCAATCCACCTAGCCTGCACATCTTTGGACAGTGGGAGGAAATCAGAGCTCCCAGAGGAAACCCACACAGACACGTGGAGAATGTGCAAACTCCACACAGACAGTCACCTGAAAGTGGGATCAAACCCAGGCTCCTGGTGCTGTGAGGCAGCAGTGCTAACCACTGAGCCACAATGTCACCCAAACCATCTTCTAAATTCCAGAGAGTGGGGGCCCATTCAACTCAATAAATTGGAAGAACCACTGAGGGCGGACTGCAATGTTCACCCCTAAATGGAGCTTGGTTGCACCATCACTGACTGACTGAGCTGATTGAGTGCTTTAGCTGCTGCATTGGGTTTATATCAGGTAGTGAGGGATCCCACAGAGCATAAGAAGGATGCCAGTATCTGTAGGAATAATCACAGCACAGTCCTTGTGAAGTCAAATCCCATCTTCACACTAAGAAATCCCTCCATTGTTTTTGTGTCACTACTATTGTGCAAAGCATACTTCAAACAGATCCAACAACATAAAGTTGGCTATCTATGAAATGCTGTGGGCCAACAACAGTAGTAGAATTTAATTGAACTGATGGGCCAGCACATTTTCACTCTACCACTACCATCAAGCTGGGGCATCAAGTCTGGTTTAAATAAGAATGCAGGAGTAATGCCAGGCAGAACTCAAATGAGATGTCAACCTAGGGAAGCTACAAAGCAGGGCTACTTGCACACGAAAGAGTGAAAGTAGCAAGTTATAGATTTGTGATCCCACAACCAACAGATCAGACCTAAGCTCTGCAATCCTGCCACACCAGCAGTAAATGGAAGTGGACAATTAAACAACTCACTGGGGGAGCAGGCTGCACAAATATCCCTATCCATGATGGGGGTGCCCAGAACATCAGTGCTAAAGATAAGGCTGAATCACTTGCAAGTATCCATACTATCAACCTCCTCCTATGGACATCAGCATCACAATCACCAGTCTTCAGCCAATTCAATTCACAGCATGGGATAAGAAGAAATGGCAGAAGGCGTGCCTCAGTTAGAGGGTGTGGTGACCCCAAGGACAAACTGGGTCTTATAACAGAGCGTCTGGTGGAAGGTGGTGATACTAAGGGCAGACACTGAGCAGGAGAGCTCAAGCAGTCAAGTGGATCCTGTCTGGTGGAAAAAGGACTTTGCCAGGAAGAGGTCTCATGGAAACAGGAAGCGGCAGACAAAGGATTTCTTCAACCAGATGTTGTCTCTAGGCTTAATTTCATGTAACTGTTTTCTCACTGTTAACCTAATTTCCTTAATGTATATAAAGACCTGATGCCAGTGCAATAAAGACTCCCTGCTCCATGATCTTCTGGCCAGCCATGTGCTTAAGTCATCCATTACATATTAGATACTGTAAAAGCTATGGGTCCTGACAACTTTCTGGCAATAGTACTGTTCTGCAGAATTAGCTATGCCCCTAGCCAAGTTGGTTCAATACAATTAAAATACATCTACGCGGCAATGTGGAAAATTGTCAAGCTATGTCCTATACACGAAAAGCATGACATATCCCATTCAATCAATTGCTGCTCTATCAGCCCACTGCTGATCATCAGTAAATACCTGGACAGAGTGGTCCTCAGTGCTAATAAGCAGTACTTGGTCAACAAAAACCTGCTCACTGACATGTTATTTAAGTTCTGTCAGGGTGACTCAGCTCCTGACCTCATTACAGCTTTGATTCAATCATGGACAAAAGAGCTGAACTCCAGATGCAAGGTGAGAGTGACTACCCTTGATATCAAGAGAGTATTTGGCTGGGAATCAAGGTTTAAAGAAAACTCTCCAACTCTCTCGAGCCTTACTAGCAAAAGTAAGATGGTGGTCATAGTTGCTGGAGGTCAATGATCTCAGTCCCACAACATCACTTTAAGAGTTCCTCACGGTATTACCTGTCGTATGTACAGCTAAACCAAATCTGCAATAGATTCAATCACCACCATTCCTAGTCTACCTTAGTGACTCTCAATCAATTTGAATGCATAGTTTATGCAATCCCTCAACTATATTTTAAGGCATACAACTAGTCTATGAAACCTATGATGGCTAGAGAGCTCCGTACCAGCACCATTCCCATGCACGGGGTTGTGGTGGGTGGGGGTGGAACCATAATGTTCTATGAAATAAACTGCCACTAACTACAACCCTGGAGAAAGTGCTTCAGATTATCAGAGCATTCTGCTCAAACACAGAATTCTTCTGTGTAGACAGTGCTATGTCTGTGTGTGTGTGTGTGGCAGTCTTTGGATTACTGTGTCCTCGTGCATCAACAGTTCTTGTTGGACAACCAGCTGCATATGATTTTGCTTTGCTTTTGGTGACATGCCATGATCAGTTTCCCTTGAATTATGGAGCACCACACTGACAGTCTGACACACAGATTATTGAATCCACTGGTAACATGTCTATTTAAATCTGCAGACACGACAGATCAGCTGGTGGATACTGAGGGAGCTGTCAGTTAGTTGTAAACATTCAGCAAAATGACCTATGTGCAAATAACCTGGAGGAATACCCAGCACTATTGGAAGAAAGTCAATGTCCTTCTCCACTCTGCCACAGCAAGTACCACCATCTTCTCCCTGGTGCCTCAATCAGCCTGTGCTACTGGACTCACCTCCCACCAAAGCTCATGTTCTGTCACTCTCACTGTTGCCTACAACATCTTCCCTCACTCACTCCCACCCATCCAAATCCTGGACATCACTGCCCCTGCATGCCCTCTGTGCTGCCCACCCACTCACTCAGGACACCTCCCCAACTGCACCAACACTAACAGCTGTGTCACACACTCTCATCTTCCTTAATACCTGCCTATCTTACATTTCAGGAGAAAAACAGCCCACATTAGGGTAAAATGTATCAAAGCAGGCAGTGTGCTGCCCCTTATTCAATCCTCATCACTTAGCAGGCTAGGAACCTGACTCTGATTATCCCAAGCCAGCTCTGGACAAGTATCAGAGACTGCCCTTGACTTACTGCCCTTGTACCAAGAATCCCCCACCAAAGGCTATCACTTTTGATTTGACTGAGAGCTGCTGACAACTATGATAAACTTTCTCACTTTGTGTCTCTGCTGAGTGCATGGCAGAACAGCAGTAACATGAACCCAGTATCTCTGGATGATGGGAGCAAAGTGCAAAATAGCAAGATAAGTCAAATCAAGGCATTATTGCTGCGAGTGTCCTGGTAGGCCAAGTATTACTGAGGCAGACTGTGCTGTTGACAAGTAGTAATCCCTATAAATTAGCATTTCACTATCGCCTCATGAGAAACTCACAAGGCTGCTTGTGAAAAGCATAAAAGATAGAGTAAGATGATCTTAGCATTTAGATGGGCCTTCCCACTGCCTGACTCTACCTCACATCTTGCCATAGCCCACATTGATCAGACTTCTATAGGGTTCCAACCTAGCGTTTCTTTCTACAAGTTAAAATTATGGTCTGTGCTGTCAGTGAAACAGTAATTTGCTCCTATATCAACTACTGCCCTTCTAAAACTACAACAATAAATATTGTACTGGATTCAGCAGTGTTTACCATGGACCAGTACAACACAATATGTTTAGATCCTTGACCTTCCAAACCCATGACCACTTTCATCTGGAATGACAGGGCAGCAGATACACAGGAGCATCACCATCTTCAAGTTCCCCTCCAAGCCATTCATTATCCTGACTTGGAAATATATCATTGTTCCTTTACTGTTGCTGGGTCAAAATCCTAGAATTCCCACCCTAAGGGCACTGTGGGTCAACCCACAGGACATGGACTGCAGCAGTTCAAGAAGGCAGCTCACCACCACCTTCTCAAGGGCAGCTAGGGACAGGCAATAAGTGTGATGCCCACATCCCACAAATGATTCTTAAAAGGTATTTGCTTTATAACACATATCTGTTTTCAAGTACGTTTTGGATTGATTTTAGCATATGGTAACATATAGACAACATATAATGATAATATGGAGTTGTGTATGTGCAAACAAAGAAAAATTTGCTTTTATATAGTGCTCCTGATTACCTCAAGATGACCCAAAGAATCTACAACTAGTGATAGACTTTCTGAAGTGTATTCACTGTGGTATGGGATAGTAGTTGTCCAACATTCTAGGATGAAGGATATTTTTTCAAAAGGATTAGTAATCATTGATTTACATCAAATTATTATGCTATATATTGCTCATGATATGAAAGTGTTTCTTGTTCAGTGTGTTTTAATACTATAGTACATATTAGAGTCTATTGCTTCTGATTCTAATATCAGCAACAGTAACTTCTGCACTAATAGAAAATAGAACATAGTTCAGCACAGCATAGGAATGGGCCCTTCAGCCTATGATTTTGTGCCGAACATGACACCAAGTTAAACTAATCCCTCCTACCTGCCCTTGGTCCATATCTCTCCATTTCTTGCATATTCATGTGATTACCCAGTAGTTCATTAAATGCCTCTACCATATCTGCAACTCCACCAATCTTCATATCATCTGCAAACTTACTCATCAGACCACCCACGTTTTCCTCCAGATCAGTTATATACACTACAAACAACAGAGGATCTAAGTCTGATTCCTGTGGAGCACCACTAGTTATGGGTCTCCATTCCGAAAAACACCCTTCCACCGCTATGCTCTGTCTTCTATGACCAAGCCAGTTTTGTATCCATCTAGCCAGCCCACCCTGAATCCCATGAAATTTTAGTTTTTGTACCAATATGCTATCAATATTTATCAAATGCCTTACTAAAGTTCGTATAAACTACATTAAGAGCCCTTCCCTCATCAATTATCTTCGTCACATCTTCAAAAAATTCAATCAGGCTGGTGAGACATGACCTTCCCCATACAAAACCATGCTGCCTGGCACTAACGAGGCCATTTTCTTTCGAATATGCTTTTATCTTATCCCTTAGTATCTTCTCCAAAAGCTTCCCCACCACAGACATCAGGCTCACCGGCCTATAATTTCCTGGCTTATCCCTGCTTCCTTTCTTAAACAAGGGAACAACATTGGCCAATTTCCAGTCCTCTGGAACCTCACCTGTGGTCAAAGAGGATGTGAAGATATCTGCTAATGCCCCAGCTATTTCATCCCTTGCCTCTCGCAGTAACCTGGGATAGATCCCATCTGGCCCTGGGGACTTGTCTACCTTAATGCAATTTAGGATACCTAAAACTTCCTCCTTCAATATATGGACCTTCTCTAGAGTATTCACATACTTATCCTTGATTTCAACATCAGTCATGTCCTTCTCCTTGATGAATATTTATAGAAAGTATTCATTAAGGATCTCCCCCACTTCCTGTGGCTCCATGCATAACTTCCCTCTTTTGTCCTTGAGTGGACCTACTCTTTCCCTTGCTACCCTCTTTCTTCTAACATATGCATAAAAAACCTTAGGATTCTCCTTGGCCCCATTTGCTAAAGACATTTCATGGCCCCTTTTAGCCTTCCTAATTCCGTGTTTGAGTTCCTTCCTAATTTCTCCATACTCCTCAAGAGCTTTGAAAGTTTGTAGCTCCCTAGACCTATCATATGTTATCATTGACCATCTTTTAATTGCCCACCACCTGGCCATCTTTGTCCTCCATGCACACTCTCCTCCTTTCTGAGACAGCCAGGCTACTCTGCAATGCACATGGAGCTGCTTCCATGTCCTAGCTTGCTTGAGAACCACTGGTAGCCAATTCACATGCAATAAAGTCTTGCAAACAGAAAAGACTAATTTTAAGCATTTTTAAAAGAGATGTTGAAAGACAGCTAAGTATCAGAGAAGACTATGACAGAATTTCTCTATTCTCCTTCAAATAATGCCATGGAATAGTTTACATATACCTCTTTACTCCACTTCCCAAAGTATATCATCTTGCATTAGCCTACATTAAATTCCATCTGACATCTCCCTGTCCAATCTACTAGCCTACGTGCTCTTGACATTGTTACAATCCTTCTGCGCCATTAACTTTGCTCCCATTTTGTGTCAATTGCAGAGTTGGATGTTGATTTGTCCAACATACAAATCCAAATCCATCAAATCTTATCATTGGATCCCAAGGGAATCTACTACTTTAAAAGTAGTTCATTGTCTGTAACACCCACTTTTCTGTACTCTATTTATTCAATTCATGCTTGTGGGAATTTGGTACATACAAATTGGCTGACATGTTTCCCTGCATTACGGCAGTGCCTACACTTCATAAAGAACCGCATAGCTGTAAATCATTTTGGAACGTTCTGAGGACACAAATGGTGCAATTAAATTCCTTTTCTTTCCTTAACTTCTTTTACACACTAAAATATCAGCTTTAATACTAGATATTTTAGTATTTTAAACAGGATTCCAATATGATACCTTTTCAAATGCCTTCTGAAAATCTACATACACAACATCCATTACATTTCTCATCTATTACATTTCCTTTAATGTTAAAGATGTTTCCCTTGATCAAAAGTCGTTTTAGTCTCATTATTTATTCAGATTTTGGAAGTTGACTGTAATGATTCTCTTGTTCTGAAACTTCTTAAGATTGTGACCTTTGCAGTCAGAGGAAAAGCTGCCCCCTGCCCTCCGGGTCAGATCTGAGATGTTCTCGGACTTGAACATGAAGCTAGTCCTTCTCATCCAATTCATGAAGCTCTAACAAACAGCCAAAAGGATTTCTACCTGCCCAACTGTCTTAGCTATAAGGATCTAATCAGCCAGAAATGGCCAAACGTCAGGAATATATTTCTAAAAGAAATGAATGTTCATTGCGAAAAGTGAGAAATGCACAAGCTAGACAGCTTACACGAGATAATCATGGTTAGAAAAAACTGCAAAAGTCTGTTGCATAGTGTCTGTACTTTTAAAGCTATAGGCACAGCTTTGATGCAAAATGGCATTTACACCATTCATACATAGCTCTGGTGCAAGCTGTAGTGAATGCCATTTTTAGGTAAATGGTTAATGCTGCTGCAGACAGAATATGCCGGAAGTACACAGGGTTCTGTTTTTGGCTCATGTGTAATACTGATTTAATATCAAGGTTGCTTTCCCAAACCTTGGAGCATACTGTCTGGCCTGTGTGCCTCCATTTAACACTTTCTCAGCTCAATCACCTAACCCTGATCTTATCTAGCACCTGTTGAAATCAGAATGCAGCTTTTTTTTAAAGAGTTTAGGCTGGCTTTAAACTTTCCTAACCTACACAAACCTGTCCCACCTCTGAGACATGCTCTGTGTGTAATCATGCAATGATACACTCATGCAATGAGCTGGTAGCAAGAAGCTGCCTGCATCAGACTGAACAGGCATATGTTAATTAACCTGGAGAATTTTATTCTTCAACCACTATCAGTCAAACAGATGATCCTGTTGGGACCCTTCTTCAGAACCTTTTCTGAAGGAGGGTCCCAACCCGAAACGTCAACTTTCCTGCTCCTCTGATGCTGCCTGACCTGCTGTGTTCCTCCAGCTCCACACTGTATTGTCTCTGACTTCAGTATCTGCAGTTCTTGCTATCTCTAGATGATCCTGTCATTGCTGTTTGTCAGGCATGGCTATATACAAGTTGGCTGTTGGATTTTTGTGTATTAAGGCTGTGATACATTTCAGGAAAAAGTATATGATTGGATGTAATGTGCTTTGGGGTGTCCTGGAACCATGAATTTACCATTTAAATACAAGTTCTTTTCTAAAACAAAAGTGGCTTCTCTGAAGAAGGGTCACTGGACTTGAAACATTAACTCTGCTTTCTCTCCACAGATGCTGCTAGACCTGTTGAGTTTGTCCAGCAATATCCACTTTTGTTCCAGATCTTCGGCATCTGCTGTTGTTTGTTTTATCAAAGTCTGAAATAAAAACTAAAAATGTCAGAATCTCTCAGCAGATCAGGGATCATTTGTGAAGAGAGAAACAGAGTTAATGTTTCAGGTCAATATCCTTTCCTCAGAACTTTGTTTTTTGTTTTATCTTTCTATTCTTCCTATCTCTATTGTTATCCTATCCAATTTAAAGAGGGATCACAAAGGAAATCACTTCCAGTTATCTTCACAGGCAAGAATTAATTTCAACCACTTTAAAAAATAAAGACTTGCACGAATTCAAATCATTTTGCATCTAAGTGTTTTGCTAGAAGGAAGCATGAAAAGCAGATACAGATTGCCACTAGAGAGATATCAGCCAAAGATTCTGGTGCCTTGAATGGAGGTGAGGGGGGAGGTGTAGCACTTCCTGTGATTGCAGGGAAAGGTGCCGGGTGTGGTGGGGTTAGTAGGGAATGTGGAGCAGACAAGGGAGTCATGGAGAGAGCGGCCCCTACAAATGGAAGATAGGGATGGGAAGGGAAATATTTCTTTGGTTGTGGAGTTGGATTGTAGGTGGACGAAGTGGCGGAGAATGATATAGAGGTTGGTGGGGTAATATGTGAGGACAAGGGGGATTCTGTCTTTATTTTTGTTGAGGGGAGGGGATGTGAGGACAGAAGTGTGGGAAATGCAAGAGATGCGGTTGAGGGCATTTTCGATCACCGGAGGGGGGGACGTTTGAACCTTGAAATAGGAGGACATCTGGGATGTTTGGGAGTGGAACGTCCCATCTTGGGAGCAGATGTGGTGGAGGTGGAGGAATTGGGAGTAGGGGATCGCATTCTTGCAGGAAGGTGGGTGAGAGGAGGTGTAGTCTAGGTAGCTGTGGGAGTCGGTGGGCTTGAAATAGATGTCAGTTTCGAGGTGGTCACCAGAGATGGAGATGGAGAGGTCAAGGAAGGGGGGGGAGCTATCGGAGATGGTCCCAGGTGAATTAAACTTACAGCATTTTGATTCAAATAATGGTCAACTGAATCCACTGGTAAATACTATATGGTGTTTTAATATAGAGATAACAAGGTGTAGAGCTGGATGAACACAGCAGGCCAAGTAGCATCAGAGGAGCAGGAAAGCTGACGTTTCAGGTCTGGACCCTTCTTCAGAAATGGGGGAGGGTAAGGGGATTCTGAAATATATAGAGAGAGGGGGGAGGTGGATGGAAGATGGATAAAGGAGCAGATAGGTGGAGAGGAAACAGACAGGTCAAGGAGGTGGGGGTGGAGCCAGTAAAGGTGAGTGTAGGTGGGGAGTTAGGGTGGGGGTTGGTCAGTCCAGGGAACACGGACAGGTCAAGGAAGCAGGGATGAGGCTAGTAGGTAGGAAATGGGCGTGGGGGTTGAGGTGGGAGGAGTGGATAGGTGGGAAAAAGGATGGATAGATTAGGGAGGTGGGGACGAGCTGGGCTGGTTTTGGGATGCGGTCGGGGGAGGGGAGATTTTTGAAGCTTTATGGTGTTTTAATATGTAAGCATATTAAGCTTCAGTTTGCCGCATTGCTTCATTGCATCTCAAAAGTCCTTTGTTGGCTGTAAAGTGCATTAAGAAATCCTGTGGTCATGAAAGGCATTATATAAATGCAAGTCTTTATTTTTTAAAAGTGGTTAGAATTAATTCTTGTCTGTGAAGATAACTGGATTTCCTTTGTGATCCCTCTTTAAATTGGATAGATTAACAATAGAGATAGGAGGAATAGAAAGATAAAACAAAAAACAAAGTTTCACCTACTCTGAGATAATATTCTCAAGAAAGACTCCTTAAGTAAATATATCTTATATTCCTCTTTTGTTTCACAATCAAACTTTAGTGAGCTTCAATATGTTGCAATCTCTTTTGGCTTGTTCATGTGACCGGTCCAGCTTTATAATTTGCTCTAGCTGAGATGAGTGGCTTTTGCTTGCTATCTATGATCTGAAACTCCCCCTCAGGGTTCTCGGCATTGTAATTTCAAATGTTCTGCAAGTTATCAACCCAGCAGAGGCATTGTGTCTAACAGACAAGCAACTTGTATCTCACTCAAATCAAGCAAACTACCCAACAAGATGCAACTCAGATAACAAGGTGTAGAGCTGGATGAACACAGCAGGTCAAGCAGCATCAGAGGAGCAGGAAGGCTGACGTTTCGGCCCTAGACCCTTTTGTCCTCTCAGTACGAATATGGAGCCATCATATGACTTCAGGCTTGCTTTCAGGGGCTTCATTTTTGAATCACCACGTTGAACCATTTCACATGGGATTATGAAGGTTATATGACACAGCGGTGTCTATCTGATAATTCCTGTTGAATGGACGCTGACTCCTTCTGCAGTCCTCATTCCAATGATTACAAACCACTTCTCACCTATTATCTTTCTTGAGAATATTATCTCAGAGTAGGCGAAGGTATAAGACCAACTCAGCATTTGCTGAGATAAGTTCTAGCTGTTCTCAAGGCCAGCCTGAAAGAACAGAGAAGCAGGGAAATAAAACGTATTCAAAGAAGTGCTATCTTCTACAGAATGGATTTACAGAATAGTATCAGTGAAATAACCTGGAAAGCTGAAAGTGTATATTGGCTCAAGGGATGTAAGTAAAACCCTGAAGAGATCTCACTTCCTTATGCCAGCCATCGAAGGAATTCCTATCACAAATTGCAAAGAATAGGAACTCCCAAGAGAAGCTGGATAAAATCTGTTGCTTTTTAATTACATTCTGGATGCTGTGTGGGAGACACGGATGGTATGCATACTTCTTGGGTCTAGCAGATTCTCTGTGCAGATAGCATGAGCTAGTTAGTGATCTCCTCAGCCTTGAGGTTATGATGGGTGATCTGTTAGTTTATGAATCACAATCTGACCTCAGTCAGAATCCAGTGCAACAGCTAGACACAGCTTGCCAGATGAAGCTGAAGCTGAATACAAGAAGAAGTGCAATGTGTTGAACATATTGAACGTTGAACATATGTCTGAAGTCAAGTATATCGTTTGTAAACTGGCACGAAAGCGTCAAGGATATTACCCTGCTCATAATAGCAGAAAGGGCATAGGAAGTGGAATTGATAGCCCAAGTTGCATATTGTACAAAGGAAGTAGAGCCATTACCCCTAAAAAATTTGACAGGAGAGATACTAAAGCTATCCTTACAAGCTTCAAGGTAATTGATTTGAGCTTGAGGAAGGCAATAGAAGTGCTTGACTGGCCAAACATGGACAACAAAATGAAGGACCACATCAGCCAGTGTTTGCAACGAGTGCCAAATGATACAAGATGGAGTGCCACTGACAACAACTGGCCGTTGGTGAAGCTGGGAGGATACCCCTTCACTCTCACTGGAACTGATTATCTTCTCAATGTTGACTATAGTCTAAGTACTCGGAAATAGATCAGCTGACTTCAGTACCTACTTTGTGGTATCCTTTGTGGTTGGGTAAGCCCTTTCCTCACCAAAGTCATTATCCTATTTAAAACCAATATCCAATACTATTTATGGTCAGGGGACACTAACATGTAATTCAATCTGAAGGACAGTTTTTTTTTATTTTGAAGGCACTTTTTTTTCATACGAATTGAATTGTTTAGTTCAGAACATCATTGACCATTTCCTCCTCTGCTAACAGCTGCCACGTTACCACAATTGCATCTGCACTGCTCTTCAACTCTAACAAAGCCTGTAATCTCACATCACCGTCTTCTTCAGAATACTAATCTGGGATAAAACTGACATGAGAAAATGTATTATTTTGGCTGGTGATGCTTAAGCCAAAGGCTGCTGTCATCAACCAATTTAAAGCTTCCAGTTCAAAAACCTTGTAGTCACGATCTATGATGCAACACCTCATGCCATTATTATAATCACCGCATTGGGTGAGTTTGAATTCTTAATTGTATCTATATTTTTAAAGTACACAACACATAACAGAAAATTATACCTATATCTAAGTAATGATGTTTATTTGTCATTGTTCCAAAATAACACTTAGGTGACTACCATCAAGAGAAGTTGGAGCCAATATTCAAAAGATCTTGCAAGTCAGTCATATAATATCTTTTTCACTTGCATGGATTTAGACTAGAGAGAATGTTTCTGATTCTTAAGGATGAGTACATAGCTATGCTGTAGAATCTCACTATCAGAATCATAAAACATGAGGGGAAGGTGATCAGGAAAGTTGACATTTTGGGTTGGGACTCTTCTTCAGAAAATGAAGGGTCCTAACCCAAAACATCAACTTTCCTGCTCTACTGCCTTCTCTCCTGCTGCCTGGCCTGCTGTGTTCCTTCAAGTCCACACTGTGTTGTTTCTGACTCCAGCATTTGCAGTTCTTGCTATCTCCGGGGGAAGGTGCTGATGTAGTGGTAATGTCACTAGACTAATGATGTAGAACCCCCAGGCTAGTGCTCCAGGTCAAATCCCACCACGGTGAAGTTTGAAATCAGTAAAATCATGTAGCTAAAGTTGTTAAATTTCTATCTGGCTCACTAATGACTATGAATGAATTTTTTAAAAAAACTTTTGTCCCTACATTCTCTAGACTTTTGAAGAATGAGAGGGGATTTCATTGATAGGTGCAATCAAAAAAAAGGGTCAAAGCAGTTAAAATGTTTCCCTGGTTGGGGAATATACAGCAGGCAGCACAATTAAAAATGAGGGGGATGCCACTTAAGTCCAAGATGAGGAGAAATATTTTTACTCAGAGTATTGTAAATCTTTGGAATTTTCCAGCACAGAGACTGAGGAAGCTCAAACTTTAAGGCAGGGAGGGATAAATTTCTGATTACCAATGTTGTACAGGATTATGGGGATGCAAGAGTTAAAATGCAATGAAGTGCTCGATCAGCCAGATCATGTTGCATAGTGGGGCAGGCTTGATGGACTGAATGGCCTTATCCTGTTTGCATATTCCTATATTCCTAAGAGGAGACGATTTGAGCCTTTGTGTTTCTCAGGATAAGTTGACTTACATGCTGCCAATTCAGACTGCACAGTTCCAGTTGGTGTCCAAACAATCACAAGTATCCAGTTTCATGATGGTCTGCAATGTCCTGCACAAACTCACAATCATGAGAAAGTAGTCCTTGCCATCAGGTATTCAAGAGAGGAGGAGGAAAAAGAAACAGAAGGAGCGATTGGCACTCACTTACTCCAAACAGACTGTCTATGAGCAACAACTGAGACACTGGCTCCCTTCGCTTAATTCTGAAGAAGAGTTGTATTGGACTCCAAATGTTAACTCTGTTTCTCTCTCTCCACAGATGCTGCTGGACCTGCTGAGTTTTTCCAGCATTCTGTGTTTATTTCAGATTTCCAGAATCTGCAGTATTTTGCTTTTACTTTTGTTTCCTTTAACACCACTGCTTTGCAGTTCCATAGTTTTCCCTCCATCTGCTATGTCCAACTGCAAAATCCTGTAATGAAAGCCACTAAAAGAGAAACCATTCCACAACAACGTTATCCAACAGCACAGCCATCAATCCATGCAAAATTGAACTAAATCATCCTGCTGCATTCACTTGGTGCTGTCTTACAGATGCTTTCACCTAGCCCAGTGCTCCAATACAGTGCTACCACTGTCATCATTATCATTATCATCATCATTGGTGGTCCTTTACAGGCAATGACTCCTTTCCACTCTCCGGGTGAGTCTATAGGTGGCTGTACAGTCCGATGCGGCTTCTACAGACTCTGCCACACTTGGGGCACAAGGTGGTCACGGGAAGGGATGGGTGGAGCATTGGTGTGGCAGCGCGCTCCTTTCACTGTTTTCGGCTCGCTTCTGCTTTTTCCCTGACCGCAAGTCTTGAGGTGCTTGACACCTTCCCAGATGCTCCTCCTCCACTTTGGACGGTCTTGAGCCAGTGATTCCCAGGTATCGATTGGAATGCCGCACTTTGCCAGTGAGGCCTTGAGGGTATTCCCTGATCCTGGCTAGCACTGTAGCCACTGTATTGTTGGTGTAAGGTTGCTGAACTGACATTGGTGGAGACTGCAGATGGCCTTGCAGGAGGCCCTCGGGTAGTGTTTGTAACCAGGTCAGCCAGATGGGCCTCAATACAATGTGAGCTCCCTGATTGGGGGCTGTTAATCCAGTCCAATCAGGGAGCCCTAGCTGACAGATCTAAACAGGAGCGTCAGACATCCTGTTCCCCCTGAGAGCTGACTCTGAGGGAGTTGGATCAGTGTCAAGGATTCTGCAGATGTAAATAAAGGGTGACCTGGTGACAGGAAACTGACCTCTGTGGAGTTATTTCACCATCAGGTAGCTCTGGGCCTTGGAGCTCCCCTTCAGTCCTGACGTGGTGTGCAATCTGGGCTAAGAGGCAACAGCAAGCCCACTAGTGAAGTGGCTGCGGTGAGAGCAAAAGCGCTATCATCCCGAGAAAGACCAGCAAAGGCTGTGCACTAAAGAGAAGTGGGGCCGCAGCTACCAGTGATCCATTGGTGGGTAGATCACTCGACTGATGTGAGAACCTACATTCCTCTTTGAGCGCTGAGGGCCCAGCCATAATGGTAACCGTGAAGCTGCTTGTCACTGAGCATGGATCTCATGAAATTCCACTGCAACTCTTAGACATCTTCTCACCTGGAAGCGGAGACAGCAGCCATTGGACATTGCATTCTGATGAAGGGTCTAGGCCTGAAACATCAGCCTTACTGCTCCTATGATGCTGCTTGGCCTGCTGTGTTCATCCAGCTCTGCACCTTGTTGTCTCATTGGACATTGCATTGAGGTTATGTCCACAAGTGCTACCCTGGAGTTGGCTACCATTCCATACTGGAAAGAAAGGGCTCCAAGTTGGATATGAATTCCTCCAGATTGAACCCTGCCCACGCACAAACGTCTCTGGGTGCATGTTCATCGATGCTCGCCTGCAGACTTCCCATAAAAGTCCTCATCTGAATCCCTAAAAGCAGAACTCATCTGTAATCTCACCTTCTGGAAAGATGGCACATGAATAGTC
Organism: Rhincodon typus; assembly: GCF_021869965.1. NCBI lineage: Eukaryota > Metazoa > Chordata > Chondrichthyes > Orectolobiformes > Rhincodontidae > Rhincodon > Rhincodon typus. The sequence continues at coordinate 4,428,054 of NC_063334.1, forward strand.
CATTCACCCCAGCAACAGTACAACACACATGCCTGGTAACTCTCCACTTCAGATCGGGTCTCTAGTGCCAGTATCCGAGCCAAATGGGTGGAGATGTCAGATCAGACATCCTTTCTTCACCAGGGTCTTGTGCTATTCTCATTTACTCCTCATGAGGCAACATTTGATCTGAAGCATACATACAAACAGGGAGGATTGGAGTGAGGAAAGGTCAGTGGGATGAAAAGCAACAGACCCATGATTACATCATTAGTAGCTGACACCTGCTGCCAGATAGCAGGATGAAAGTAGTGTGTTATGTGAGGCAGAATATTCCATCATCCTGCCCACTATAGATGTCACCAGGTGCAGTGGGCTCTGTCACTGCCATCTGCCTTTTCCATAGCTCTCAGGTGATGCAGACATGGCTATTCCCTTCTGGTTCTGCTCCACTTCCTCCTGTTTTAGACCATCTTGTTCTGCAGACGAGCTGGATGAATATCTACAACAGTCTCATTGTGTTTTTGAGTGATGTAGAGGTGGACGTGAGGCTAGCATCTTGTGAGGGTGAGGCGGCGTTTCTGAATATTACGCATGAGTTCTGATTGCTGCTGAGCAAGTGGCCGGATGTGATACATTGAGCAGTGTGAGAGGCTGCTGTTGCATTACAGTGGGCAGGAGATGTCAGGTGAAGATACAGTAACTGACCTTGGACAGCTACGTGAGGTCATGTGCATATTGTGGCACTGTGGGCCAGGTCCTTGAGAGTAGACTTTAGAAATTGACCTCCATGATGACCTTGCCTCATTCCTTTCTGAATATGTGCCTTGAGAACATCTCAGATATTATATTGGTCTACTCCTTTCTATCTCCCATACTACAGTGGTTCTAGTTCCCCATCAAAAAAACCTGGACCACGCTCTCTTTTCTGGTGCCCCATTCTCTGTACTTCCCCTTGTAACCAATTTGTCCACAGACAGTTGGTAGCAAAGTCTGCTGTAACTGCATCTTCCCTTTGGTATGGAAAGGTTGCCCTTAAGAGGTTAACTGAAGGTCGTAAAACTGCTCAGCCTCCTGTTAAATGCCCAGCCAACCAATGGTATGTTCGGTGCCCCTATTTGACAAAAGGAGGCAGCACACATGCTCCCTGTCTTGAAGGAGCCAGACTTACAGCAAGCATAAATCATGACCATCTAGCTGAAACCAGGAGTCATTGAATATGTGCTCTAAATCATTGTAAAAAAAATTGTCATTATTAGAGGCTTCCCCACTTCTGACCAACAAGACAGGTCTAATCATTTTGGAGACAAAAGTATCTGGTGGAAGAAAACGAGAAACCATTTTCAGATCTGAATTTATAAGGATGATTGAGATGGCTCTCACTGCCATGCACTCACTCCTTAGCTGGAACCTTGTCCAATTTCAATCTGTTTGAAGAGTTCCCTCCTCCCAAGTCTTTAATATCTTAAAAATGCAGAGCCCCAGCTTTAACCAAACTGCCATTCCTGAAAGGGGGCAAGTTTGTGTTTGACACTTGATTTATATCCTGCCTGAAATTTCCTGAACTGCATGGGGTAGGTTAAAATTGGAATTCTTGAGTTTGTTTCAAATGCATATGGCTTTTATGAAGAATAAGAATCCAAAATCTTCTCCAAAGGACCCGCCATCTAAATATATATTGTTTTTAAAGAATCAAAAATCTTTATTTGGGTAAGTGAAGAATTGTGTCACAACAAAGGAAATGAAGGTTGTAGAATAACAAAAACAGGATGTGTCCTCAATTACATCAGAATCATTGGTGGCTGATGACTATGAGTCCTTCTGTGGCAGTTAACAATTTAATTTTTCATTGTTATACTTGGGAACTGATGCAATCACTTATATTTAAATACCACTGGACAGTCAACATAGTTGGATGAAGTAATAATCACCAAATGTCATGTCGTATGTATAGTCTTGCTTCTTTTCCTTAACGTCTTCTGTTGAGTGTCCACCATTGTCATATTAGCATCTATTTACTCACAATATATCCATAACTAGCATGAACAGAGCACCTTAACATAGAAGATGTCATCTCACAAAGGGAGAACCAGAAGGTAAATAAAAGAAAGAAATTCTAGGAGGAGTGATCAAAAGCTGTAGGTTACATAAGAACATAAGAAATAGGACCTTCAATAGGTCATGGCTGATCTTAGCATGGACTCAGCTCAACTTACCCACCCACTCACTATAACCCTTAATTCCTTTACTGTTCAAAAATCTATCTATCTTTGCCTAAAAAATATTCAATGCGGTAGCCACAACTATTTTACTGGGCAGGGAATTCCACTCATTCCACAGGTTGGCAGAGGGAATTTAGGGTTAGAATTCCAGAACGTAGAATCCAGGTATAGCTACTGCCACTGGGATAAATTGGGGGAAGGATGGACAAGAAAATACAAAAACTGCTGCGTGATAAATCATGAGGAGGACAGCTTTAGATTACAGGGGGATATAGATGGGCTGGTCAGATGGCCTAATCCGTAACAAATGGAATTCGATCAGATAAATGTGAGATGATACACTTGGGCAGGACAAGCAAGGGAATACATGAGAACAGCAGGAAGCACCAAAGATCAGAGGGACCTTGGTATGCATGTCCACTAGCCCCTTAAGGTAGCAGGACAAGTAGGTAAAGTGATTAAGATGGAATATGGCATACCTTATTAGCCAAAGCGTAGAGTTTAAGAGCAGGGAGCTGGAACTGTATGAAACATTGGTTAGGTCATAGCGAGTGTATTATGTACAGTTCTGGAATCCACATTATAGGAGGGATGTGATTGCACTGGAGAGGGTACTGGGGAGATTTACCAGGATGTTGCCTGGACTGGAGAGTTTCAGTTATGAAGATAGATTGGACAGAATGGGGTTTTGTTCCTTGGAGCAGAGGAGATTGAAGGCACAAGATTGAGATGTATAAAATTATGAGGGGCATAGATAGGGTAGACAGGAAGAAACCTTTCCCCTTGTTGGATGGATCAATGACCGGGGGCATAGATTTAAGGAAAGGGACAGAAGGTTTTGAGGGGATGTGAGGAAATTTCTTTTTAACCAGACGGTGGTGGGAATCTGGATCTCAGTGCCTGAAAAGGTGAATAAGGCAGAAACCCTCATCACGTTTAAATATTTAGATGTGCACTTGTGATGCCAAGCCTTAAAAGGCTGTGGGCCAACTACTGGAAAATGGGATTAGAATAGTTAGGTGGGTGTTTCTAACTGGCGCAGACTCAATGGGCCAAAGGACTTTTATTCTAAGCTATAGATTTCTTTAAAAAATGACAGACTGAGAGGAACAGAGAGTAATAGAAGTGTAAGTTGTTGGGAAGCTGTAGAGGTAGGAAAGGGTGAGGCTATGAATGTATGAAACTCAAGACTATCTTAAGTTGGAGGAAGAGGAGCCAATTAGATCAGCAGAGACAGATCTGTCAGCTGAACATTCTTGGTAAGGGCACTTAGCATGGGTGAGGTATCATTTTATGTTGGATAGGTACAGGTAGTTCTGCTATATTTTGTGTTTCGTTAACGCGAATTGGCTGTAACACGATTGTTGAATAGTGGATGCCTTTTGGATAACACAAACTTTCTGCTGTACAGGTATAATGATTTTCTATAGTGATTTCCCTATAATGCAATTTTCTATAGCGCGAGGTCACATAAGAAATCAACTATCGCGTTATTGGAGAACTACCTGTATATGTGATTTATTTTATTGCTCTAATTTTATATCTGTAAAGGAGTTTCTAGCCCAGTTTTTATCCAGCTGAATGTTGTTCGGGTTACATATTAGAAAACCCTTCCATCATGTGATCTATTAGCAAATTGTTCCTCTGTGCTCCCGCTCAGTTTTAAATTTCTAAATCGTGCACTAATAAAATATACATGACCATTTTGTGTTATCTCACTAAATATTGATCAATAAGCATTCTGGGCAGCAATTGAACATTGTTCTCCTCTTTCTTGTTTGTAGACTCAATGTAGCTCAGAAATGTTGGATTTCAAGTGATACCTGAATCCAGTCTCTCTGGCTGGCTGCCAAACTAGAAACTGGAAATTTTAGCTACCCAAGGCATATAATCCATTAAGCCCTTTGCAGACACAAGTCAGGTCCTAATATCCATTGTAAGATTCATCACACAAATGGCAATGTAGGAAACAAAGCTACAATTTCCAAGATGGCGGCACCGGAAACGTAGGCAGCTTTCAGGCTCTTGGGCCTGTCTGCTCCAGGCCGGCTGCTTCCTTCCTTACCTTTCCTGGCTTCTTTCTTTTCTTTTTTTTCATCTCCTTTTGGCGGTGGCGGAGAAGGTGACATCGCGGAGGAGAGAGGCCGGAGTGGGACTGCAGTGGAGCCAAGGACTCCGGGTTTTAGTAGGCCTGGAGCTGGCGTCTCCTGGTTATTGGCGAGGCAGAGTTGTGGTAGGCCCAGATCCGAAGGCTCCTGGTAATAGGCGAGGCAGTGGCGGCAGAGAAGCTAGGGGCTCCTGGTTTTCGGGCAAGTGTGTGTCCAGTATGGGACCTGTGATCAGTAGCTTGTTGGTGAGGTAGGCCTAACAACAATGAGATGAAGCCTGAAGAGCAGCAACTTTGACATTGGGAGTGGCTGTGAGGGTATCATTGATGGGCCAGCTCAGGGCTCAGGGCTCAGGGCTCAGGACACATAGTGGGGGCAGTGGAATGAAGACAATACTCCCTTTTAAATATATCTTTTCATTCTTAAACTATTCAAAGTAGCGCCGGATTGTGCAACAGTTGAAGCTTTTCACTGTAGTTTACTCTGTTGTTCATTGTCAGGTACAAGTGTCAATAAATCATCATTCAAATTGTTTATAAAGTGCTTTTAACATAAGTTAAAATTCCAAAGATGCTTCATGACACTTTATGAAATAAACATTAGACAACAAAAGAAGATATTAGAACAAAAACAAAGTTGCTGGAAAAGCTCAGCAGGCCTGGCAGCATCTGTGGAGGAGAAAACAGAGTTAATGTTTCGGGTCCGGTGACCCTTCCTCAGAACTGATGGTGGCTGGGAAACGTCAGTTTATATGCAGAAAATAGGGAGGTGGGTGGGGTAGGGAGTAAATGATAGGATAGAGCCCAAAGAGAGAGAGAGACAGTTGGACAGACAAAGGAGTTGCTAACGATCAGGCTGGGAGGGTGAATAGTTGTTAATGGGGACTGTTAGTGACTAACAACAAGGGGTGTGTAGTGGCAGGCTATGTGGTAACAAGGCCTGGTGTGTGGGGTGGGGGGCTGGGACGTGGGAGAGTTTAGGCCCTAAAATTATTGAACTCAATATTGAGTCCGGAGGGCTGTAGGGTCCCCAAGCGGAAAATGAGGTGTTGTTCCTCCAGCCTGCGTTGGTATTCACTGGAACACTGTAGCAAGCCGGAAACAGAGATGTTGGCCAGGGAGCAAGGTGGTGCATTGAAGTGACAGGCAACAGGTAGTTCAGGGTCTTTTTTGCGAGCAGAACGTAGATGTACTGCGAAGCGGTCGCCAAGTCTACGCTTCGTTTCCCCAATGTAGAGGAGACCACATTGTGAGCAGCGAATGCAGTAGACTAGATTCTGGGAAGTGCAGGTGAAGTGTTGCTTCACCTGGAAGGTATGTTTGGGCCCTTGGATACTGGGGAGGGAGGAGGTAAATGGGCAGGTGTTGCACCTTCGTCGGCTACATGGGAAGCTGCCGTAGGGCTGTGGGGACCAGGGTGTCCCGGAAGGAACGATCCCTGCGGAAGGTGGACGAAGGAGGGGAGGGGAATATGTGTCTGGTGGTGGCATCTTGCTGGAGGTGGCGGAAATGGTGTCTGGTGATCTTCTGGATGTGGATGCTGGTGGGGTGGTAGGTGAGGATAAGGGGAACCCTATCACTGGTGAGGGCAGAAGTGCGGGAGATGGGTCAGACCCGATTGAGGGCCCTGTCGACAACAGAGCTGGGGAATCCTCATTTGAGGAAGAATGTGGACATTTCGGAGGCTCCCTTGTCAAAGTTGGCCTCATCTGAACATATGCGACGGAGACGGAGGAACTGAGAGAATGGGATGGAGTCTTTACAGGAAGTGGGGTGTGAGGATGTATAGTCCAGGTAGCTGTGGGAGTCAGTGGTTTTGTAATGGATATTAGTGGCCAGTCTATCCCCAGAAATGGAAACAGAAATGTCAAGGAAGGGAAGGGAGGAGTCAGAGATAGACCAGGTGAAAGTGAGGGCAGGGTGGAAATTGGAGGCGAAATTGATGAAGTTTTCCAATTCTAGACGAGAGAGGGAAGCAGCACCGATGATATCATTGATGTATCGGAGAAAGAGTTGTGGGTGGGGGCCGGAATAGGACTGGAACAAGGAATGTTCCACGTACCCCACAAAGAGACAGGCATAACTAGGGCCAATGTGGGTAACCATGGCAACCCCTCTTACCTGAAGAAAATGAGAGGAGTTGAAAGAGAAGTTGTTGAGGGTGAGGACAAGCTCAGCCAAGCAGAGGAGGGTGGTGGTGGGTGGGGATGGTTCAGATCTTTGTTCCAGGAAGAAGTGGAGAGCCCTAAGACCCTCCTGGTGCGGAATGGATGTGTAAAGGGATTGCACATCCATGATGAAGAGGAGGTGGCTGGAGCTGGTAAACTGGAAGTTTTGAAACTGGCGTAAGGCATCAGATAAATCATGGATGTACGTGGGTAGGGATTGGACCAGGGGGAGAAGACTGAGTCAAGGTAGGAAGAGATGAGTTCTGTGGGGCAGGAGCAGGCTGAAACAATGGGTCTACCTGGACAGTCCTGTTTGTGGATTTTTGGCAGGAGGTCGAAACGAGCTGTGCGGGGTTGGGGGACTATTAGCTTGGAAGCGGGTGGGGGGAGATCACCGGATGAAATGAGATCTGTAACCGTAGTGGATACAATGGCCTGATGTGCCATGGTGGGGTCATGGTCCAGGGGAAGGTATGAGGAGGTATCTGAGAGCTGGTGCTCAGCCTCTGCAAGGTAGAGGTCAGTACACCAGAGTACAACAGCACCACCCTTATCAGCAGGCTTGATGACAAAGTCAGGTTTAGATCTGAGTGCACGGAGTGCAGTCAGTTCGGAGGGAGATAGGTCGGATTTGGTGAGGGGGCAGAGAAATTGAGGTGACTAATGTCACATCAACAGTTCTCAATGAAAAGATCGAGTGCAGGTAAAAGGCCGGAGGGAGGGGTCCAGGCGGAGGGAGAGTGTTTGAGTTGGGCAAAGGGGTCTGTGGGACAGGGAGTGGACTCTTGTCCAAAGAAATGAGCATGGAGGCGAAGACGGCGGAAGAACAGTTCGGCATCATGTCGTGCCCGAAATTTGTTAAGGTGGGGACGCAGAGGGATAAAGCTGAGGCCTTTGTCGAGTACAGAGCATTAAGCATCGGAGAGCGGAAGGTTCGGAGGGATGGTGAATACCATCCGGGTGAAGCAACACTTCACCTGCACTTCCCAGAATCTAGTCTACTGCATTCGCTGCTCACAATGTGGTCTCCTCTACATTGGGGAAACAAAACGTAGACTTGGCGACCGCATTGCAGAACATCTACATTCTGCTCGCAAAAAAGACCCTGAACTACCTGTTGCCTGCCACTTCAATGCACCACCTTGCTCCCTGGCCAACATCTCTGTCTCCGGCTTGCTACAGTGTTCCAGTGAAGCCCAACACAAGCTGGAGGAACAACACCTCATTTTCTGCTTGGAGACCCTACAGCCCTCCGGACTCAATATTGAGTTCAATAATTTTAGGGCCTAAACTCTCCCACGTCCCAGTCCCCCACCCCACACACCAGGCCTTGTTACCACATAGCCTGCCACTACACACCCCCTGTTGTTAGTCACTAACAGTCCCCATTAACAACTACTCACTCTCCCAGCCTGATCGTTAGCAACTCCTTTGTCTGTCCAACTGTCTCTCTCTCTCTTTGGGCTCTATCCTATCGTTTACTCCCTACCCCACCCACCTCCCTATTTTCTGCATATAAACTGATGTTTTCCCAGCCACCATCAGTTCTGAGGAAGGGTCACCGGACCCGAAACGTTAACTCTGTTTTGTCCTCCATAGATGCTGCCAGACCTGCTGAGCTTTTCCAGCGACTTTGTTTTTGTTCCTGATTTACAGCATCCGCAGTTCTTTCGGTTTTTATTAAGATATTAGAACTGATGACGAAAAGCTTGCTAAAAGAGGTATATTATTAATCAGATAGTAGGAATTGCCGATGCTGGAGTCTGAGATAACAAGGTGTAGAGCTGGATGAACACAGCAGGCCAGGCAGCAT
>NC_063334.1:4436742-4436995 GCF_021869965.1 Rhincodon typus
TTCCTGCTCCTCTGATGCTGCCTGGCCTGCTGTGTTCATCCAGCTCTACACCTTGTTATCTATATTATACCATGACTCTCGATCCTGGCCACAGAGTGTAGAGTTTATTTCCCTGACTATACTATCCCCAATTGCAACTAAATTTCTCTTTTCTCCCTGGTCTTGACTGGATCTCTGTACCATGGTGCTATGGTCAATCAGCTCACCCTCCCTCCAGCCCCTGCTTTCATCCAAACAGGGAACAGGAATCTCA
>NC_063334.1:4437095-4439544 GCF_021869965.1 Rhincodon typus
CATCCAGTTCTACACCTTGTTATCTATATTATTAATGAGTCCCTTTATGGAGTAAGATGAGGTAAAGGGGCTGAGACATGTAAGGAGGCTCTTCCACAATTTGTCACCACTCCAAGCTGTCTACCAGCTGAATTAACCTGGTAATAGGGAGGAGAATTACCAAGGCAATCACAAAATTCCATTGAGATCACATGAATAGCTCAATCACCCAGACGGCAGATTCTGAAACAACCACCTTTATGTATAGTGAATAAAGATTACTTCAGAATGCCACAATAAATAACCTTTTTGTGCCATATTGCACTGTTGTTTAGTGATTCAATCATTCTTCAAAAACACAGAAAACTGAGCATTGATATATCTCGCTAAATTACCTGGACGGACAGTCAGCAACATTGTCAATGAGGGCTCTGTTTCATGGTCCTAGGGTCAAATCCCACACCAAAGGATCAGCACAAAACCAAGTATTCAGTGTGTGTGTGTTTATGTGTCCCTATGTGTGTGTCTGTATGTCCCGTGTGTGAGTGTGTGAGTGTGTGTATATGCGTGTGTATGTGTGTTTGTGTGTGTGGGGGGGGGGGCGGGGTGTGAGTGTGAGTGTGTGTGTGTGTTGCGAGAGAGATGCTGTCAGCCAACACACACCCTTGGCTCAGCTTTGAGGTTTCGGAGTTTATTTTGATTTTGGGCGGTAGTGTCAACACCAATATTGACTGAGTCACCTGTTAGACATTTGGAAAAGACGTTTAACAGGTGGCCAAGCCAAGTTTGTGCATTTTGAACATCACTTGGGGTCAAAATTATTCCATCCATGTATCTAAATTCCCGTTGCCAGTTTGATCTTTATTTGAACCTGTCGAGAACTCAGGAGGATTTGGGTTTATACAAACAGTAGATGCATTTCTTTGAATCCTCAATTTCCACAGTTTGAAGCACAAGGCAACATAATGAATAGACCCTGAAAATGTGTTTCCACAGGGCTGTGTTTTCCATAAGGAACCTATTAATAGACAGCACTGTGATTGTTAAGTTAGGCAATAGTTGTAGACCTCACACAGATTCTGTCATTGCCTACTTTCTGGACTCCACCAGTGTTTAATTGCATGGTCCTGGTGGAACACTTTCTGAATCTCTCAATTTAAACTACCGTTTGATGACTCACACCCAGCCAACTATAATAACAAATCTAGAAATACACATTGTTTCAAAGACAATGAGCCACTAAGAAAAGGTTTTGTGAAAACTGTTGCGTGCAATAATGTTTTTCCCCAGGAAGAGATATTGTCATTATTCTAATTTGAAAGTAGTTTCCACTTCTGCTGGTACCTCTGGCACCAAAACCAATGATCCCATTCAATAATCCCATCTTTACAGGATAACAAACTAGGAAGCTGTTGCCAATTGACCAGGTCAAATGTGCCCTATCTAACACCACTCTACACATCCACACGGCCTGGCATCTGTGACACCTCCAATGTATCTTTATTTGTTTATGAGAATGTGGGCATCTCTGGATGGACCAGCATTTATTGCCCCATTCCTAACAGCCCCTTGAACTAAATGGCGTGCTCGGGGCATGTCAGATGGCAGTTATGCATTGACCACATTGCTGGCTCCTCTTCTTCAGTGGATTCACTGCAGTCCTGCCTTACCGCTGGTATCGTTGCTGGATTCAGAGAACGGTTAGTCATCTGATTGGCCAGCAGTTCTCTGCAGCAGGACTCTGCCCCTGAAATGGGCAGAAGGCCCAACTCAAATCAATTAAAGGCCCAATGAGTGTTACCTGTGTGCAGATTTTTTTAGGTTTTATTGTCATGTGTACTCAAATACAGAAGTACAGGACAGCAATGAAAAATGTATAATGTTGCCATGCATTGCGTCATCCTAAGTACCATGGTACATAGGTACAAAAAAACTTACGTACAAAATGAGAGTTAAAAACTAAGGCATTACTTCATTGAATAGTAGAAAAAAAATAGATAATAGTTTACTTTAAAGTCTTTCACAGTTTCAACAAGGAAAGTAAAGGAATAAGTTAAAAGTTCAACAGGCTTTGATGAGTCCTCCATTTATCTTGCTCTGCTCTCTGCTCTCAAGGCTGCTGCCATAGGTACTGTCGCTGCTGCCGAAACTGTCGCCTCCCTGATCTCCTCGGGAACATGCCCAGGCAGGACCTACTCACACACCAAGCCGAGACATTGCCTCGAGCCATCGGGAGACGAGGCTGCAACCACCACGAGCGGCCAGGACACACCACAAGCTGCTGAGAGACCAGGCCAGGACCCAACACACGTTGCTGAGAGACCAGGCTGGGACCCACCACAAGCTGCTGAGAGACCAGGCCAGGACCCAACACGAATTGCTGAGAGACCAGGCCAGGACCCAAACAAGTTGCTGAGAGACCAGGCCAGGACCCACCACAAGCTGTCGAGAGACCAGGCCAGGACCCACC
>NC_063334.1:4439554-4455084 GCF_021869965.1 Rhincodon typus
GGCCAGGACCCACCACAAGCTGTCGAGAGACCAGGCCAGGACCCACCACAAGCTGTCGAGAGACCCGGCCAGGACCCACCACAAGCTGTCGAGAGACCAGGCCAGGACCCACCACAAGCTGTCGACAGACCAGGCCAGGACCCACCACAAGCTGCTGAGAGACCAGGCCAGGACCCACCACAAGCTGTCGAGAGACTAGGCCAGGACCCACCACAAGCTGTCAAGAGACCAGGCCAGGACCCACCATGAGCTGCCAAGAGGCCAGGCTGAGAACTGCTGAGAGATGAGGCCAGGACCCACCACAAGCTGCTGACAGACCAGGCCAGGACCCGTCGTGAGCGGACGAGAGACCAGGCTGAGAACTGCCGAGAGACCAGGTTGGGGAAAGAAGGAGAAAAAAAACGAAGGAAACAGAAGGAGTGGAGGAGCTCCTGTTGGAGCATCCTACTCTGCTGACATCTTAACTAGAATAATACAGCCAACCGGAATAATACAGCCAACTGGAATAATACAGCTCAACAGAATAATACAGCCAAACAGAATAATACAGCCAAACAGAATAATACAGCCAAACAGAAGCAGGCTCACCCCAACTTTTACATCGACTTTGGGGGGTGCCCTTTTCCAGAGTATAATGTAGCCCACTGCTTGAAGGGAAACTTGACAAATCAACCATTAAGTTTCAGTTAATTCTGATGACAACAGTGTGTAGCCTTGTACAATATCTCTGCACGATCCATGTATGTTAGAATGGGTGCAGTAATTGTAATATTTATTAGCTTGCACATGTTCATTGCAATTCAAACTGTATACTGCCTGCTGGTCTGAATGATTTCATCACCCAACTAAATAACGGTGATGTTGATTGACTAGACACATCTGAAGGATGCTAGTACCCACAGTGGATAACACAAGATAAAGCCAACCTGGGCCTTTTAAACAGAGGAGCGCTGTGGCTGAAATAAGTTTTAGCTGATATTCAGGAAGGGAAAGGATATAAACCTGGATGGTAGAATGGGCCAACAAGTGGGAGACGAGACTTAATATGGAATATGGAATGAAGTGATTTATTTAGGTATGAAAAACACAGAGAAAAGGTACAATGTTTAAGGGAGATCAGGAGCAATGGGATCTGGGCCTGTATATGCATAAATCATTGAATGTAGTGTGAAAGGTTGAGACAGCAATTAATGAAGCCACTGGTATCCTGGGCGTTATAAATAAGGACATAGAAAATAAATAAGGACATCATGTTAAACCTGTTTTTAAAGCCCAGGTTGGAGGGTTGAACTGATTCCTAGTCCCACTCCTCCACTAGTATAATAATGTTTGAATTTACATAGAGCAGTGATATTACCTTTATATCTTATCGCCCTGCATTTCGTTCAGTTTCAGGAAGTCAGGTTCTTGAATCAATGAATAACAACTAGTTTATTACATCAGACAGGAGTGATGTTGAATTTGTACAAGACTCGTGTTCAGCCTCAGCTGGAGAATTGTGTACAGCTGTGGGTACCACATTGTGGGAAAGATCTGAATGAATTGGAGCGAGAGTGCAGGACTGAGCTGCCAGAATGGTGCCAGGGTGGAGAAACTTCAGTGATGAGGATAGATTAATGATGTTGGGCCTGTTCACCTTGGACGGAAGAAGACCGAGATGAGATTTGATTGAGATTTTCAAAATCATGAACAGACTGGGCAGAGTAGATAGGGAGAAACTGATCCCTCCCATAAAGGAAAGACAAAGAGAGGGCATAGATTTAAACTGAAGTGCAAAAGAAACAAGGATGATGTGAGAAAAAGCTTTTTCACAGGACGGGTAGTTGGGATATGGACTACACTGCCTGTCAGAAGCAGGTTTAATCGAGGCATTCCATCAGCCATTGGATGATTATTTGGATAGAAATGGTGCACAGGGCTATAGAGAAAAGGCAGGAGATTGGTACAAGGGAATAGAACCGGTGCAGGGATGATGGCTGAATGGCCTCCTCCTGGGCTGTAACTGTTCTGTGTTTCAGGGTAGTGCATTGGTGTGATAAGCTGTGGTCACAATGGGTAGCTCTTGTCTCCAGTAACCAGCCTTGTCAGGAACCTGGACTCACACTCTCTCTCTCTCTCACACACACACACACACACACACACACACACCAGGTATATAATGTAGGACTCCAGGATGTAGGACTCATGCCAGCTGCTACAGTTCCTCCAAGAAGTGTTAACATTAATGTCAGATCACTTGAACATTACTGGAATGGAATCCCTTCCTATTGATGAATTCTGGAGAATTCTGTGATATTGCCCACTCAGTGCTATGTGTACAGTCAATGACGCCCTGCTCCCGGAGGAAGCCAGCTATGTTCCCAAATCCTACTGCCTGGGCTACAGCTCTGACCTCAACATTGAGAAATTAAATGACCCCATGTGACCTTGCCCAGATGGTATTGGTCACTGTGCTGATGCCCGACTGAGAGATTCCACACAGATCACCATTATTCCCTGGAAGGAGCCAGTCACAGAGACATTCAGCATTGCAGTGACCTTCACAGACCCTCGGTGAGGGGAAGAGAAAGAGAGGAGAAGGAGAGGAAAGCCTCCCACTCCTGCAGCCCTCATGTCCTGCTCCAGCATCCGGCAATATTCCCTCACTGTGTCCTGGGACATGTGGAGTCTGCACCAACACTGTGTATTGCTCATGCCCAAGCACCATGCCTAATGATTACTGCCCAATGACTCTGACACCCATCATTATGAAGTGCTTCAAGAGGTTAGTAATGGCAGACATCAGGTCCCAGATTGCCTTGATCCGCTACCATTCGCCTACTGCCACAATAGGTTCACGGCAGACACCATCTTCCTGGTCCTACACTCATCCCTGGAACATTTAGATAGCAAGGACACCTACATCAGACTCATACCTATTGACTTTAGTTCCACCCTCAACACCATAATTCCAACAAATCTCATCTCCAAACTCCGAGACCTAGGACTCTGCTCCCCACTCTGCAACTGGATCCTCGACTCCTGACCCACAGACCGCGATCAGTAAGGATAGGTGACAACACCTCCCCCACAATAATCCTCAACACCGGTGGCCCGCAAGGCTGCGTACTCAGCCCCCTGCTATACTCCTTATACAGTCATGACTGTGTGGCCAAATTCAGCTCTAACTCCATTTACGCGTTTGCTGATGACACTACCATAGTGGGTCAGATCTTGCATGACAAGACAGCATACAGGAAAGAGATAGGCAGCTTAGTGGCATGGTGTAAAGACAACATACTCTCCCTCAACGTCAGCAAAATGAAGGATCTGGTCATCGACTTCAGGAAGCAGAGTGAAGGTCACACCACTGTCTGTGTCAATGGTGCTAAGGTGGAAGTGGCTTAGAGCTTCATGTTCCTAGGAGTGAATATCATCAACGATCTATCCTGGTCTATCCATGTTGATGCTACAGTCAAGAAAGCACACCAATGCCTCTACTTCCTCAGGAAGCTAAGGAAATTCAGCATGTCCATAATGACTCTTGCTAATTTTTATAGATACACTGCAGAAAGCATCCTATCCAGATACATCACAGCTTGGTATAGCAACTACTCTGCTCAAGACCACAAGAAATTGCAGAGAATTGTGAACACAGCCCAGTCCATCACACAAACCAGCCTTCCTTCCATTGACTCCATCTATATTTCCCGCTGCCTCGGGAAAGCAGCCAACATAATCAAAGACCCCTCTCACCCAGTTATACACTCCTCCACCTTCTTCAGTCAGATGGAAGATACAAAAGTTTGAAAATTTAAGAACAGCTTATGCCCCACTGTTATCAGAATTTTGAATGGACTTTTCATATATTAGAGCTGATCCTTCTCTGCACCTTCTCTGTCGCTGTAACACTACATTCTGCATTTCTGTTCTATCACTCTGATGTACTTATGTAAGGTATGATTAGCCTGGATAACACATAAAACAATACTTTTCACTGTATCTTGGTACATGTAACAATAATAAAACAAATCAGGAAATGGAGTCAGGACTGGAAAACCCTGGGTCTCCTGAGCATTTCACACATCCTCAGCAACCTATCTGCTGCTGCCACATCTCCCTAACCTGGGCACTCTTCCTCCTGCACGCCAGCTTGCCGCTGTTCCTGGACTTGCTGTCCAGTCCTGGTCCACATTCTTAGGACGACAATAACAGTGACCAACATCCCACCAGCAGCTGGGCACAAGAATCCTACTGAAGACGACCTGAATTAGGAACACAAAGAACAGAAGAGGTTCTTCAGTCTCAGAGGAGTCAATGCCTGCAGATGCAGGCTGCCCACACTCCTCCGTATAGTGATACCTGCTACATCAACAAGAATAGGGTCATGTCTCATTCAGCCTCAGCCTCAGTATCGGCACCAACTTAGTGAAGTACCACAGTGTCGTGTGTGACTGCCACATTACATCAAAAAAGGAGAATTTGCCGCACTCCGAGCTCCTTCCCATCCCAAACCCACATCAATTATTTAACTTTTCATTGCATTCAGAACTGACCATCATTACTCAAGTGACAGATAATGAAACAATTGTCTTCACCTCCTACAACACCCTTGGATATTGCACAAGTCATCGGTCATAGAAACAGAAAAATAGACTATAGAAGCAGGAGTAGGCTATTTGGCCCTTCAAACCGGCTCCTTCATTCAAAATGATAATTGCTAATCATCCGACTCAGTGCTTTGCCCCCATTTTTGCTTCATATCCTTTGATACCTTCAGCCTTAAAAACTATTTCTAACACCTTCTTGAAAATATTCATTGTTTTGGCCTCAACCACTTTCTGTGCCCGATAATCCCATGGGTTCAGTACTCTCTGGATGAAGAAATGTTTCCTCATCTCAGTCCTAAATGGCTTATCCTGTATCTTCAGACTGTGAGCCCTGGTTCTGGACTTCCTGGTCATTAGGAACATTCTGCCCCTTCCATCCCCCTGCCATTTTAGTTCAACCAAACCCAACTGCACTTTCAATTACTCCCCCAGGACATCCGTTCTAGTCTTATCCTGGTGCCCTTTTGGCTGGCATTTACCTCTTTCTAAGCCATTGCAGCTGACTTCAACATCATTGAGACAACACACAATGGCATGGTATAATTTCTCCTGGACCAGCATTTGAAAAAGACACATGTTCACTTTGCAAGCATTGCAAGTGGATGATGAAATTACTGTGTTGCAAATTTTATGCAGTTGTAGTTAGCAAATGTCTGCTTCATATTTTTGCTGTTTTAATGTTCTAGCGTCCAGCAGACATGGATCCCGTCCTTTCGCCCATCAAACTGACACTGACTCTGCCCACCCTGGGCATTGTTTTCCCAGCCACCATCAGTTCTGAGGAAGGGTCACCGGACCCAAAACGTTAACTCTGTTTTCTCCTTCACAGATGCTGCCAGATCTGCTGAGCTTTTCCAGCAACTTTGTTTTTGTCCCTGATTTACAGCATCCGCAGTTCTTTTCGTTTTTACTGGGCATTGTCCTTGCCACTTTCCAGTTGCATTTTACAACTAGAGAACAACGAATGATGGCAGGGAGTGCTGCTCACGGTGGACACTGCCAGCACTGAGCCAGCACTGTGCAATTCCCCTGACCGCTGGTACTAGCCTCACAAGACTGATCACTGCTCACTCCCTGGACTGTAGTTGGGCAGATCCCCTGACCATGAGTGGCCAAAGCAGACCACTGAGTGTGGCGAAGCCCTTAACTACACCGAGCACTAGCCCCAATCCAGTTTCTGACATGGCCATTTGGTTGAATAAATGTGCAGTGTGTTTGTGCAGGCAGGCAGCTGGTGCAAGCTGCAATTGTTACATTGACCTCTCAATGTGTCATTCATAAAGAGAACTCCCCAGCCCAGACAGATCCCCAAACACAAGCCGTCAGTCTTAGTGTCTGAACAACACAGCAGATCAATACTGCAGTACTGAGAGCCTTTCATTAAAGTAGCACTGGGGGCCTAATTACACTGCATTGTGAATGTCACTATATTTGTCATATGAGTCATGGAATCATACAGCACGGAATCAGACCCTTCGGTCCAACCAGTCCGTGCTGAACATAATCCCAAACTAAACTAGTCCCACCTGCCTGCTCCTGGCCCATATCCCTCCAAACCTTTCCTATTCTTGTACTTATCTAAGTGTCTTTTAAACATTGTAACTGCGCCTGCATCTACCACTTCCTTAGGATGTTCATTTCACACGTGAACCACCCACTGTGTATAACATTTGCCCCCATGTCTTTTTAAAATCTCTCTTCTCTCATCTTAAAATCTGCCCCCAGTCTTGAAATCCCACATCCGAGGGAAAGACACCCACCATTATCCCTATCTATAACCCTCATGATTTGATAAACCTCTATAAGGTCACATCTCAACCTTCTGTGCTCTAGACAAAAAAGTCCCAGCCTATCAGCCTTTCTTTATAACTCACACCTTCCATACCCAGCAACATCCTGGTAAATCTCTTCTGAACCCTCTCCAGCTTGATAATAAGACTCGTGATATCATTTAATAATAACATTGATTTATTCTACATCTTTATTTTCTCACCTATTAATCACCATTAAAAATTCAGCAACTGCAAGGCTAAATGAATCACCAATACATACTATGCAAGGGGTAAAAGCAAGTGATTGACACAAGGTAATGACACTGATTTGAAGAGCTGGTGCATGTATACTATGGGCTAAATGGCCTCTTTCTGCACTGTAAGCCTTCTATGAGCCTGTAATTTTATAAGGAATAGGGATTTAGTTTAAGGTACAGCCTGTAATGATGCTTCTATAATCTATGGATATCCATTGGAATGACCCTTAGCCTCACCTGTTGCTGCATGATACCAAGTCAGCCAGCTATTTCACTAATCTTTGTTTAGAAATGGAAGCAATACAATTGCATGACCCATGAGACAACATTGATGAGATTTATAAAAAGCTTTTGTTCCATTTATATAGTAGGTCAAATCCTTCTTATCTTCCGCATAGTGGAATCTGCATTCCTATTCTGATTTGTCTGGGTGAGCTGTAACGAATGGAATGTAAATATGACAGCATCTTTTCACAACTTGAAGAATTTACTTTGTACTAGCGCAGAGTTTATGTTTTAGTACAGCCAATCACAGCATAAAGCAATTAGAGTGTTTAATAGGAATTTGGGAAATAGTCATTGTTCCCAAATCATTATACAGCAATCCATTAAAATGTGATCTGTTATTCAAAAAATCTCTGTATCAGATTATTGTTTTCTGAACTACTTAAGATTCATTCACTGTAATAAATGTTTCCAAAATATTTAATTAACTTAGTAAGTGTGGTATCAGCTATTTTCATAGAATCCCTACAGTGTGGAAGCAGTCCGTTCAGCCCATACCAATCCTCTGAAGAGCATCCCATCCAGACCCATCCCCATAACCTTGCATTTCTCATGGAAACTATTAAGCATGGCCAATCCATCTAACCTGTATATTTTTGGACTGTAGGAGGAAACCCATGCAGACACAAAGAGAATGTGCAAACTCCACACAGGCAGTCACCCAAGGGTGGAATCGAACCCACGGCCCTGGTGCTGTGAGAAAGAACTGCTAACCACTGACCCACTGTGCCTACCCACTGTGCTACATGCTTGCCCAATGTGCTTGGTTGTCTTGACTCAGAGGTGGTATTCTTACCTCAATACCAGCATGTTATGGATTCAAAGCACTCCAGAAATTGAAGCATATAAGCTGCTGTGATACTTCAGTACAGAACTGAGGAGGCGCTGTCAAAAGTGCTGTCTTTCAGGTGAGGTATCATGTTCCATTTCAGATGCATGTAAGAGATTCTCATGTACAATTTAAACAAAGATAGAGAAATTACTCTGGCCTAAGCAGTTATTCTTCAAAATGTCCTAAAACAGATTTACAAGTCATTAATCACTTGGCTAGTCATGGGATCTTTTTGCATATTCACTGTCAGATTTTCAACATTGTAACAGTGCCTAAAATTCAAATGTGCCATATTAGTTGTGAGGTGCTTTGGGACATCCAGCAAATGTGAAACATGCTATTTAAATGCAAGTCTTTTCATTAATGTTTCATAGTTGGTAAGGATTTTAGGGATTCCTACAATTCGCAAACTGAGTGGATGGTATGGTCACTGGAAGTTATAACATTTGTAAGTACATGCTATTTTAAGATTTACTGTCATAATTTACTGACATGTGAGAGGTCTGTGTGTAGTGCCAGTAAAAGCATAAAGAAAGTTCCCACCAATACGAGATGTTTTAGTAATTGTCCTGAGACTGTGTGGAGGTGGATTTCCTGATGATAAGGACTATTTCTTAAGAGGTAATGCGCTTTATAAACTATGTTTCATCGAGTCAAAAGAATTAAATAAACAAAGGTAATATTTGTAAGCATACAACCGAAAGAACTCACATTTATATAATGCCTTTCACAATCTCCAGACACCTTGAAGCGCTACAGCAGAGAAGTATGTTTAGAAGTGTCAACATTGCTACATTGCAAGAAATGTGGAAACCAATTTGTGGGACAATGAGGACCCACCAATGGTAATGGCCAGATAATCTGTTTTGTTGATACTGTTTGAGGGATAAATACGAGTTAAGACAATGACCCCTTCACCTTTTCAAACAGTGTCATCAGATCTTTTATATTTGTCTTGAGGAAAACTTGAGTAAGGCTTGAAAATATGCACGAGGATGACGGAATTGACTAATACATTCCTGTTCACAGCATTGCAGGCAACACATTAAATTTTGCTGCCTGCCCTTTAAAATAATTTCTACATGTAGAGTACTGACTGCATGCCCTTTACTATTTGTAAGCAGCTGGCATCAGGTGGGAGACCCAATATCTTGAGAATCTACTTAAAGGCAATAATATATAACCAAACACCACGGACGCTGTTGATCTGAACCAAAAAGACAGATTACTGGTGAAACTCAGCACGTCTGGCAATATCGGTGGGAAGGAAGCAGATTTAATGTTTCAAAACTAGTGACTCTTCATCAGAAGTGTTACCAGCTAGGAAAAAGTAGTACTTATGCTAAAGATAAAGTCATAGGGTGTGGGGAAAGGGAGAGGTGGGCAGATAGTTGAAGATGCAGCCCAGGGAGAGAGAAATGAAAGGGGTAGGTAAACAACAAGATTATGGATGCAGACCACAACAAAAGAAAATCTGATAATAAGGTCAGAAGTCACACGACACCAGGTTATAGTCCAACAGATTTATCTGAAATCACAAGCTTTTGAAGCACTGCTCCTTCGTCAGGCGTCGTGTGACTTCTGACTTTGTCCACCCCAGTCCAACACCGGCACCTCTACATCAGTGATAATAAGAGCTAAGAGGAAGAGAAAATGGGTGAGCTGTACTGAAAACAACCCATACAATACTTAAAAGGCAGCCTGCTTCTGTGCACTCTCAGTGGGAATAGGAAAACCTTTCAGACACATGTTCCAAAGATGATGGGAAGAAATAACAGGGTGTGGCAGATACAGGACCATTGTTCATCAAACAGAAATGCAGTGCCGGAAGGAGTTTAATTATTTCACAAAACTTGTCAAACTGAATGACTATGTCTTCAAAAGACACATTCTGCCAGCAGCTGCTTAGTTCACTATAACCTACCAACAATTTCAACCAGGACTGAATCCAGATGCCCACAGTTCACGCAGACTGGTTGGCTCAACACCCAAACATATTGCAGGACACTCATTGATGCATATCCCCTTACAGAGGAAGGTAATGTACTGTATAACAGAAAGACATGAGGGGAGGACAAGTATATGCAGAAGTTTAACAATGGAGGAGGGTGACCCCGAAGGTGTGATGATGAGTGGAGTTGAAGCACTTGGTGATACCTTTGCTCCTTCTCTCATGACTCTTCCCTCTCATCCATCAATCCCTTCTGTTTGGGAGGCTACAGATGGTGTAAGCATATATTTCTCACTTTCACTTCTTATCACAAACCAATCCATTTCAAATTTTTCCTTTTGGATTTCAAAGAACTGGAGCCTGTCTGGGATGTGCCGGAAGATGGTGGGAATGGGGAGATACAGTCAATCATTGATACATTTTCAGCCACAGACTTCTGACTTTGTCCACCCCAGTCCAACACCGGCACCTCTACATCAGTGATAATAAGAGCTAAGAGGAAGAGAAAATGGGATATTTTAGAGGCTGGGATGGAGGAGATGAGACATGAGGTATAAATATGAAGGAATCATTGCACGGGCATGGGAAGCACAAGTGCTGGTTCATCAGAGGGCGTGGTCACACACTAGTTCTGCTGCAGAGCACTCACATGAGGACTTCAATGGGTCAAGGTAGAGAGAAAAGCCAATGGATACATCCAAATGGTGCACTGAAATTCTGCTGTGAAGCACAAGAATGAAGCATGGAAGAGTTCAGCATTAACTTAGCAGAGAATTTTTGGCAGGGATTGGAGCATGGAACCCATCATAAGTCAACATCTGAAGACCTAATGTCACAGCTTCCATTGCAACACAAATAGCTCCAATCAAAAGTCTAAGTGTTGCAGTGGATGCTCAGACTGCTATCACGATGACTCTGATTGCCAATATTCAAAAAGGCTTCCAAGGCATCACAACTTCTAGCAATTGATAGGATTGTTGAGGTACTGGCTGGGAGAGTGAGGCTTCCATGGTGTACAAACTTACTGTTTTTCTTAGGATAGGGCACTTGTGCTTTCACCTTAGTCACTCTACCAGCACCCTTGTTATTACAGCCCAGATCAAGATGGTGCAATCTGCCTTCTAGGCTCAGCACGGCTCAAGGTCACCCTCCACAGTCATTGACAGTCTGTTCAATTGAAGATCATCAATTTTCCATCAACTGTGTTCTTGTCATTGTAGGACAGGAAAATTCAGCAGGAAAACAGGTGTTAAAGGCAATGCCCAATGGTAATTAGGTTATTTTTGAATGCATTACGTAATAATACAATATATAAATTTGGATTGGAATGCAGCATTTTCAGTGGCTTTTATTTTTATGTTATTAGAAAGGGGATGATGCAATGATCAGTGAGAGAGAAGGTAAGGCATGTGGGACTGTGGATGAATGGGGAGGTGTGGCTCAGGTTATTCATGACTGATTTGATCATGTAGACCCTGTCAGAAAGCGGATATCTAGGACATATCCTCTCTCTTCCTCCTGCTGATCCTCTGTAGCTTGCTGCATTTCCTACCTCTCTTTTCCTTCTGCTTTTGCTTGTCTGTTTCTTGTCTGTAGAGTGATCAGGATTTGTAGGATGAAGCATGTTACTACACTCTGAAAACCATTCAGCTGACTACAGCAGGATTGCTAGGTCATATTCCTTCTGCCAGCATGTCTTGGACTTTGTGAGCGGTGTGCGTTTGTGCCTGGGTTCTGGCTATGAGCCATCCCAAAAGGGAATAACCTTTCCCGTCTAGTGGCCAGCCTTAACTTAGTGGTTCAGGTCAAATATGGCGGGCATGGATGACAGCTGAAGAATAAAGGGATCATAATGACAAACAAGGTGACAGGCATTCACCTGCCTGTGGCTGTATATTGGTTGCACATCGAGGGAGTGAACCACTTTCCAGTTGGGAAGGTGGAAGAGCAGGTAATGGGTGCACAGGAGGTATGTCCATCGTAGCAGCCTGGTCCACGGGGATGCCTAAAGCCCAAGCAAACCCCTGTGGCCAATCCACTTGCTTGTGTCCAGCAAGAGGGACTGAGATGAATGAAATGAACCCATCTCTCTGTCAGGAGGGTAAGCGATGGCTTAATGATATTATTGTTATTAATCCAGAGAACCTGGTAATGTTCTGGGCACCTGGATTCGAATCTCGCTGCAGCAAATGGTGGAATTTGAATTCAATAAAAAATTGGAAGTAAGAGTCTGATGATGACCATGATTTGATTGTTGGACAGAAAAAAAACCCATCTGATTCACTGATATCCTTTAGGGAAGGAAGTTGCCATCCTTACCTGGTCTGGCCTACATGTGACTCCAATGTGGTTGACTCTTAACTGCCTTCTGGGCAATTGGGGGTGGGCAATAAATACTGCCTAGCCCATGAATGAGTTAAAGAAAAAGAGATTCTCCCAGTGACCTCCTTGATGCAGGAGTATACTGCAAATTGCGAGCTGTTATTTACCTGTCCAGAAACAAGCTGGAAGAAACCAGGTACATACGAACCATGGTCAGCTTGATAGCCACAAGCAATGCAGTCCTTGTTATGTTGTGAGGTTGCGGTTAGAGATGAAGTAGTTGACACATTTCAATCACAATCTCAATAATGAGGCAACAATGTCTTAATCATTGTTCACCCTTGAATTTGCAAAAACAGAGTTACCCCTTAGAGATTTTCAGGGGATATGGCATCCTGTTGAATGTCTCTCACCTTTTCTATCTCGGTCACCCCCTAGAAGTTTGTCCTGCTCGAAGTTGTCTTTCTTCATCCTCCCAGTGATGCTCAATCCCAGGAGAATCTCTCTCATGCCTGGAAGCAACTTGTTTCAGCAGAGGTCTTCAAATCTGCAAAATATACTTTCTGCAGACCACTCTAGACAGAAGTGGGAAAGCTCCAAAAATATGGAGATAGCAAGAACTGCAGATGCTGGAGTCAGAGACAACAGTGTGGAGCTAGAGGAACACAGCAGGCCAGGCAGCATCAGAGGAGCAGGAAAGTTGATGTTTCGGGTCAGGACCCTTCCCGAAACGTCAACTTTCCTGTTCCTCTGATGCTGCCTGGACTGCTGTATTCCTCCAGCACCACACTGTGTTATCTCCAAACATATGGATACTTGTTCCAGCAGCCAGAAGAAATAATCCAGAAATGAATCTGCAGATAGCTCATCATCCCTTTAAATAGCACAAGCAGGGCATCTTTGACACCACTGAATGCATGTTCAGCTGGGAATTTAAGGAGCTCAAAAACAGCAGCATTAGTGTCAAATTAGTGTCACACACTAAGTAACATCACGATCATTAGGAGAGCATGCGAATCCTTTCAGCAAGGTGGTAGCTAGTGCTCTTCACATCACAAGAATGTACATATGTAGAACCTGATTTTCAAAACAGATACCAATTAGTGTCTAAAAAACAAGCGCTACAAATTGTCCCCTTAAAGCTGCACCATACCCTCAATGCTACACTGAAGTTTCAGCCTGCTTAGACATTTGCATTTAGACTATACAACCTTTCGATTCAGAGGTGAAACTGCTAGCATTCCAAGGGAACTCAGGCCATGAGTGCTGGGTTAGAGAGAACTGTAGCAACAGTGTTGTAATGTTATCTCCAACCTGTGCTCCTGATATACTTTTATTTTAGAAGGTCAATCTTTTAATGCACTTTGCAAAGCAAGGTTAGAACTGTGCAATTCCAAAACACAGAGTTTTGCAAATTCTTGCTTTCACTGTTCCTATTTGCAAAGGTACATTTTTTGTGTTTAACCTATTTTTCCTAACCTGCTCAGAGATGTTATTATGTACCTCTAGAGCAGGTGGGAGTTGAACCTGGGCCTTCCGATCCAGGGGTAGGGACACTACCACTGCACCACAAGAAGATCTCTTATTACGCTACCTGGTATTCCCAGGCGGTCTCACATCCAACTACTAACCAGGCCTGAGTTTGCTTAGCTTGCCCCTGTAAAGCTACATCCAATGCTACAAACACTGAGGCTATAGACATTGTTGCAAATTGGTGGCAATCTTTTTGTTCCACTTACTTCCTCTCCAACTGTGTGCCAGGGCCTTGTAATCCATTTCACCTTTTTAAACACCCTTGCAGGTTGTCCCCTTTCACCCTCCAAGCTCAGGGGGCGGTGGCATGCCAAATGCAAAGCATGCCACCCGAATTTTGCAGCCTTGTGTTTTTGGTCTCTCATCTAAAACCTGGGGAGAAGTTTGCTAAAGTAGCTTCGTATGCCACTTTTCATCGTCAAGCTTGCCCTTGCTTGCCTTACTTGCCCAACAAACATTCCACCAAACCATCCCCCCATTCCCTGCTCAAACATTCCCTCCGTGAAGAGGAAATGTCCCAAAAATGCAAAGACAACGTGGAAAGGATGCAGATCCAGCATCGCAAGTTCCATTCTTACACAAAGAAACCAACAAGGTGGATTGGAAATGGAATATCTGCCCTGTTACTTTCTGTCACATCAATAAGTGTACAATGTTTGCTTGGCTGAGCACTGTCACATTAATTAGGAAGCATCTCTGCATTTCCAAGAAAATAAATCTCATCCCTCAATACATTCAATACAGATTCTCTACAAAATCTTTGTGAATGCTGTGAAATGTCAAGGTCCTTGGCTACAATTATTTTTTAAAACTTTCTGGCAATGAACAAGACACAATCAAAACTGTGATAATGAATCAGATGTAATCTTCAAAATTATCTCCCAGCTGTATAGAAATTATGTGCACACAAAGAAATATTATTCCATGTTGTTGCCTGTTTCAGAGACAGCGTACCATGAAAGGACCATACATATTGTAAAGGGTGCCCCCTGCTAACGCACCATTGCCACCTGCTGGATTATTCAGTTTTACACCTCAACGATGAGCGACTTTGGTTATGCTTTTTCTACATTTTTGTGAAGATCTTACAACAGGAAAGTGAATGGATGGAAAACCATGTGAGACCCACAGACATCTATGCTTACGTACCTAGTAAATTTTCTCTTTGGAAGCAGAAATTTATGAAAAGGTTGAAATTCATCCAAAACTGCCAACAGACATATAAGAATTGCATTGACAGAAATCAAAGTAAGATATAATCATGGACAATTTGGATATCTCTGACAAGATGAGCTTACCGTACTCATCCTGATTGCCTGAGGTAATTGTAAGCTTCAGTGTGCTGAAGGTACTGTCATAGTGCAGATATCATGGGCTGAAACTGCTCCTACGTCCTATGGCCTTGTGATCTACCAGTGAGTTTGATCTTACCAGCTCATTTTCGTCATTTGGACCAATGCCGTGATGAAGGCTGGAGCCAAAATAGCCTGGCGGAACTCAGCGTTAGTATTTCCAAATACATTATTGGTAAGTACCCTTAATAGCATTGCTTCCATTGACTTGCTGACATTTGTGAGGGGTTTGATGAGATAATTGGTTGGATTGAATTTCTCCTGCTTGTTGTTGATAGGACAAACCTGGGCAATTTTTCACTTGGCCAGGTAGATGTAAGTGTTGCAGTTGTACTTGGCTGGAGAGACAGATCCTGGAGCCCCTGTTGGACTGGGTGGTGCAGACGTGTAATGTCTTTTTCCCCCTAGGAGCAGCAGTGAAGGCCAGGTCAGCCTGGTGCGAGATTGTCACCTGCCCTAAAGCAGTCTCAGCTGTCTGGGGGAATATCCAGCACCGTAGGAACGGAGTCAAAGCCCTTATTCACCCTGCAAGCATCATTTCCACCATCTTCTCTCAGATACCTCACACTTACTGTATCTCTGCTATTGTACCCGCCTCCTATCAAGGTTCATGCTCTACCAAATAAAAACCGAAAGA
>NC_063334.1:4455484-4611907 GCF_021869965.1 Rhincodon typus
AAAACCCCCTTCCCCTCCCCCTTTTCTGATGAAGGGTCTAGGCCCGAAACGTCAGCCTCTCTGCTCCTATGATGCTGCTTGGCCTGCTGTGTTCATCCAGCCCTGCACCTTGTTGTCTCGGATTCTCCAGCATCTGCAGTTCCTACTATCTCTGATTCAAACTTCCAATTAAGTTTGCATTTACTAGTGCTTCAACCCATAGGTACAACTTCAGAGGAGCTCAGAGCTCCATCTCTGTAATTGTTTTCATTGTGCAGGAGCAGAGGACTGTTTTCTTATCACTGCAGTTACATTCTGCGTTTGATCGATGGACCCAGCTAAGCATCTGCACACAGTGTAATTGTAATTATACTAGTCAGGCCCCTGGGGTTATTGTTGGGTGAGTCTGTCTGTGTAGCATACCAACTGCTCATGATGAGACTTGGAAACCGTGGATAATTTCTGTGTGACAGAAATTCAGAGGAAGGGCTTTTTGCGAACATTTCAGATACAGCGCACTCAATGCTAAAGGAGCTTTAACTTTGCACAAATCCTACATGAATCACTAATGCAACACTATAAATATCTATCATTTAAGATACGTTCTTGGAATGTTATCATTATATGCTTATCATTAATTGGTACTCAACAAGCAATATCAAAATATCAATACAAGGTGATGCTAATGTGCACTAATTGGGTTTGTTCCAACTCTTGTAGAATTTTGAGAGTGCCAAACTGGAGGGTGCTGCTAAAGAGGGAGTGAGGAGTATGGTATGTGGAGCATGCAAGACATAGTGGGTAGCTGAAAAAAATTCCTCAGATTTGTTCTGTATTTAATCAGGGTTTCTGCTGCAATTCCAACACTGGCAAAGTGAGAGAAGATCCACTTGAGAAAGTTCCTGATCAATGAGCTCAATTGATGAAATTGGATGTCATATTGAAAGCCAAAATTCGAAGGGAACTGAATTAAAGCAGTTAAATTGACAAAATTGCTTCAGTATTCTGGGCTTCAGTGATAACTATCCATTCATTAATCATGCATTAAACAGTACAAAACCACAAGCTAGTTAACAAAAATTCCCTGGCAGAGGCAATAAACTGTCAATGAGCTCGAAGTCATTGCGTGAGTAGGTGTTAATTATCACGACTAAAGCACTTGTAATTTGAATGCAAGTCAAGAAGCACAAGTAAACAGGATCCTCAATTGTACAGATTGGTCACAAGGGTAATGCAGCATTAAAGTGGGTGTAAAGTTGGGAAAGTGCGAGACTGGTAACTCAGTGCAGAGAGGAAGGAGGTGTTGCATTTTTGCCAGACAATTCTTGTATTGCTTCTTGCAAACTTGAGACGATAAGTATTTAAAATGTTTTGTTCAATGTTTGGTGTAAGTTAGTGAGTCGGAAAAGGAAAAATAAACAGGAAAGTAAAAATGTAGATATAAATTGACGAAGCAGAACGGATGACAGAGTACAGTAGACTGTGAGACTGTTCTAAACCAACATATCTACAGCAGCTTTTTTTAACCTGAAATCTCTCAGGTTCAAGGATGTTGAGCTGAAGAGTGACTAGCCATCATGGATTTAATGGATCTGTCCCATGGATGAGTTAGTTGTCCCACATCCTGGATTGGCTGTAGTTGGGACACAGATTGTTCCATACTTCAGTCTCTTAAACCTTCTGCATGTTCTGTTTTTACAGCTTCAAAACCACATCCCCCAACCCCAACTACCTCAGTATTACAGGTTCGCCAGTAACCCCTACCCCACAGCCTCACTCCTACAGTACAAACACCAGCACTCTGTCTTTCCGTTCACTGGGACCCTTCCACAGTCTTATCGTAATTGGCACCAGATCAATCATAAAATATACATTAATAGATTTTTGCTATCCAAAGGTACTAAGCAGTATGGGACAAAGACAAAAGTATATCATGTTAGATTGCGGATCATCCATCATCTATTGAACAGTGGGATAAGCTCAAGGAACTAAAATAGCCTTTTCTTGATTCTTTGTTCTTGTGCAAAATTCAGTTTCTGGGAAAGAGTGGAACTTTGCAAGTTGAACAAGAACCTGCAAAATGGAGTCTCAGGAAACAAAAAAGATTGGGAGCATCCGTGTTAACAGGTTAGATAACTGCAGTTATAACTTTCTGAGATGTGCTAACTCACCTCATGGAGTTTGAGTCTATCTATAGTTGCACTGCCTAGCAGCTATGTCAAAACTGCCAGTTTCAATCTATTCAAACTGAGCAGACTTCAGCTTTGTCTGACCATCTGCCTGCAAGGCTGAATCAGGCAATGAGAGTCAGAGCAACAGGCATGACAGGCTCACTGATTCCGCCGCTTCAACTAACATTAAGATATGTAGCATGGACAGACTGAAAGGCAATAGAATATTTTAGAGTCAAAGAGAACTAGACTCTGCTGTACATGCTGTGATGTACTTGATTTGGATGGTAACGTGAGCAATGGGTGACAGTACGGAGATATGAGCTGTGACCTGAGTTCCTCATGTGGGCTAAGAAGGGTTGCATTGTCTGAGCTGCCATAAAAAGTTAAGCCAAGGCTTCATTTGCCTTCTCAAGTGGGTGTAAATGACCACAAAGGAATTTATTTGAAAATGTGCAAGAGATTATTCTTGTCCTGCCAATGCTTATCCCTCAACATCACTGAAGATCACTTTAAAATAAACACTTTAGAAAAAAGATTATCTGATAATGTGTTTCATTAGTCTTTATGGGATCTTGTCATGTACAAGTTAGCTGACATATTTCTCTCCACTACAACAAAGATTACTATGAAGCACTTTGCCATCTACTAATGTTATGACAGGCACTATATAAATGCAGCTCCGTTGCTTTGAAAAATGACTTTAGGCAAACAGCAGGGATGGATTAATTTCCTGTTCTTTTATCCGAAATCTGGGAGGTCTTCAATCAGGCTCAGGTGACAGGCTGATGAACTTCAACCCTGGAATCATGGACAGACTGAAGTTCCCTGTCAGTACATGAGACCATACACACATGGTATATCCATGGATACAACCAGCAAACTAATCATGTTCAAATGAGTTGAAATTCTTGATGGATTGAGGTATGAACCTCAATCATTGGTTCTGAACCTTCTTGTTTCAATATATGTTAAAATAGAATTGGCTGTTTCTGCACATTGGTCACTTTCATCTTCTTCTAGTTTCTTCCTACATCTAGTGGTGTATGAGACAGGCAAAGCATGTGCTTATATCTGCTTCCATAGTTTTGTTAATTTTTGTGGAACAGGTTGCTAGCCTGTCCCAGGGGCAATAGCTTGACACCAATCTGCATCAAGTATGGCTCTCCTGCTCTTACTGCTACCCATTGGTACATTGGAAGGATTTTTAGATTTTCTACACTGTGAATCCACCTTCCATAGTCATCGGGTCTTCAAGTGGAACTTGAATACAGAACTTCTAACTCAGAGGCTGGTGACTCCCTACTGTACCACAAGAACTCCTGCACTTTGGTCACATTGGACCTTACTATTATTATCATCCCAACCTGAAATGGAGAGGCCTGAGGATTGATCTAAATTCATCCTCACATTAGCTTGCCCATAATAATTCAGGAAAAGTGTTGAAGTCAGTCTGGTAGCCTGACTCATTTGCTTGATGTTTTATGAATTGTGCCTCATGTAGAATCCAGGTTTGTCCAGGAGAGAAGATTAGAAAGGGGGATGGTTCAAGGCTGAACTAGCCACAGTCTGCATTTGTTTTGTGAAGTCTGGAAGAGCACTTCTGCTTATTCCAAATCTACAAAATGGAAATAATTTGAAAGGTCCTGTTTTGAGAAGCCATTGGCAGTCCTGGTATAGCCACAATTTGACTGCTTACAACTCAGTAGTCAGTAATTGTTTAATTATTGTATTATTATATTAATCATTTAATCTGACTAACTAGGGGGCTTGCTTTTAAGATGAAAGGGGAAAAGTTCAAAGGAGATGTGAGGGACAAGTTTTTTTACACAGAGAGTGGCAGCTGTTTGAAATGTGCTGCCAGGGTTGGTGGTGGAGGCAGATATGATAGGGGCGTTTAAGGGACTTTTAGATAAGCACATGAATATGCAAAGAATGGAAGGTTGATGACCAAAGGCAGGCAGAAGTGATTAGTTTAATTTGGCGTCGTGTTTGGCACAACATTGTGGGCCGAAGGGCAGGTTCCTTTGCCATGCAGTTCTATGTTCTATGATTCTGAATTTGGTGAAGGAACCTCATTTCTATATTGGTCTTGGCCAAACAAATGTCTTAACCAATGTAGCAGTGACCCTACAAACTACACAGATGAGTTATGGGTTTCTGTCCTGCTAAATTGGATATTTTTATGCCCATTCTAGGACCATAAAGAGGGCACAATTCTGTTGAATGGAGGGTCCATAATTCCATTCTGCATTTTAAGTTGAAAGCAAGGTGATTCTTGTAATAGTAACAGAAGATGGATTAAGCTGACTTTGATGTAACAGTTCTTAAGCATATTATTTCAGTTAAAAATTAATTTTACAAGTTTACCCTAGCAACTTTATCAGAAACCTTCTCTATCAATTGGATCACCAGGCAAATACACACTATAAATTAATTTTAAATTAAACCATGCCCCTGCTTTCATTGAATTACAGAAATTGTAGCTCAGCCCTGGTTCATCTGCTTGTGTCAATGCTGGTTCTTTACTCTCATCCCATTTCACAAACATTTCCCCGTATTCTTTTATGATCTTTCTTCTTCAAATATTTATCCAATTCTCTTCTCAACAACAAATCTTTTCAGTTCAATGCAAAGAAATACATTTGATAACTTTGGTTTGATGTCTTGGTGATTGACAGGTCCTGCACTAGCTGACCCTGATACCAGTTGCCATTGGACAGCACATGTCTGTGAAGATCATTGTTGGCCATTCCATTAGCATGTTAACCAAATAGATTTTAACCAATTTGCATCAACAACAAATAAAAACTATTGGCATAAAGCTGATCAAAGTGATCCAAGTCACAAAATTCTTCCATCTGAGTCAAAATAGAATGTGGTTCCAAGCTCCAGCTCAAAGACTTGAGCACAAAGTACCAAGTGACACTCCAGTGCAGTACCAAGGGAGTGCTGCCCTGCTGGAGATCTTGTCTTCTGTGAGGATGAGTCTGTCTCTCAAGTAGATGCAAAAGGTTGGAGGGCATTACTTTTAAAAAGAGCAAGGAGTTCCCTTGCCTGTATATATCCCCAACCAACATGAAGAAAACAAATGCTCTGAATATTATCACAGTGCTTTTGTATTATCTTATTGTGCATAAAAATGGGTGCTGGTTTAGCTCTGTTGGCTGGGCAGCTGGTTTGTGAGGTAGATGATGCCAATAGTTCAGTTCCCACACCACCTGAGGTTACTGTGAAGGAGATAACAAGGTGTAGAGCTGGATGAACACAGCAGGCCAAGCAGCATCAGAGGAGCAGGAAGGCTGACGTTTCGTGCCTAGACTCTTCTTCCGAAATGGGGGAGGGGAAGGGCGTTCTGAAATAAATAGGGGGAGAGGGGGAGGCGGATAGAAGATGGATAGAGGAGAGGATAGGTGGAGAGGAGACAGACAGGTCAAAGAGGC
Organism: Rhincodon typus; assembly: GCF_021869965.1. Classification (NCBI taxonomy): domain Eukaryota; kingdom Metazoa; phylum Chordata; class Chondrichthyes; order Orectolobiformes; family Rhincodontidae; genus Rhincodon; species Rhincodon typus. The sequence continues at coordinate 4,461,078 of NC_063334.1, forward strand.
GGGGATGGAGCCAGTAAACGTGAGTGTAGGTGGGGAGGTAGGGAGGAGATAGGTCAGTCCAGGGAGGACGGACAGGTCAAGGGGGCGGGATGAGGTTAGTAGGTAGGAGATGGGGGTGGGGCTTGAGGTGGGAGGAGGGGATAGGTGGGAGGAAGAACAGGTTAGGGAGGCGGGGACGAGCTGGGCTGGTTTTGGGATGCGGTAGGGGGAGGGGAGATTTTGAAACTTGTGAAGTCCACATTGATACCATTGGGCTGCAGGGTTCCCAAGCAGAATATGAGTTGCTGTTCCTGCAACCTTCAGGTAGCATCATTGTGGCACTGCAGGAGGCCCAGGATGGACATGTCGTCTGCAGAATGGGAGGGGGAGTTGCAATGGTTCGCGACTGGGAGGTGCAGTTGTTTAGTGCGAACCGAGCGTAGGTGTTCTGCAAAGCGGTCCCCAAGCCTCCACTTGGTTTCCCCGATGTAGAGGAGGCCACAACGGGAACAGTGGATGCAGTATACCACATTAGCAGATGTGCAGGTGAACATCTGCTTGGTGTGGAAAGTCTTCTTGGGGCCTGGGATGGGTGTGAGGGGGGAGGTGTAGGGGCAGGTGTAGCACTTCCTGCAGTTGCAGGGAAAAGTGCTGGGTGAGGTGGGGCTGGAGGGGAGTGTGGAGCAGACAAGGGATTCACGGAAAGAGTGTTCCCTCCGGAAAGCTGATAAGGGTGGGGAGGGAAAAATGTCTTTGGTGGTGGGGTCGGATTGCAAATGGCGGAAGTGTCGGAGGATGATGCATTGGATCCGGAGGTTGGTGGGGTGGTACGTGAGAACGAGGGGGATTCTGTTTTGGTTGTTATTGCGGGGAGGGGGTGTGAGGGATGAGTTACGTGAGGACGAGGCCTTCTCAACCTCTCCCCTGCCCTTGCCTGAGGCATGTTGACTTTCAGGTTAAACCACCACCAGTCATCTCTCTCTAATGAGACAGCAGCCCTGTGGTTTGGTAAGACACTTCACCTTATGAAGGAGCAGTACGCTAAAAGCTTGTGATTTTAAATAAACCTGTTGGACTATAATCTGGTGTCTTGTGACTTCTGATTTTGTCCACCCCAGTCCAATACTGGCACCTGCACATCATGGTAAGACTATAACAACTTTACATTACCTGCATTAAAATGGCTGTCACATTTTCTACGTAACAACAGTGACTACTTTTCAAAAAACACTTCATTGGCTGTAAACGTGGGGACTTCCTGAGGTCGCGAAGGGCGCTGTATAAATTTAAATTCCATCTTTTCCCCGATTGGAAGGATGAATTTTATAAATTCAGTGCTGAATTCAGAACTGATAGTGGGAATTCTGGCATAAAAGTTAGTCCACCCCATAAGTTAGTCTCTCTCCCATTTTGTGAATGGAAAATCACACAGTCGCCTCTGACCTCCGCACCGGAAATTTGATATGAGTTCCTTACACAGCGCTCTGGGCCCAATGTTTGAAGCCATAGAATCTAAGTTCATTACGTGCAGCTAAGCCTACAGAGAATTGGCGATAATCCATGAAGAAACAGCAGATGGGCTTGACTAATTGTGGGATGTGCTGTTACCAGGGTAACAGGATACAAGCAAAGCTGGCCACAATTTGTCTAGAGCCTTAAGATTAAAATAGATTCAACTGCGGAATGAATAAAACTTCTTTGAATTCTAATCCCTTGACAGATTCAATTAATGCTGAATAGCAGCTTCCACTTTGAATGAACTCTGAGTTAGTGCTGTCAGAATAAATGTATTGCTTTCTTTGACCTGAAATGACATGACCAAAGACATCAGATCTCTGACTGAAAGGCAGGACCACCTCTGTAATGAGCACTGCACACTGATTACCACAGTAGGAAATTTGGAAAGGTGCAAACTGGCTGCATTGTGGGGACCCAGGATCTCTGATGCAACATTGGAGACTTGGCTGGTACAGATGGGTATGCCAAGGGTTGGATCCTGTTTCTTGGAGAAAAGAGAGGCCACCAGGAAATATCTATGTCACCAGTGAGAAAAGGCCACTGAGAAATTAGTGCAAGAAGTTTAACATCCAGGATCTGGCTACAAAGTTGAATGAAATGACCTGACAAGTATTATCAATAAGAACCCTGTGTGTCACCTTTTGTACACTCTGCTTACTGCAGCAGTCTCCTTTGCATCTCATTTCACCTCCTACAATGTCTATTCACTCCTCTCATTCCAATTCACCCACTGTGCTGCCTAACCTTTCCAGTATCTCTCCTGTCGGTGTCCCATCCCACACATCCTGCACACAACATTGAATCATGACAGACACATCTCTGAAACAGCTCATATGACTGTGAGTAACACACAGGATGCTGTAACAAGCAGCAGGGACTGGAGAATCTAAAGTTCATCTGCACACCGTCTGTTCACTCAACAATGGTGTTCTTGGTATTGCAGGCAGGGAAGGACTCAAAGCCATGGTTAGTACCAATGCTGGACGAGACATGATATAGTTTTTTTCCACACCTTACCCTCTTTACCCTTTTATTTCTTAAAAGCATGCTTTATTCATAACATTTTTTAGAATTGCATTTCATGCCAGATCCAAGTTGACATTATTTGTAGGCCAATACTGTATGTTATACAATTCAATTTATACAATACAATACAGCACAGGAACAGGCCCTTCGGCCCACCAAGCCTGTGCTGATTCTAATCCTTACTTAGATTCGCTACTTATTGCCCATAAGTGGTTTCTATCTCTCTGTTCATCACCTGTTCATGTGTCTATCAAGGTGCGCCTTAGACGTTGCTAACATGCCTGCTTCCACCACTTCTACTGGCAGTGCGTTCCAGGCACTACCACCCTCTGTGTGAAAAATTTTCTCCATACTTCTCCCCAAAACTTTCCCCCTCTCACCTTGAACCTGTGCCCTCTTGTGATTGACCTATCCACCGTGGGCAAAGCCTCTGATTATCCTCCCTATTTATGCCTCTCATGCTTTTGTACACCTCTATCAGGTCACCCCTCAGCCTCTGTCTTTCCAGTGAAAACAATCCAAGTTTATGTTGCTCACCGCATTTACATATTTATTCTTTACTCATTACTTGTCTGACATACATGTAGAGGGAGTTTGCACTATTATAATTCGGGGTGTGCTGTGGTTAAAGGGCCTTAGACAGTGACCTTCCCCCACTGCAGCTTTGTGCCAGCTGTTCCCAGCTTTAATTAGCTCCTGGGCACATAGTGCTGCACCCTGGAATGTGCCAACACTAGGGCATTGACAAACGTTTGTACTGGAGGACCCGACAGGTTTAAGGCAGAACAAATCTCTCACTGAGCTAATAGCCCTCCAGCCACAGGTGATGTTTGTAGAGCTTACAGTCTTTATTCTTTGTCATTCTTTCCTCCTTTCAAAAATGAGTCATCTTCCCCTGCTGCCTTGACACAAACACCAGATGCTGTAAATGTCATTCCTGTGCCATTATATGGAAAGGAAACAAGTATTACTGAAGATGCAAAGTCAATTTAATCCTAGTAAACTATATTCAAAGATTGGCACCATGCACAATGCAAGGGCAGACGGGAGGAGGGGGTCATTGCATCGTGAATCGCCAGCTGTAAGGGTGCATGGGCAGGCAGAGAGATGTCACAGGGGCTGAAGGTGGCATGCTAGCCTTACTGCTGAGGACTCCATGCTGACTTTGAGGGCCCAGCTTACTGATAGAAACATAGGCATACACCAAAGAACTATGGCTACGTTGGTTAGGCTATCTGAAAGTTTGCACTGGTCCAACATGGCATGGAGGAGTGAATGCCGCTCCAATTAATGCTGGCGCTTTGCTCAGAACATGGAAACTCCAAACTGAGTGGTCAGCTCCTTCTGTGGAACAGTTGGTACACACTAGAATACAATATTTAGGGTGGTACAGTGGTTGGCATTGCTGCCTCACGGCGCCAGGGACCTGGGTTCGATTCTACCCTCAGGCAATGGTCTGTGTGGAGTTTGCACGTTCTGCCCGTGTCTGTGTGGGTTTCCTTTGGGTGCTCTGGTTTCCTCCCACAGTCCAAAAGTGTGCAAGTTAGGTAGATTGGCCTTGCTAAGTTGCTCATAGTGTTCAGGGATGTGTAGATTAGGTGTGTTAGCCATGGGAAATGTAGGGTTACAGGGAAAGGGTGGTAGAATGGGTCCAGGTAGAATTTCTTCAGAGGGTCGGTGTGGACTTGTTGGGCTGAATGGCCTGTTTCCACACTGTAGGGATTCTTTGGAAATAGTGAAACCTCTGCTGACAGCTCTGACAAATTCCATGAGAACTCATACTGTAGCCATTGCTGCTTAGTTAGTTCTCGTCTTCTCTTTCTCATGCAGACCCAGGTAAGTGTTGAAACATAGTCCCAGGAGAATGGTATCGACACACTATGGGAGAGGTATCTGCTGTTCTCTGTCAGGACTACCTCATACTTGTTCCTATGCCACATCAGCACTGCCTTTAACATACAGAAGCTGGGCCAGCCCCTTGAGTTCCTGCCTGCAGATAGATCCTCCGGGCCCAGAACTGTTCCATTTCAGAATTCTCCAGTAGCCATGATGCTATAGGCTGCAGCCACATTTTCCTGGATGCTTTCTATCACCAGCCTGAGACCTTTCTTCATAGAATTAGGTAACATTCCCTGAATGTGTAGCCTGTTGATACCACACCACGTTGGTCTACACCCAGTTTCCTAGCAGTTGTCATGATTCGTGGAATGGCATTGAATGTAGAGCAGAGAGACAGGCCACTTGTCTTAACAGCTCCATTCTGTTCATGTTCCACATAAACTTCTCCCACCCTGTTTGCTCTTTACCAGACCACTATGCTGCCTTCCCAGAGCTTCTGGTCTCAATCTACCTTCTTAATGACTAGGGTTAGCTCCTTCAGACATGGCTGATATCTCTTGTCAGGAAATTGGGACCAGATATAGAGTTTTACCTACAATGAGACTTATGTTGTCCCAGAAACATAAGCAGAGAGATTATCAGTGTGCTCAAGCAACACTTGAACTACCTTTACCAGGCTAGGAGTTTTGCAGGATAGCCCTTTGTGGGAATCCAGGTCTGCAGTGACTGCTGCACACTCCATAACTCCGATATAATAAGAGACGATTTCTTACCACCAGCTGGGTAGCAAGAAATGAGGAAGGAAGAGGATGAGAAAAAGCAGTAGTGCTCCTCATTACCTATCCTGTCTCTGACAGCAAGCTATCTGCAAGTGTTTTACCTGAACTAGTCCTTCCGTCTCCAATACAACAACCTCCCCACAGTCATCACAGTCTTCAGTTCCACCATTTGATTACCTTCATGCATCTTTCCCAGACTTGTCCACGGATATTAACACCAAAACCAAATGCGGAGCAACAAAGCCTTTTCTCCAACAACGTAATTTATATTTATAGAACAGATCACCTGCTGAATTACGAATTACCCTCACACAACTTTGAAGTGTCTATCTGTCTTGTCTCCCTAACCTACTGCTCCCACAGAGTATTTGCCTTCTGATTCGGGAGGTAACAAACTTGCTGAGCTTGCATTGATAATACTGCCACTGAGTGACCTGGGTGAGAATCACAAAAAACTAGCAGTCAATTTCAGCAGATAATATGGAAAGCAAATGGAATGTTGGCCTTTATTTCAAAGCGAACAGAGTATAAAAATAGGGAGGGTTTGCTAAAACTAAACCAGGCGCTAGGCAGACTACAGCTGGATTGGTGAACAGTTACGTGCCCCTTATCGAAGGAAATATATTCCGGCAATTGGAGACAGTTCAGTGAAGGTTCACAAGGCTGATACTGGGTATGGAAGGATTGTCTCTTCATCAGAAGTTGAGTCACTTGAGCCTGTGCTCATTGGAATTTAGAAAAATGAAAGTCAACCACAATGAAACCTACAAGGTCCTTAGGGGCTTGTCAGGGTAGATGCAGAAAGGTTGTTTCCACTTGAGGACAGTTTAGGACCAGAAGGTGTAATCTCAGAAAAAGGGAGCACATATTTAAGACAGGGATAAGAAAGAATATCTTCTCTCAGAGGTTAGTGACTCTGTGGAATGCTTTATTGCAGAGGGCTGTTGAGATTGGGTCATTAAGTATATTTAAGGCTGAGACAGACAGGTTTTTAATCAGTAAGGGAATCAAGAGTTATGGGGAAAAGGCAGGAAAGTGGTTTTCAGGGTTATCAGATCAGCCGTTATCTCATTGAATATGAAGCAGTATCGATGGGCTGAATGGCCTACTTTTGCCTCATATCTTTTGGTCTTGGTGTTGGAGAAGGGGACATAGTGGTGAATACAAAAACTACCATTTTCTCTATCTATATCCCTCATTATTTTATAAACTTCTATAAGGTCGCCTCTCAATTTCCAACACTCCAGTAAAAAAGTCCCAGCCTATCCAGAGATAGTAAGAACTGCTGATGCTGGAGTCAGAGATGATACAGTGTGGAGTTGGAGGAACACAGCAGGCCAGGCAGCATCAGAGGAGCAGGAAAGCTGACGTTTCGGGTGGGGACCTTTCTTCTGAAGAAGGGTCCCGACCTGGAACCTCAACTTTCCTGCTCCTCTGATGCCTCTTGGTCTGCTGTGTTCCTCCAGCTCCACACTGTGTTATCCCAGCCTATCCAGTCTTTCTTCTGTGGAGCAGACAAGGGAGTCGCAGAGTGAGTGGTCCCTACGGAAGGCAGTTGGGGTGGGGAGGGAAATATCTCTTTGGTGGTGGGGTCAAGAGCAAGAGATGCATTTCCCACACTTCTGCCCTCAATACCCATCTCCCCAACAAAAATAAAGACAGAATCCCCCTTGTCCTCACATACCACCCCACCAACCTCTACATCCAGTGCATCATTCCCCACCACTTCTGCCACCTGCAATCTGACCCCACTACCAAAGAGATATTTCCCTCCCCACCCCTATCTGCCTTTCATAGGGACCGCTCACTCCCAAGACTCCCTCATCTACTCCACACTCCCCACCAATCCCACCACATCCAGTACCTTTCCCTGCACTGCAGGAAGTGCTAAACCTGCCCCTACACCTCCTCCCTCACCTCTGGCCAAGACCCCAAACAATCTGTCCAAATCTGACAGGGATTCACCTGTACGTCCTCCAATCTGGTCTACTGTATCCGTTGACCCGATGTGGTGTTCTCTCCATCAGTGAGACCAAGCATAGACTCGGTGATCGACTCGCACTGCACCTGCGCTCTGTACACTATAATCAACAGCACCTTTGGTCACCAACCATTTTAACTCCCCCTCCCACTCCCTTGATGACATGTCCATCCTGGGCCTCCTCCAGTGTCACAATGATGCCACACATAAACTGGAGGAACAACACCTCATATTCCACCTCGGGAACTTACAGCCCGATGGCTTAAATACCAGTTGCAAAATCTCCCCACCCCTGGCATCATCTCATGTCCAACCCTCCCTCTCATCCCCGCCTCCTCAACCTGACACAACTTGTGCATCTTCTTTCTCACTTATCTGCCCCATTCGTCCCCCTGTCCTATCTCCACAACCCTGTACCTGCATCTACCTCTCACCATCCCACCTACCTTCCCCCCCCCCCCCCCCCCCCCCCCCTTTATCCTCCATCTACCTTCCCCCTCCCCAGTCCTAATGAAGGGTGTAAACCCAAAATGTTGACTTTCCTGCTCCTCTGATGCTGCCTGACCTGCTGTGTTCCACCACCTCTACACTGTATTGACTCTGACTGCAGCCTCTACGGTTCTTGCTTTGTCCAAGCCTCTCACCACCCTGACTTGTAAATTTATCGCCATTCCGCCACTGTCACTGGCTAAAATCATGGAATTCTCTCTCTAATGGCATTATGGTTCCACCTACACCAATTAAATTGCAGCAGTTCAACCCCCACATCCCATGAATGAATAACAAAATATTAAACCATTGGTTTCAATACCACACATTTCCATGTGGACATTCAAGGTTAAATTTGTTAGTAAATTAAATAGAGGTGAGCTTGTCCAACTGTTTGGAATGGCAATTTTTTTTACATTGCTCAGACAGTAAAACAGCTGAAAACCCCAACTCTCTTTGGCTTTTATTTACTTTATTGTTACAGTGTCTATTCAGCAGGGAAAGTCCTCATTCACAAGCACTGTTCCCTGTCTAATTAGTCAGCAGGTTCTCAGTTAGTCAGCAGATTCTCAGACGTCGCTTTGCCCACTGCCACCACAGCCAGCAGCTCCAGAGGGAACAGTAGCACCCAGCCCTGCCGGGTCTTCACCATCCCCCCAGACCTCCCCCTTACTGAGGACGAACGGTCGGTCCTCAGTAAAGGGCTCACCTTTGTCCCCCTCCACCCTAACATCAACGAATACCGCTCACGCTTGGACGTTGAACAGTTTTTCCGCCGCCACCACCTCCGCGCTTACTTCTTTAACAGTGAGCCTAACCCTCCCCCTACTGACCTCTCCTCCTGCCTCCAATACAACCCCTCCTCCTGGACACCACCCCAAGGCCTCCTACCCTCCCTCGACCTCTTCATCTCCAACTGCCGTCGAGACATCAATCGCCTCAACCTCTCCACCCCTCTCACCCACTCCAACCTCTCCCCCACAGAACGTGCAGTCCTCTGCTCCCTCCGCTCCAATCCCAACCTCACCATAAAACCCACGGACAAGGGAGGCGCAGTTGTAGTATGGCGCACTGAACTCTACATCACCGAGGCCAGACGCCAACTCTCCGACACCTCCTCCTACCGCCCCCTTGATCATGACCCCACCCCCGAGCACCAAATCATCATCTCCCAAACCATCCACAACCTCATCACTTCAGGTGACCTCCCACCCACAGCCTCCAACCTCATCGTTCCCCAACCCCGCACCGCCCACTTCTATCTCCTTCCCAAAATCCACAAACCTGACTGCCCTGGTCGACACATTGTCTCCGCCTGCTCCTGCCCCACCGAACTTATCACCACCTATCTTGACTCCATTTTCTCCCCCTAGGTCCAGCAACTCCCCACCTACGTCCGTGACACCACCCATGCCCTCCACCTCCTCCAAAACTTCCGATTCCCTGGTCCCCAACACCTCATCTTTACCATGGACATCCAGTCCCTATACACCTGCATTCCCCATGCAGATGGCCTAAAGGCCCTCCGCTTCTTCCTGTCCTGCAGGCCCGACCAGTCCACCTCCACTGACACCCTCATCCGCTTAGCCGAACTTGTCCTCACCCTTAACAACTTCTCTTTCAATTCCTCCCACTTCCTACAGACAAAGGGGGGTAGCCATGGGTACCCGCATGGGCCCAAGCTACGCCTGCCTCTTTGTAGGTTACGTGGAACAATCCCTCTTCCGTACCTACACCGGCCCTAAACCCCACCTCTTCCTCCGTTACATTGATGACTGTATCGGCGCCGCCTCGTGCTCCCACGAGGAGCTCGAACAGTTCATCCACTTCACTAACACCTTCCACCCCAACCTTAAGTTTACCTGGACCATCTCTAACACCTCTCTCCCCTTCCTGGACCTCTCTGTCTCCATATCGGGCAACCACCTAGAAACCGATATTCATTTCAAGCCCACTGACTCCCATAGCTACCTAGAATACTCCTCCTCCCACCCACCTTCCTGCAAAAATGCTATCCCCTATTCCCAATTCCTTCGCCTCCGCCGCAGCTGCTCCCAGGATGAGGCATTCCACTCCCGTACATCTCAGTTGTCCTCGTTTTTCAAGGACCGTAACGTCCCCGCCTCGGTGGTCGAGAACGCCCTCAACCGTGTCTCCCACATCTCCCGCACCTCATCCCTCACACCCCGTCCACGCAATAAGAACCAAAAAAGAATCCCCCTCGTCCTCACGTACCACCCCACCAATCTCCTGATCCAACGCATCATCCTTCCACACTTCTGCCATCTGCAATCCGACCCCACCATCAAAGACATTTTTTCCTCCCCACCCTTATCTGCTTTCCGGAGGGACCACTCTCTCCGTGACTCCTTTGTCTGCTCCACACTCCCCTCCAGCCCCATCACACCCGGCACTTTTCCCTGCAACTGCAGAAAGTGCTACACCTGCCCCTACACCTCCCCCCTCACCCCCATCCCAGGCCCCAAGAAGACTTTCCACATCAAGCAGATGTTCACCTGCACATCTGCTAATGTGGTATACTGTATCTGCTGTTCCAGATGTGGCCTCCTCTACATCGGGGAAACCAATCGGAGGCTCGGGGACCGCTTTGCAGAACACGTACGCTTGGCTCGCAACAAACAACTGCACCTCCCAGTCGCGAACCATTTCAACTCCCCCTCCCATTCCTCAGACGACATGTCCATCCTGGGCCTCCTGCAGTGCCACAATGATGCCACCCGAAGGTTGCAGGAACAGCACCTCATGTTTCACTTAGGAACCCTGCAGCCCAATGGTATCAATGTGGACTTCACAAGCTTCAAAATCTCCCCTCCCCCAACTGCATCCCAAAACCAGCCCAGCCTGTCCCCACCTCCCTAACCTGTCCTTTCTCCCACCTATCCCCTCCTCCCACCTCAAGCCCCAACCCCATCTCCTACCTACTAACCTCATCCCGCCTCCTTGACCTGTCCGTCCTCCCTCTACTGACCTATCCCCTCCCTAACTCCCCACCTACACTCACCTTTACTGGCTCCACCCCCACCTCTTTAACCTGTCTGTCTCCTCCTCACCTATCTTCTCCTCTATCCATCTTCTATCCGCCTCCCCCTCTCTCCCTATTTATTTCAGAATCCCCTTCCCCTCCCCCATTTCTGAAGAAGGGTCTAGGCCCGAAATGTCAGCCTTCCTGCTCCTCTGATGCTGCTTGGCCTGCTATGTTCATCCAGCTCTACACCTTGTTATCTCAGTTATAGAGGTTGTGATTATTCACTCTCCTGTCTCAGAGTCATCCCTTCCATGTGTGAAGAATCACAATGTCTCTCCTGTTGTGTCTCTCTCACCAGTAAGAGAATGTTTTTGGTTGGGGGGGCGGTGGGGCTAGTGGTTGGCAGTGGTGCTATCTGAGCCTAAAGTTTTAGTAAAGGTTTTTTTCACAGCCACTGTGAATGCTGAGATTGTCCCTTTGCCATTGTCCTGATACTTGCTGGAGGGCAACAGAAAATGACTCACACCTGCAGCACAGATCATTTGTAATGAAGAGCATTCCTATGGCATGAAGGAGAACCTATGGATAACAACAGACTGGAAAAGACCCACAGATCCATCCGACCGGTCCCACATGACTGTATATACATTCCCAACCCCAGATGAAATATCGCAATCTCCTGCAACAGGTGAAAAAAAAATAAAATCCAGGCCAGCTGAGTTTGAGAACATTTAAAAATGTTTTTCAGTCCTTGATAGATGATCAAAACTGTTGGATGATTTCACTTAGGCCTTGATTAGTGTTATAAAGACTACCTACCTTTTACAAAAGCTAAAGTTTGCTCCAACCAGGAACAGATCCAGTTTCACTTTAAGGAATTCAGCAAATTACTGTGTAGTACATGAGCTGGACATCTGCTCCGTAAGCCCTCTATTCTTGGGGAAAAGAATCACTTCTAAACATTGAATCTAGTACTATCCTTAAAGAATAAGGTCCTCTCTAACTTATCTAGTTGAAACAAACTGCCTGAACAACATCAATCTTTTCCCGTCCACAACTTATAAACCCATAAAAAACCCAAAAGAACTGCGGATGCTGTAAATCAGGAACAAAAACAAAGTTGCTGGAAAAGCCCAGCAGGTCTGGCAGCATCTGTGAAGGCAAAAAACAGAGTTAACATTTCGGGTCTGGTGATCCTTCCTCAGACGGAACCGAAACATTAACTCCGTTTTTTCCTTCACGGATGCTGCCAGACCTGCTAGGCTTTTCCAGCAATTTTGTTTTAGTTATAAACCCATTTATCTAGAAAAGAGAATAAAATGGGTATTGCACTGATAATTGGAATGCTGGTGTAATGATAGAGGTGTTATTGTTAATGCCTGTTCGTAATGGTATAAAGATGGGACTGCAGAGTCTTTGAGTGACACTTAATGGTTACTTGCTGCAGTTATGATAGTTCATGATTGTCAATTGCCAGCTCTTTTTCAGTTACATACAAGTGACACAATCAACAGTCTTGCCAGGGTGTTGGTGGGCTTTAGTAACTGCGAACCAATACCCATCTTCTCCAGTGGGGTTCACCTAATTGAGATGAATTCTGGTGGGGGAGGTGATGGCCTGGTGGTACTAGACCTAGATTCAGTGAGTGTTCTGGAGAACTGGTTTCAAATGCTGCCACAGCATTGAATTAAATAAAAATCTGATGAACATTAAACCATCGTCGGTTTCTGAGGAAAATCCATCGTGTTCACCAATGTCCTTTACGGTAGGAAAATTGCTGTTCCACCTGTCTGGCCTACATGTGACTTCTGACCCACAGCAGTGCGATTGAATCTTAACTGCCCTCTGGGTAATTAGGGATGGGCAATAAATGCTGCCTAGCCAGCGACGCCCTCATCCCATGAATGAATAAAAATAAAAAAGCTGCCCTCTGGGCAATTAGAGATGGACAATATAAATTGACTGAGGCAGCAACAGGCACACCTTGTGAATGAACTTAAAAAACATGAATGATTAATCTGGGTGGTTGGATTGTAGTCTACCTTGGCAGCAGGAAACATGGCCTTCCACAGGTCGACTGGGAAAAAATAACTTTCTTGCTGCATGCCCCTGGAGATACAGCTTATTTGCTGTCACTCTGGCTGTAAAATCTTTGTGGCCGAAGCAGCTACATCAACAAGAATACAATGTAATGAAGACTGAAGCAAGAACTGGCCTTTCTCTGCAATCTTTGTCATTCTTAACATAAGGTGGTGTTACCAACTTCTAGCTTAAAAAATGCATAAACGAAAACAGAAATTGTTAAAATAGCTTTGCCTGACTGCATCTGAAGGTCACCTATTCTGTCGACTTTCACATAGGCTCACAGATGGATGGTAGTGGAGGTCTGCCCAATAATGGAGATGTAGTTGCTAAAAGAATCGAGAATCTAAGACAAGGGGAGTGTAAAAATTGGCAGGGTCGAAAACAAAAGCAGAAATCTTGCCTGAGGCGGCTATTTATTCAGAGTTTTTATAGCACCATTCCTTAACGTGCTACTTTATAAGCACATTGAACAAACATTAATTGTGTTAAAGTCACAACTGGTCATTTCTAGCCTTTTTTCCAAAAGTTGAAATCGCATATTTTTAAATAAGCACAAAGAATGAAAAAAATAGTCTGGTAATGGAAACAGAAAATACTGGAAACATTCATAAAGCCATTCTAATTCTCTGCTCCATATCACAGACCTTTTCTTTTTGTCTCTTTACACTGCTCCCTTTTCCTGGCCTTGTATTATTTCTTATATTTCTGATCTTTCCCAGCTCTGATGGCCATCACTATAAGCATTAGTACTGTCCTTCTGAGCGGCTGCCTGACATTATCTGTTTTTGTTTCAGATTCAAAGCATTTGCAGCGTTTTGCTTTTGTGCCAGAAACTGTGAATGTGATTCGGGTCCTATTCTCCTGCTGTTATTTTCCTTGCTGTTTCTTTTATTAAAAATCACCATGTACTGTCGGAACTCTTAAGGCCTGGCAATTCAAAGGCATGGTGTCTGTGTAACAGCTATAAGGTGAATCCTTAAGGGTTCAAAATCTCAGATGGTACATAGAATCCATACAGTATGGAAGCAGGCCATTCAGCCCATTGAGTTTGCACCAACCCTCCAAACAGCATCACACCCAGGCCCACCCCCCTACCCTATAACCCTGCATTTCCCATGGCTAATAGGCCCAGCCTGCACATCCCTGCGGGCATGGCCAATCCACCCAACCTGCATACTATCGGACTGTGCGACAAAACCGGTGCACCTGGAGGAAACCTATGTAAACACAGAGAGAATGTGCAAACTCCACACAGACAGTTGCTGGAGGGTGGAATCAAACTCATGTCTCTGGCGCCTTGAGGCAGCAGTGCTAGCCACTGAGCCACGTGCTGCCCATGAGAGAACCCGTCCTGGCAGACTATGATATCTGCCCATAGCACATGTGGAAAGTTGGGAGATTGGGCTGGCCCAATGATAAACCCACTAGCACTAACAAGAGTCCTGCAGGAGTGCTATTTAACATGCTTATCCATTACAGAGAGGTTTAGTTGCTGCTTTGCCTTCAGCTGCGATAACTTTTTCACTCACATTTTCCCAATGCACGGACTTCTGGAAGCTATGTTATACTGGTGTTGGACTGCCTTTGTCTTAAGGGAAATCATTTGTTGCAATCATAGGTGTTCAGAATTGGTCAATCAGTAAACGACAGAGAAATTGGATAAGGAGGACATTTTCACAATGGCAACCTCTAGCTAGTGGTGTGCTATAATTATTTACAATACATATTAATGAATTTAATGAGGAATGTGAATGTACAATAGCCAAGTTTGCAGATAACACAAAATTAAGTGTGAAGGCAAGTGGTAAAAATGACACAAAAAGTCTACATAGGAATATTGGCAAGTTAAGCACGTGGCAAAAGAAACTTGGCAGATGGAATATAATGTGGGAAAATATGAGGTTATGCACTTTGGCAGGAAGAACAGAGGAGCTGAATATTATTTAAAAGGAGAAAGAGTGCAGAAAGCTATAGCACAGAGGGATTTGGGAGTCAGAGATTCATACAACACAGGCACAGACACAGACCCTTTCGGGCCAACCAGTCCACGCTGAAAATAATCCCAAACTAAACTAGTCCCACCTGCCTGCTCCCAGCCCATATCCTAGGGAAAAGACAACTATTGATGGTGATTGACTTGGAGGGGATCTTTCGAGTGGTGGTTTTACCATGCAGCCACTGCCCTTGTCCTTCGAGATGGAAGTAGTCATGTGTTTGGAAGGTACTGTCTAATGAGTGAATCTCGGCAATGTCGATCAAACACACTGCTGCTACTAAGCATTGGTTATGGGGGCAATAAATGCATAAAGTTATGGTGCCAATCATGTGGGCTGCTTTGTCCTGGACAGTATCAAGCTCTTAAATGCTGTTTTGAACAAGTTTTGAACAAGTTTAGTGGCTTAATGTTTCCCTCATTCTCTCTGGTCCCCTCTGGCAATATCTGTGACACTTTAATATGAATGGGATTGTGGCAAAGCAGTTGGCAGCAGTATCAGACATGCTGAGAATATTCTTCCTATCCATCTGTCTAAATTACTCAGCATCTTGCACATGGATGTTATTTGTAGAAAGTTGATAATTTTTCTTTGAAAAAGGTTTGGAGATAAGTGACAATCAGGAAATGGATGCTTTACGTGAAGACAATAAAGAGGAAATTAACATTTGTCTAAAGGTTGCGTTGACTAATGCAACCTTTAAATGCATTGACTAATTTTTGAATTTAACAGCTGATCAATAGGGGTAGTGTTTATATATCACAGTTCATTAAAACCATGTAACTTCAGTCTATAAATTTATAAGAATTTCACTGGCTGTTTTAAAATGAATTTATTGCTGTTAAGATCGTGTTGCGTGAGTCATTGCATCAGTAACAGTGAACAAGTTATCAGAACACTACAAGCATCAAATCATGGAATACCTCATTTTTTAGTTCACAAATTTATAGAATTATAGGAAATATAAAATTATACTTCATCCCAAAGTTTACAGCCAGATTTGTAGTTTAGTCTTTAATTCTCCTTTTTCTGTTCCTACATCTGTCACTCTGACCTCAATAATTACAGGAAGGGTTCAGGGTTGCAGATTAATGCTTGGGAAATCTGGAGAAATGAATTTCCCTCATTTGGTGCAAAATTTAAGAAGAGTGCAGACAGATCGCTGCGTGGGGGTGGTAGGTGCAGGGGGCAACAAGCAAAGTGAGAGATATCGGGGAGGAGGGGTTATCAATGGTGGAGCCCAAAAAACTGGGGAGGAGAAAAAGACAAAGAGGCCGGAGAGATAAGGGGTTGAAGAATCTCATTGGGTCAAGAAGAAGAGATCAAAAGAGGTGGGGAGATTGATGGTGTGGATAAGTGAATCTGGATAGGAATACCATTGGGAGTTTCCAACAGCTATGAAAACTGAACACAAAGCAAGTGCAATTTCTGAAGAAGGGTCCTGACCCCCAAAACGTCAACTTTCCTGCTCCTCTTATGCTGTCGGACCTGCTGTGTTCCTCCAGTCCACACTGTAATGTCTCTGACTCCAGCATCTGCAGTTCTTGCTATCCCCAAGTGCAAACTGTTAATATTGATTGTCTGTAACAATGTATATCGGCATGGCAGAGCAGCAAATCATCGCTGCCTTCCTGAAGCATGTCCCAGTCTCATGTGATCTGACATCATTATACAGTTCATGTTTAGTAGCTATTGCCTGAATATTGGTGCAGTTTACCCTTTATCCTACAATTAGAAGGTTGAGCAGAAACAGAAGGGGTGAACTACCAAGGAGAGTGAAGAAGGCAGGAGACACAAATGGGGATCTCAAGGTTAGAGGAAGATTAATGGCAGCCGGGGGTCAGGTTGATCACAGAACTGGTTAGCATCTCCACCCATCAATCGTCATCTCCCATAGGCCTCAGCAGGCAGTAGAAACTCAGCCGGCTAGCATTAAGGCTGGACTAGAAAACAAATCCTAGGCACACTGCTACAGTAAAATCTCTCTCTCACTCCTTCTGTAATGTAGAACCTCCTGACCCTTCCCCTGACAAATACCCATTTCCTCTGCCACAAACATCATTATAAAGTCAGGGGCCAGTGTCTCCAGTCTTGTTCTATTGCACTCCACTACCATTAAACACCACATCTCCAGGGCTTTCTTAGTGAAGGGGAAAATGGACCCTCCACATGTAGTTGTTTGATTTCCAGTACCTACCAGTGTAAGATCCTCACCACTGCTCATCATTGTCGAATGCACTATCTGGTACATTTGCTTCCACCATAGGGACGTCATTTGGCAAAACCACTAATCTAATGAGTAGAGGCTCTTGTCTTAAATAGATGTAGTTTATTGTATGATAGCATCAATGTATGAGTTAGAATGATATGCTGGACTTTGTTACAGAGACTACGAGAGGGACCAAGATAGTTGGTCTTCCTCCTTCGAGATCCTAAGCTGTTCCCTCCCTAAATTTGTATGAAATCCATATTGTGGGTGGTGCCCAAGGCACTTTTCAGCATTAACCCATTCAGATCTTTAAACACTTACACAACAACTAGCACAAGAGGCAATCTGTTTCCTCCATCCGCTATCCTTACAGATTGAAATTTCAGACTCTGATAATTTTGCCACATGTCTGTCAGAAAAAAAGTTCTGCAAAGCTGGCATTTACATTTACGAGTTTGTGACAGACTCCTATTGTCTTTGGTTACATATTCACCTGGGCAGGTGAAAACTGATTAGTGGAAATAAAAATCGGGAGAGGGATTCCAACTTGTTAGAAGTATTTCATTTAACACACCATGGGCTGAATTTTGCCAGAAATTGGCTGCGTCGACTTTGGTGAATTTCATAGAGGATTTCTCTCCATGAGACCTAATACGTTTTCTCATATGATCTTCCCCATTACTTATGCACAGTGCCCCTCAAGTGCCCCATTTATCATATTCTTCCACTTCTCGCAGATGCCAATACTGGCCTCTGCCAGATACCCTCCCTGACTCTGATGCCATCTTTAAAGCCCAGCTGGGTACCCAGTTGAACTCTGGCTGCCCGGAGCTGCTCTGCACTGTTCCTAACTATTGCCCCAGACATGTCAGACGAGAGGGAAATTGGCACCTTGCTTTGCCAACAGGCTCCTGGATGTCCTAGTGGATGGGGGAGAAGGGTTGGGGGGTAGGGGGGTGCGGTGTAATGGCTGCATGCCATCATTGCCCAAGAGCATGCTCTAAAACACTGGTGCCTGGTGTTCAAATTGGAGACTAAGAAGCAGGCAGCTAGCAGAAGTTATTCAGTAAAACTGCTCTGCCTGTCATGTCAGCAATTGTCGCTGTCCAGTTACTATCCTGTTGGGTGACAGAATGGAACCTACAGACCAATAAATGAGATGGTCTAATCATGAGGATATTATGCACGCAAATATGCCTCTCATTGCTCACTAATGAGAATGTCACCTCCCCTGTTAAACAGTTGGTGGGAAAATGGGATTTTTCGCAGTATCAGAGTCAAAGAGAGTATGAGGAAGAATAGAAAATACGGTGAAACATGACCTTTTGCCTGCATTGCTAAGTATTTCCCTGACCATGGAGCTTGCACTGATCCAGATAGCAACCTTGGAGTGGGCTGGCAGGGTCTAGAGTCATGATCCCATCTGCCATTCCCTGGGGGAAGAGGAATCCCTCTTCTGTACCACCCATTCATCAGAACCTCCTGGCCAAATAAATCAAACTGTGCATTTGACCTGGCGCACAGCAGCCTTTTAAATATGATACCAGTGCCAGAAAACCCAGGATGTCCAGCAATGTTGTGCACTTCAGCCAATGGCAAGTGGGAGAATGGGATGAGCGCGTGCCACGGAGCATGGTACATAGTTAATTAAGTGAACTGCGGACAATAGCACAAAAGTATGTTTGTCAATGTTGGAAGTTCTTTATAAATGTGAGATTCTTCTTGTTCTTGTTGTTACCATTCACCCTCTGAGAATGTCTGAACTATCCTAAGAAGATTAACAAGAGCTCTGTGTTTGCCCCACCTAGTGGCCAGCTGTAAATAGGCATTTGCAAAGGCCTGGGATGGGATTGGTGCAGAAGACTTAAAAATGGAAGAAATAAAATTCTTTTTCAGAGAATGCAACTGCTGAAGGACAGTATTTGTTTCTTTTTAAGTGTTTGCTGCATATGAAATCAGCTATTTAATTGAAAGTGAGCAATTTTATGAATGACCTCCTAATGTTGAAATAGCGACCAGAACCTGATTCTTGTATTCTAATGAAGCCCTCACCTGCCTGAAGCAAGAATCTCACCTTTTAAAATGAGTGGAGGTGGGCAATGTTGGTGGAATGAAAGGTGTTATTTGAATGGGAACCAATATAGGTCAGTGCACACAGGGGTGAAGGGTTAATAAGACTTGGTGTAAAGTTAGGAGATGAGCAGTAGAGTTTGGATGATCTCAAGTTTACAGAGAGCAGAATGTGGAGGCCAGCAACAGGTCCAAAGGTAACTAAGAGTTTCAGCTGCAGATGAACTGGTGCAGAGTCTGACGATGTTACAGAGGTAGAAATAGGTGGTCTTATCAACTGTGTAAATATGTGGTTGGAAGCTTGTTATGTAATCAAGGGCCACACCAAGGTTGCAAACAGCCTTGTTAATTTGGCGGCAGTTGTTGATGACATAGATGATGTAACAAACTAGGATACAGAGATTGTAGCAAGGACTGAAGAAAATTCACTTCAGTCTTTCCAATACTTAATTGGTGAAAATTTCTGCTCACCTAGTATTGGACCTTGCGTATGCAATAACATAGGAACAGTGGAGGAATGGAGAGAGATGATACTGTGGAAGAGACGGGCATTGTCAGTGTAAATGATTGTAAGAATGCTGTTTTTTGGACAGTGAGAATAGAATAGAATAGAATATCCTTTATTGTCACGGGTACTCCAGTACAGGAGTACAGTGAAAAGTTTTTACAATGGCTGCCTTCTAATGGTGCCATCTTAGGTATAAGCACCTAGGTATAAATCTTGGATACAAAGAATGAAAGGAAAAGTTGTAGCATTACTTACAGTGTCTGGAAAAAAAACGTTAGAAATAAGATAGTTGTAACATAGTTAAAGGATTGTCATTATGGTCCGGTAAATAATTTCAAATCGCAGCTGCTCAGCACATGGTCTGACCACCCATGCCAGACCCCAGTCCAACAACTGAAGCAGGATGGAGCCAATGTTAGATCCTGGCAACACCAGAGGTAACAACATGGGCATGGAAGAGAATCCATTGCAAGTGATACCACGTCTAAATTTACATAGATAAGCAAGGAAGCAAATCCATCGAGCTGGTTTGACAGAGAGGTGGAAGAAAATGCTGTGGTCAACCATGTTAAAAACTGTAAATAAGTCAAGAAGGACAAAGGGAGTTACTTTACCTTGTCCCATGGGATGCATTTGGTGACCGCAACAGGATTGGAACCGAATTGGGAGAATTCAAACATGAAGTTCCAGAAAGATTGGCTCACAGATTTGGAAGGTGACCCACATACAAGGACTGCAAACGTCTGCCACCATCTCAAGTGTGCCCAGCTTCTCCTGAGATATGTTCAGACACAGGAAGGTGGTGTTGCTGTTGCTACGGTTGTGGCTGATCATCCAGGTCCATCTGGCATTTCATATAAGAAGCACCCTCGATGATCTGATACATCAGGTTTCCACACCTGCAAAATATAGATGATCTTCCCAAAGTAACCTCTCGGATACAAGGTCTGTGAGCAGGAAGGACAGAGGAGCTGAATATTATTTAAATGGAGAAAGATTGAAGAAAGGTACAGCACAGAGGGATTTGGGAGTCAGAGATTTATACAACACAGACACAGACCCTTCAGTCCAAACAGTCCATGCCAAAGAATCCCAAACTAAATAGTCCCAGCTACCTGCTCCTGACCCATATCCCTCCAAACCTTTCCTTTTCAGTTGCTTATCCAAGTGTCTTTTAAATGCTGTGATTGTATCCACGTCCACCACTTCCTCAGGAAGTTCGTTCCACATGTGAACCACCTTCTGTGTAAAAAATTTGCCTCTTACTTTTTAAAAAATCTCTCTCCATCACCTTAAAAATGTGCCGCCGAGTCTTGAAATCCCCCATTCTAGGGGAAAGACAACCACCATTAACTCTATCTATACTCCTCATTTTTTTATAAACTTCTATAAGGTCGCTTCCCAACCCCCAATGCTCCAGTGAGAAAAGTCCCAGCCTATCCAGCCTTTCTTTATAACTCAAACCTTCCATACCTGGCAACATCCTGGTAAGTCTCTTCTGAACCCTCTCCAGCTTAATGGTATCCTTCCTATAACTGGGTGACCAGAACTGGACACAGTATTCTAGAAGAGGCCTCACCAAAGTCCTGTACAACCTCAACTTGACTTCCCAACTCCTATACTCAAACCTTGTGCATGAATCACAAAAGAACTAGCTCTCAGCTATAAAAGAAAGACTCACTGGCTCTCACAGAATTCTCTAAGCTCTCAGTAAACCACCATCTTAATTAAAAGTCCAGCGGCAATCCGAGCTAATATTCCTGACACAAGAATTCGACTGAGAAAGGCATTCCTGACTGAGGATCAGCGGAGAGGGTGCGGAGCATTCTGGAAGACTTATCCTGGCTGTAATTTTGAGACACTAAGTTTTAATTTATTTTTCTTATTACTTATTTATATAAATGGGACACATATTTACTGGAGCAGCATACCATTAGAATTTTGTTTATTCGGCAATAGTTAGTAGTTAAGGGGGATTGTTTGATTCATTAGTAGTTCTGTTAATTTGTTTATGCTTAAAATTAAATAAATAAATTGTTACTTGTTGATTATGAAGTGAGTATCAGGGATTTCTTTCATTTAACCTCTGTCTTTGTAACAGATTGGGGGCTCAAGTCCAGGATCTGGCCAGTTCATGTATGGGATCTGAATAGATCTGAACAGATTTGAACAAATTTGGGGTATGAAAGGTCCCAGCAGATTGAAACAGACTTGGGGATTAGTGTCCCAGATCTTCAAAATTAAAACTTATGTAAGAAGTGGAAAATCTGTTTAATTTTGGTTATTTGTAATTGGTTAAATCAAAAGTGAGGGAAATGGCTCTTGACATTGTTGAAGAGGTTCTAGGGTTTGAGGATGCTTCCCAAATTTGTGAAGAAAGTTTGGAAAGACAGAGGAAGGAAATACTTTTAGACGTAGCAAACAGGCTAGATTTGGGTTTAACTACGGATAAGAGGATAGGTGAAATTGTAAAGAAGTTCGTCAAGCATTTGGTTATATCAGAGAAACAGACAAGTGCAGTGGAGTTAGAAAAAATTAAATTCAAAATTAGACAATTGCAGTTAGAAAGGGAAAAAGAGAGAGAAGAAAGGGAGCTGAAATGGTTTGAATTACGGTTACAAACAGAGGAGAGACAAAAAGAAAAAGAGAAGAAAGGGAGAAAGAGAGAGAGTTTGAAATTCAGAAGTTGCAAATTAAACAGGAAAGTTAATTTAAAAGGAAAGAAATGAAGGTCGAAGATAGCCTTTGTGAGGAGGACAATGATGATGAGCAAATCCATCACAGCTAACAGCCTGGTAGAGATATATACTAATCTGTCCAAGCATTACCAAAATTCAATGAAAAAGATGTAGAAACCTTTGTCATTCCTTTGAGAAATTGGCTAGGCAGATAAATTGGCCAGAGACTGTGTGGGTCATGTTAATTCAGACCAAGTTGGTATGCAGAGTGAGTGAGGTGTTTGCAGCGCTGTCAGATGAAGTGTCAAGAGATTATGAAGATGTTAAACAGACTATTTTGAG
Organism: Rhincodon typus; assembly: GCF_021869965.1. NCBI lineage: Eukaryota > Metazoa > Chordata > Chondrichthyes > Orectolobiformes > Rhincodontidae > Rhincodon > Rhincodon typus. The sequence goes on from NC_063334.1 coordinate 4,483,561, forward strand.
TGCCTACGAATTGCTACCAGAAGCATATAGACCAAGGTTCAGAAATATAAGGAAGTAACCAGGTCAGGCTTCTGTTGAGTTTGAAAGAATTAAACATAGCAACTTCAATAGATGGGTGAGAGCATTAAAGATAGAAAAGACATACGAGGATCTTAGAGAGATTATTCTGCTGGAGGAGTTTAAAAACTCACTTCCAGAAGTGGTAAGAACTCATATTAAGGAACAGAAAGTTAAAACAGCAAGAACAGCTACAGAGATGGTGAATGAATACGCAATAGTGCGTAAACCAAAATCTAACTTCCGACACCAATTTCATTCCATGAGCGTTAGAAATTGGGGAAAAGGGAGATCCTTCAATGAAAAGCAAAAAGTAGATCACACTGGAAACAGTTTACCACATGTGAAAAAAGAAATCCAAGAGGGTGAAAAGGGGTGAAAGGCCTCAGGTTTTTCCACCATAACAGAAGGGGACACACAAAGTCACAGTGCTGGTGGTCTAAGAGAGGCAGTGGGGAAAAGGAGGTGGTAAAACAGGCTAAACCAGTGGGATTAGTTGAGTTAGAGGGAGGTGAAGGCTTAGTGGTATTATCGCTGGCCTTTTAATTCAGAGACCCAGATAATGTTCTGGGGACCTGGTTTCGAATCCCACCACAGCAGATGGTGGAATACGAATTCAATAAATATCTGAAATTAAGAATCTAATGATGACCGTGAATCCATTGTCAATTGTTGGAAAAACCCATCTGCTTCTCTAATGTCCTTTAGGGCAGGAAACTGCCATCCTTACCTGGTCTGGCGTACATGTGACTCCAGACCCACAGCAATGTGGTTGACTCTGAATTGCCCTCAGGGCAATTAGGGATGGGCAATAAATGCTGCCTGATCAGTGACGCCCTCATCCCAGGAATGAATAAAGAAACAAAAAGAATCAAGAAGGTAGTGAAGGAAATCCCAAGAGAAGTCAAGGAGCTGCAGGAAAGTGCACAGCCTAGTCATGAGCTGGATAGTGAGATGGTGCCCAATCTCTTCAAAGGCTTCACCTCTGTGGGTAAGGTTTATTCAGAAAGAACAGGGGGAGAAGGTAAATAAGTTAAAATATTGATAGATACGGGAGCTGGTCAGTCTCTAATAGTAAGAGATTAAAGTATTTGCACTCATGAAATGTTACTTGAAAGAGTGACAATCTGTTGAATAAATGATGAAAGATTTAGCGTTCCCCTGTGTAAGATAAGGCTGGAAAGTCCGATCAAGACTGGGGAAGTGACAGTGGGAGTGATTGAAAGACTGTCTATTCCAGGGTTACAGTTTGTTCTTGGAAACGATCTAGTCGATCAAAGGTGTGAGTGATGCCCCTTGTAGTGGAGAAGCTGAAAAAAAACCAGGGAACTGAAGAGTTAAAAGAAAAATACGCTGGAATTTTTCTGGACTGTGTGGTGATAAGATCCCACAGTCATAAGCTAAAGCAAGAAGGGATAACCAAAGAGAGAGACGAAGGAGTTGAGGTTCAGTTAGCTGACACCACGCTTAATGAAATGGTAAAGGAAGAACCTGAGCAGGTAGGGGATCAGGCAGAGGTGCCTGGTTCTGAAAGATTAATGGAGTTGTAACAAAAAGATGCGACAATAAAAGATTTATATTATAAAGCCTACTTGGAGAAGGAATCAATGTATTCTAGAATGTTATTACGTTAAGAATAACATCCTAAGGTGGAAATGGAGACCTTGGCAGGTTAGCGCAGAGGAGAAATGGGTTAAAGTTCTCCAAACGATATTGTGGGTAGCGCATGAATTACCTGTAGGTGGTTATCTAGGAGTGAGGGAGACTCAGGCTAAGATATAGAAGCATTCCTATTGGCCTGGATTACATGAAGATGTGGGTGAATTTTGCTGTAGCTGTCATACGTGTTAAATGGTAGGACAGCCATTAATAAAACCTATACCTTTGATGCCAATTCCCAAATTTGAAGAACCTTTCATGCAGGTTATGATTGATTGTATAAGTCCCCTCCCTAAAACCAAAAGCAGGAATCAGTATTTGCTAACCATAATGGACGTGTCTAGCAGATTTATGGAGTCAATTCCATTACGGAATGTCAAGGCAAAAAATGATTGTGGAGGAGTTGCTTGTTTTCTTTACCCATTATGGACTACCCCAGGGAGATTCAGTCAGACCAAGCGTCCAATTTTACAGCCAAATTGTTTAAGGACATCATGGATGGTTTAGGCATCCAACACTTTAAATCAAGTACGTACCATCCTGAATCCCTAAAGACCATGCTGAGAGCTTATTGCCAGCATTACCCAAATGATTTGGATAAAAGTATCCCATTTATATTATTTGCTATTCGAGATGCTCAGTTTACTCCATTTGAATTGATATTCGGACACAAAGTAAGAGGGCCTTTAAACTAAATTAAGGAAAAGTTGGTAGGTCCAAAGTCTAGAGATCTCACAGTTGGATTATGTATCTGAGGTAAGAGGAAGATTAAACAGAGTAGGTGAATTAGTTAGACAACATTTGAAGGTGGCACAACATCTAATGAAACAAGAAGCAGATAAGAAATCTAAAATTCACACGTTTGCCCATGGGGATAAAGTATTGGTGCTGCTACCAGTGATAGGAGACCCCTTCAAAGCAAGGTTTAGTGGCCCCTACCAGACTGAAAAGAAGTGAAGTCAGGTGAATTATCTGTTTGAGATATCAGATAGGAAAAAAATCGGGTATGTCATGTGAACATGCTGAAACCTTACTATGACAGGGAAAGGGAATTGGAGAAACAGGTATTAGCTACTGCCACTCAGAGTGAGGAAACAAGTCCAGATGATGTGGATTTTCATGTGCCTCAGAATAAATTGAATAATGAGGAAGGCCTGAAAGAATGGGACAAGGTAGTAAGCTCTCTGTCTCAGGAACAGAGAACTGAATTGAACGGTTTGTTGCAGCATTATGAGGACATACGTGGAAATAGAATGGGGAGGACTAATACTATAGTACATGAGGTGGATGTAGAGAATGCTGTTACGATAAAACAACCCCCCCCAACAGGCTTAATCCTCTCAAAGCAGTACAGGTACAGAAGGAAGTGGAAGCGATGCTCCAAGTAGATATCATCAAGCCGAGTCAAAGTGAATCGCGTTTGCTGGTCGTGTTGATTCCCAAATCTGATGGTATGCAATGATTCTGTGCAGATTATCAGAAGGTCAACGCTGTGACTAAATCAGACCCATATCCAATTCCAAGGATGTGTAAATTGGACAAGCCACTTACATCACAAAGTTAGACTTACTTCGTGCTTACTGGCAAGTACCTTTGTCAGAGAGAACGAAAGAAGTTTTTACGTTTGCTGCCCCAAATGGGCTTTATCAATTTACAGTAATGCCCTTTGGAATGAAAACGCACCAGCCACATTGAAAAGACTTTGGAACAGACTTGTGGTAGGATTGACTACTTGTGCCGACTATACGGGTGACTCAGTGATCTTTAGCCTCTGGTGGACAGATCACATGGCATATTTGGCAGAGCTATTTGAGACATGATGGAAGGCAAAGTTGGTCATAAATTTGGCAAAGGCAGAAGTCATGAAGGTAGAAGTGGCATTCGTAGGACACAACATCAGACATGGAAGGATAGCACCGAGGAACATGGAGGCCATTGAGAATTTCCAAGACCATCCTCGAAGAAGGAAGTGCTACAATGTTTGGGACTAAGCAGATTCTACAGGAAATTTGTACCAAACTTTAGTAGCGTGGTGGCACCACTGATGGATTTGTTAAAGAAGAACATGAAATTCTGGTGGACAGACCAACACTAGGAGGCATTTGAGAATTTAAAAGCAGCGTTAACCACCGCACCGGTTTTAACCATGCCAAATTTTTAGAAACCCTTTGAAGTTGTAAACAATGTAGTGGTTGGAGTTGTATTGTTACAGGAGGATGATTGTGGAATTGAAAGGTTAATTGGTTATTTTTTAAAGAAACCTGATATCTACCTGAGAAAATATTCAACCATTGAAATGGAATTATTGAGTTTAGTATTGGCCTTACAACATTTTAATATTTATGTTGCAAACAGTACATCAGAGATAGTTGTGTTCGCTGATCACAACCCTTTGACATTTTTGGAAAGATTTAAAGACAAGAACAGCCTATTTCGTTGGAATCTTATGTTACAAGCATTTAATTTACAGATTGTACATGTTCTGGGTCGTGAAAATGTTATTGCGGATGCATTACCGCAAGTTTAAAAGGAAAATGTGTATGGAAGATTGACACAGTAGTGTTCATTGTTTTATAGATACGTATATAGAACTAGAATGAAATGTGTAACTCGAGATTAATGACCTATGTATCTAGTAATAATGGTGTTAAGATTTAGAGTTAAAAATAAAGAAGCCATCTTTTCATAATGATGGTTTGAGAGTCGGTCTTCCTTTTGTCTGTCTGCTTGCTAGCTGACTTCTCACACTCTGATTGAGAAAGGTATTTTCATTTGCAACACCAAAGGTACAGCGGCACTCATAGCTAATATTCCTGACACAAGAATTTGACAGAGAAAGGCGTTCCTGACTGAGGATCAGCGGAGAGAGTGCAGAGCATTCTAGAAGACTTGTCCTGACTGTAATTTTCAGAGATTAAGTTTTAATTTATTTTTCTTATTATTTTGGTTTATATAAGTGGGACTTATATGTTGTTCCACTAAAAACCATTAGAATTTTGTTTATTTGGAAAGAGTTAGTAGTTAAAGGGGGATTGTTTGGTTTGTCAGTAGTTCTGTTAATTTGTTTACTGTTAGAGTTAGATAAATAAATTGCTACTTGTTGACTTTACAGTGAGTATCAGGGATTTCTTTCATTTAAGCTCTCATTTATAACAGGTTGGGGAGGTGATTGGTAGGTTATACCACTTTTAACACTTCCTTTAACAGATTATGAGGCAAGGCGAGCTTCTTTGGGTGTTTTGGTTTTAGTTATCAGAGGGGGGGTTGATATCTCCTTCTTAATAGTGGTGAGCTGCCTTCTTGAACTGCTGCAGTCCACCTGCCGTGGGTTGACCCACTAACCCTTTAAGGAGGGAATTCCAGGATTTTGACCCAGCAAAACTGAAGGAACAGCCATGTATTTCCAAGTCAGGATGGTGAATGGCTTGGAGGGGAACTTGCAGGTAGTGCAGTATTCCCATGTATTTGCTGCCTTTGTCCTTCCAGTTAGAATAAGTCAGGGGTTTGGAAGGTACTTTGTAAGACATTTTGGTCAATTTCTGCAGTGCATCTTGTAGACAGTACACACTGCTGCTACTGAGAATCAGTGGTGGAGGGAGTCGAAGCTTGTGAATGTGGTGCCAATCAAGCGGGCTGCTTTGTCTTGGATGGTGTCAATGTTCTTGAGTGTTGGTGGAGCTGGACTCATCAAGACAAGTAGAGAATATTCCATCTGACTTCTGACTTGTGCCTTGTAGATGGAAGACAGGCTTTAGGGAGTAAGTATCTGAGGTATCATGAACAGTGGTGAATGTTGTTCAATAATTGACAAACATCCCTATTTCTGACATTATGATGGAGGGAAGGTCATTGATGAAGCAGTTCAAGATGGTTGGGCCAAGGGCACTACCGTGAGGAATTATTGCTGAGATGTCCTGGAGCTGAGATGACTGACCTCCAACAACCACTATCATCTTCTTGGAAATGAGTCCTATCAGTGGAGAGTTTACCAGTTGAGCCCCATTGATTCCAGTTTTGCTTGGGCTCCTTGATGCCACACTCAGTAAAATAGGGCCTCACCTTGGGAATTCAGCTCTTTTTCCGTGTTTGAACCAAGGTTGTAATAAGGTTGGGAGCTGAGTGGTCCTAGTGGAACCCAAACTGGGTGTCACCGAGCAGGTTATTTCTGAGCAGGTGTTGATGACACCTTCCATCACTTTACTGATGATCGAGAATAGACTGATGGAGCGGTAACTGACTGGGTGGATTTGTCCTGCTCTTTGTGTATAGGACATACCTGGGCAATTTTCTACACTGTTGGGTAGATGCCATATTGTAACTATACTGGAAGTGCTTGGCTGGCGGAGTTGGGGGGTGGGGGCGGCATGTTCTGAAGTACAAATCTTCAGTACTGTTGCCGTGATGTTGTCAGGGCTCTGTGCCCTTTGTAAGATTCTTGAAATCACACACAATGAATCGAATTGTCTGAAAACTGGCATTTGTAATACTGGGGACCACTGGAGGAGGCGAGATGGATCATCCACTTGGCACTTCTGGCTGAAAATTGCCGTGAATGCTTCAGCCTTATCTTTTGCATTTATATGTTGGGCTCCTCCAACATTGAGGATGGGAATATTTGTGGTGCCTACTCCTCCAGTGAGCTATTTAATTGCCTACTACCCTTTGTGACTGGATGTGGCAGGACTGCAGAGCTTAGATCTGATCCATTGGTTTTGGGATCACTTAGCTCTGTCTGTCACTTCCTGCTAATGCATTTGGTGGTTTCACCAGGTTGACACCTCATTTTCAGGTATGCTTGGTGCTGCTCCTGGCATGCCCTCCTGCACTCTCCATTGAACCAGGGTTGATCCCCTGGCTTAATAAAAACTAAAAGAACTGCGGATGCTGTAAATCAGGAACAAAAACAGAATTTGCTGGAAAAGCTCAGCAGGTCTGGCAGCATCGATGAAGAGAAAATCAGAGTTAACGTTTCGGGTCCAGTGACCCTTCCTCCTTTCAGGTCACTGGAACCGAAACATTAACTCTGATTTTTTTTCTTCACGGATGCTGCTAGACCTGCTGAGCTTTTCCAGGAATTTCTGTTTTTGTTCTTGATCCCCTGGCTTGACGGTAATGGTTGAATGGAGGATATGCTGGGCCATGAGGTTGTAGATTATGCTGGAGTACAATTCTACTGCTGTTGATATCCCACAATGCTTCATGGATGCCCAGTCTTGAGTTGCTAGATCTGTTTGAAGTCTGTCCCATTTAGCACAGTGATAATGCCACACAACACAATGGAGGTTATTCTCAAAGTGAAGGCAGGACTTTGTCTCCACAAGGACTGTACAGTAGCCACTCTCAGCAATATGGCTATGGACAGATGCAACTGCAGCTAGCAGATTAGTAAGGATGAGGTCAAGTATGTTTTTCCCTCTTGTTGGTTCCCTCACCACCTGCCGCAGACCCAGACGAGCAGCTATGTCCTTTAGGACCCAACCAGCTCAATCAGTGTTGCTGCTACCGAGCCACTCTTGGTGATGGACATTGAAATCTCCCACCCAGAGTATATTTTGTGCCCTTGCCACTCTCAGTGCTTCCTCCAACGGTTGTTCAACATGGAGGAGAGTTATTCATCAGCTGAGGGAGGATGGTATGTGGTGACCAGTAGGTTTCCTTGCCCATGTTTGAACCTGAAGCCATGAGACTTCATGGGGTCCACAGTATATGTTGAGGACTCCCAGAGTTACTCCCTCCCAACTGTATACCACTGTGCCACCACCTCTGCTGGGTTAGTCTTGCTAGTGGGACAGGACACATCCAGGGATAACAATGGTGTTGTCTGGGAAATTGTCTGTCCAGTATGATTCCGTGCATATGACTATGTCAGGCTGTTGCTCTCCCAATTTTGGCACTAGCCCCCAGATGTTAGTAAAGCGGACTTTGCAGGGTTGACATGGCTGTTTCTGCCCTTTTCTTTTCTGATGCCTAGGTCGATGACACGTGATCTGTCCAGTTTTATTTCTTTGAAACTTGGAAGCTGTTGATACAACTGAGTGGCTTGCTAGGCCATTTCAGAGGGCAGTTGAGAGTCAACCACATTGCTGTGGGTCTGGAGTCACATGTCAGCCAGGCCAGGTGAGGACAGCAGATTTCCTTCTCTGAAGGAGAGTAGTGAGCCAAATTTTTATTCTTAATTCCAGGTTTTTTTAAAAGTTGAATTCAAATTCCATCATCTGCCATGGCAGAATTCAAACTCAGGTCTCCAGGACATTGCTGAGTTCCTGTATTAATAGTCTATAATAGTACCACCAGGCCATCCCATAACTCCCCTGTGTACTCGTTTTAACTGTGATTTCCAGGAAGACTGGGAAATTCAAATTTGAAATTATAAACCTATGTTAATATTGTCCAAACTGAGTAATTCAATACATGTTGAATGATAAGCCACTTCTCCTGAGCAGGTCACTTGTAGGTAGCCTCGTGTGATACAATGAAATGCAGGTCAGCAGGCTGTATCCAGTTTCTGAAGAGCAATCGGTTTCATCTGTTTAAAACCCCTCCTGCCAAACACCCTCTCCTAACCCCATGTGCTTTCCTGCACTTTAAAATTCAATTCATCCTGTCCGTGGACATCTTTCCTGTGACAGAAGTAATTTCTACATCGGCAGGTAGAAATATGTTGAGAGATAAGAAAAATTGGAAGGGTGTGTAAAACAGGCTGTCAATTTGTCGTTATGTATTTCTCAGCCCTGGTCTGTTAGCAAGTACGTACACCGCTACATCCTGCGTTCAGGCACTTCAGGACAATTATGGGAGAGGTGTTCAATATACAAACTAATGAATGGTATCATCAACAACTAGGATTTATGATTTTACATCAAAGGTTCTTTGTAAATGCAAGGTGTTGTTTTTGCCATTGATCATCCAATAATATCAGACAGAAGCTTATCCAGAACTCTGTGCCTGCCCCATCTCGTAACTGGTTCCAAGTCAGCATTTGGAAAGTTATGATGATGGATTGGAACCCTGGAACACTATGGGTGTTTTTAGCCCTTAGTTCGAAAATGTGTTTTTTTTTGCTACAAGAGACAAAGTAACTGCAGTTATAACAATTACGTGAGAGGAAAGCATGTAACATCTAAAGATGTCAAAGAAACCTCAAACAGACTGGACTGTGATCGCTTGTCACTACAAAGCTAATGAGCAGCTTCTCATGGTCAACAGCATCCAACCCCCTGCAGATTATGTCTCAAACTGCAAAGACAGGGATTAAAAAGCCAGTTTTAACTTTACTAGAGTGTGCTAGTTTAACTGAATGTTCACGTGTGTACAGCATGTATTTGAATATTAGCATGTTGCAAAGGTCACATTCAAAGAACTACTCTCTAATCACTCGTGTTGCAAGTGAAGACAGTCTCTCTCACTCTGAATCGAGAAGTCAGCTAACAAGCAGACAGACAAAAGGAAGACCCACTCTCAATCCAATTGCTGGAAACTTGTACATAAAAGAATCAGGAAAATGGAATTTCAATCAGTTTGCAAAATCAAGAATGATGAAAACAGTTCAACTATTAACATCAAAACAAATGACCAATCCCTACAACAGTCACAATGTTCAACTGTCTGCTCATTATAAACAATTCAGAAATGAATCCGTCCGTCTGATTGTTTAACTGTTATCTTTTGTATTCACCTCTTATTTCTAATTTACATGTGTCTTGTATTATTAATGATTTACAAATTTAGGAATTAATAAACTCACTGCTTTTGGTGATTAAGAAGGACTGGTTAAATTGTCTCCTTTTTAAACACTTAATTGAAAGTGAGCAAATATACCTATGTTGTTCCAGATTCCTCCCTCAATGGAACATTTCACTATCTATGATGTCTAAATTCCTCAATCTTCTAAATTTTTCTATTAAATTTCCTCAAACTTTCTCTTCAGTAAGAGAATTTCTCCAGTCTGTTCACAGAACTGAAGTGCCTTGTTCTTGTTCTTGGAATCGTTCTCATTAATCTTTTCTACACCCTCTGTAATGCTTTCACATCCTTCTTAAAGTGTGGTATTCAGGATTATATTATACCCAGTCCTACCCTTTTTGAGCTGGATCTCTTGTTCCCCTTCCCCCAGACCCATGCCTAAACTATATTTCTGTGCATCAGCAATTCAACAGCCTTTACATTCTGTGCTTTCACACATGCACACTGTAAACCTAATTCAGAACTTACTGCATTCCCTCATTTCTGAATCCACCTAATTCCAAACTATTTCTTATTCTCTAGCTTCTACCCAAAACAGATTAAAACAGGAATTGCCTACAGACAAGCTCTACACATAGACAGAGGCTCCAAAAGCTTGTGTTTTCAAATAAACCTGTTGGACTATAACCTGATGTCATGTTGTAATTTCTGACTTTATTCTTGCGCAGTTTGTCTCTCCCGGTACTTTGTACACCTGTTTTCCTTTCATTTCTAATGTTATATTTTAGTTCCTGTCTCCCAGCCAAGTTATTTTAAATCCCCTCCAACAGCTCTAGCAGACTACCCCGTGAAAACATTGATACGTCCCTAAGTAAAAACCAAAAGAACTGCGGATGATGGAAATTAGAAATAAAAACAGAAATTGCTGGAAAATCTCAGCAGATCTGGCAGCATCTGTGGAGACAAATGAAAGCTAACATTTCAGGCCCAGTGACCTTTCTTCAGAACTTGATATGTCCCTATTGAGTTGCAACCTGGTCAGATCCCATCTCCCCAAAATGGGTTAAATATTCCAGGAATCTAAAGTTCTCCCTCCTAAAGTGCGTCTCCAGTAATATATTCATCTATTCTCTCCTGACTTCTATACCCACTAGTGTTTGACACGAGGAGTTGTCTCCTGAGATTAGAATTTTTGAGCTCTGGCTTGCTTCCTTCTGAGCTCCCAAAAGCTAATTTCAGAGTCTCAATTCTCTCTTTAAGTTGGTACCAAAGCAAACTGCAATCTCCACAGTGATTCCAGCTACTCCTCAAGCTCTGAAACCCAGAGCTTGTGCTGTTAACAACATTTCCCCTATATATGGTTGTTCGAGATATGATGGGAAGTGTTGCATTATGGTGTACAATGTCCAGCACAACAGTCAGATGGATCAGAATGCCTTTTCCTGTTCATCATTTCTCTTGTGTTTGTAATGTAATAAAGGACAAATCAGCATTCTTTCAGGACACAGCTATCTTACCTCAAATGCCAGTCATAATGTTCATCATCGCTCAGTTGCACCTTGTCACATCTCCATTTCTCAGCTGTTAATTTTAATGTTTGGCAAAGGCAGGATATGGTTAATCTAAGCTGCTATTAATGTCCACACTAAACCTGGAATGAACTTTTACTTCTGGGGTGTGGATTCAGACCAGTGAGAAGAGAATCTTCCCTTACCTCCTGTTTTATGGTTCATCTATGAAACGTGTTTGACCCTCACTACAGTTACAATCACAGTTTCAGGCAGCAGAGAGTGTCTTTCCAAGGTTGAGGAGATGGCCCAATTTTTAAAGACAACTTGATTCATATGATAAATAATACCAGGCTTAGAGGATTCAATCATGACCTGATACATCGTCCCTTGAGTAGAGAAGATTGAGGTGTGATTTGAACAGTGTTGTAAGGTAGAGGAATGGAAACAATTTCCTCTGAAAGGGGAGCCAAGGATGAGGGAATTTAACACTCAAGCCAGATCATCTGGAGTGAAATCAGGAGGCACCTTTTCACACTAACAATAGTAGTATTCTGGAATTCTTTTCCCTTAATGGCTCTGGATGCTGGGACAATTAACGTTTCCAAATCCAAGATTGATAGCTTTCTTTGTTGGGTATATCAAGATATCTGGAGTAAAGGTAAATGAAGGTAAAATGAAGATCAAGCATAATCTATTGAATAGAGCAGGCTTGAGAACAAATGTTCCTATGTTCCTGTTTCTATGGTTCTGTAGTTACATTAATACCCTAGGTGGCAGTGTTTACTAACTCATGAAATGTACATTTACAGTATGAAAGACTTGCATGGTAAGAGAAAGGGAAGGACAATTTAAACTGTTTATGAAATACAATACTATTTAGATCACTGCTTGGTCCTGGGTGGTGTAAAATATCACAAGCACTGTTGATCTAAATGGAAGTTTATTCTGCACTGCGTGTTAAGAAAGACTTTCAGAAATAATTCTTAAATTACCTTTTACTAGTTTGTACCTCTTTTTTGATGATAAGGTAAGGCATCATAAATATATAATTATACTTTGTATTTAGAGCACAGAAACAGGACAATTGGCTGATGTGTAATTTTTCTTTCCACCCCTTCTTCACCTAAACTGTCATGATGTGCTTCTCTTTCTTTCACTTACAATGGATTATCTACAATTGTATTAAATGCACCTATACTATGATTGCACAAGGCTTTGGGGAGACCACACCTGGAATACTGTGTGCAGTTTTGGTTTCCATATTTAGGGAAGGATATGTTAGCATTGGAGGTAGAACTGCAAATGTCCAATAGATTTGCCCTTGGGATCTAAAGGTTATGCTATCATGAGACCATGAGTAATTTTTTGATTTATATTCTCTCAAATTTAGAAGTATAAAAGGTAATCTCATTGAAATACATAGGAATCTGAAGGGACTGGACAGGGTAGACACAGAGGATGTTTCCTGTACATGCTGAATCTAAGACACTCTTAGGATAAGGGTATGATCATTTAGAACTGAGATGAAGAGAAATCTCTTTGCTCAAATGTCAATCTTTGGAATTTTCACAGAATTCCTACAGTATGGGCCATTCGACCCAACAAGTCCACACTGACCCTCCAAAAAGCATCCCATCTAGACCCATCCCCGATCTTTTCTCTGTAACCCTGCATTCCAATGCTAACACGCCTAACTTACACATCCCTGAACACTATGGGCAATTTAGCATGGCCAATCCACCTAGTCTGCACATCTTTGGACTCTGGGAGGAAACCGGAGCACCCGGAGGAAACCTACGCAGACATGGGGAGGATGTGCAAACGCCACACAGATGTTTGCCTGAGAGTGGAATCGAACCCGGGTCCCTGGCGCTGGGAGACAGCAGTGCTAACCTCTGAGACTACCCTCGGCATTTGTGGATGCTCCATGTTTGGATATGTTTAAAGCTGAGGTAGATTTTTGGTCTCTCAGGGAATCAAGAGATATGGGAAGCAGGTGAGAAAGTGGAATTGAAGCCCTTGAACAGCCATGTTCATACTGAAATGCAGAGCAGCATCACTGGGCCAGACCATTTACTCCTGTCCCTATCTCTTGTGTATTCACTTCATCTATTCCTTGTGGTTGTGAGTTCCACCCTCTAACAACTCACTAGGATTCTCTTGAATTCTCTGCTGGATTGTTTAATCACAATCTTATGGTTATAGCCCTTAGTTTTCGTCTTGCCTGCAAATGGAAATGACTTCTCTATGTTTGCCTTATCAACCCCATTCATTATCTGGAGAAAAGAACAGTCATTTGTTGAATCCATCCTGGCATGAGTAACCTCTCAGACCTGGTGTCATCATATCCCCACAGTGCAGAAAGATGCCATTTGGTCCATCGAGTCTGTACCGGCCTTCGAAAGAGCAAATTCAGAATTTCGACTCTGCAAAGTGCTCCTTACTAACATCTGGAGTCGAGTGCCAAAATTGGGAGAGCTCCCACACAGATTAGTCAAGCTACATCATGACAAAATCAGATTCATGGGATCATACCTTTCACACAATGTCCAATACAACATCACCACCATGCCTAGGTAAATCCTGTCCCAATTTTTGGCTGGCCCAGCCAGTGATACCCACATCCCAAGACTGAATTTTTTAAAAAATCCATTACCCTCAAAGTTTAAATCCTTCTTCTTAATAGTTTGCAAATATCTCAACATATTTATAGTATAGATCTTATTTTGGATCTATCCACAAATAAAGAAATAGCACTATGAATAGCCCTTTCCAATTTTCCATATGTACTAAACTTCTACACATGATTAATCAGTGTTTGAAATCTAACGCTGAGCTGTCTGGGCTTGACTGCTCAGATGGCAAAGACAGGAGGTGCTATAGATTTCTTGCTCTCAAATTAACACCGTTAGGTACTGAGACAGAAGAATCATCAGATGAACAAAGAGCAAGGTCCATCCAGTTCATTTTTACCTATTCTCTTATTAACTTGTTCAGAGGTGTTATTACACACCTCTGGAGCAGGTGGAGCTTCAATCCATGCCTCCTGGTTCAGAGGTTGGGACACTACTACTACACCACAAGGACCCCTAGTTCACTTTTTATATCCAGAAATGTTATCACACACAATTGAACGATTTCCTTCTCTCACCATCACCAAATCACTGGGTTTTTTTTCCCATCTATTAACCACCACCCGCATTTCCAATTGGATAATTTACACACAAAGTCCGTTTAGGGCCCCTAGTTTGCTTTTTACTATTAGGATTGAAAATGTTTGTTGATTAATCATGATAAGTTATCTCTATCAAATAGACACAAATCAAGAAGACATGAGGTAAGCATGCTTCATTTATTGCATATCATATCTTGACTTACTGATATATTATATCCCAAAGAGGTTATTTTCTGAACGGAATCTCGTTTACTTTGAACATATCGGCCCATCCATTGCCTTCCTCAAGTGGCGATTCCATAGATTGATACTTGCTGTCAGGATAATGGCTGTTACTTTAAACTGAAAAGACAGGACAGGTCTAAAACCTGAATGGTAAAGGACTGGAATTTGCTAATTTTTTTTTCCCCCAACTAAGCCATAGCATTAACATTTCATTTCCAGATTCCTTGACCAGAGAGGATAGATCTATCATAGGAACAATTTCTAATTAAAAGCAATGGAGCTGGGGTCACAAAGGTTCAACCAGACATGAACCTGACACCACAGCAGCCACAGGGATGGAGAGGAAACCTGGGAGTCGTTCCTGGGTCTCACTTTTAACTGGAGACCCTGTTGTGCAAATCCAAAGTACTACAGTGAGGCGATATTTCCTAAGGATAGGAGGAAGCCACCAGCCCGTCCAAACATACCGGCATGGCTGGAAGTGGCCAAACAGAAGAAGGTCATCCCAACCAGGAGTCAGTGCACCAAGAGGATCCAGAACCTTAGGAGAGCAGGAAAAGTGCATGGCATAACAGTTTCAGATGTCAAACCTCGCATTCTGACCTCTTCAGCATTTCCTGCACAGAATTCCATACATCAACACACTTGAAGCTTCACTTAATTCCCTCTCTCCACTGAAAGCTGAGAAGGAATGCTCTGGGCACTAGTCACTCACCTATCCATGGCTGCAGCTCTTCAGTTTCTCTGGTCAAAGGTTTTTGAGCTTGTATTATGAGGAAACACATCCGCTGCACATTCACCTGGTTATCACAGATGAGTTGTGTCTATCTTGGGATTGAGGTCCACTGGAGGTTAAAGCAGGAATGCTGAGCTAAAGAGACATCTAATTGCCTATTTGCATAATCAATTTACCTTTCCAATACCTTCAATCCAGCTCTAGTGAACCCTGAAAGAAAGTGGGATGATGTCAGGACCCTGAGCCAAAATAACTTTTCAGGAATTTCACCCACATGTACTCTAACTTACCAAGCTTTATCTGTGATTCAGCTGAAATTGAACTCCCTTCCAGTGTAGGCCATGTTCTTTGGTTCTGCTGTTCTGGACAAGGTGAAACAGCTTTTCATTATCTGAGTGTTTTATATTCTTAAATACAGTAATCATATCATCTCTTACCTTTCTTTTTTCTAGTGAGAATATGATCAAATTTATTCCTTGCACTTCATAACGCAAACCCTCCATCCTGTTATTCATTCTGGTTATAGAATCATAAAGTCATACTGCTCAGAAACACACCCTTTAGTTCAACTCATTTGCACTAACCAGACATCCCAATCTGATCTAGTCCCATTTGCCAGCATTTGGTCATATCCCTCCAAACCCTTCCTAGTCATATACCCATCCAGATTTCTTTAAATGTTGTAATTGTACCCGCCTCCACCACTTCCTTTGGCAGCTCATTCCATACCACTCTCTGTGTGAAAAAGTTACCCCCTCAGGTCCTTTTTAAATGTTTCCCCTCTCACCTTAAACCTATAGCCTCTAGTTCTGAACTCCCCACACCCTAGGAAGAAGACCTTGGTTATTCACCCTATCCATACCCCTCATGATTTTATAAACCTCTATAAGGTCATCCCTCAGTCTTTGCTCCAGGAAAAAAATATCCCCAGTCTATTGAGCCTCTCCCTATAGCTCACACCCTCCAAGCCCAGCAATATCCTTGTAAATCTTTTCTGCACTCTCTCAAGTTTAACAACATCGTTCCGATAGAAGGCAACCAGAATTATATGCAGTATTCTGAAAGTGGCCTCACCAATGTCCTGTACAGCCGCAACATGACATCCCAACTCTTATACTCATTGTTCTGACAAAGGAAGGCAAGCATTCTTCATCCTGTCAACCTGTGACTCCACTTTCAAGGAACTATGAACCTACACTCCAAGGTCTCTTTGTTCGGCAACACTCCCTAGGACCTTACCGTTAAGTGTATAAGTCCTGCCCTGATTTGCTTTACCAAAATAAAACAGCTCACATTTATCTAAATTGAACTCCATCGGCCACTCCTCAGCCCATTGGCGCAGCTGGTCAAGGTCTTCTTGTACTCTAAGATAATCTTCTTCACTGATCATTATGGCACACCACTGGTCACAGGCCTCCAGTCTGAGAAACATCCATCCACCACCACCCTCTGTCTCCTATCTTCAAGCTAATTTTGTATCCTTTCAATATCTTTTGGTATTGCAATGACAGAATTTAAATGACATTATTTTAATGTCAGCACCAATGTTTTCTGAAGTGTGGAATAATATCACAATTTTGGCTCAATAGTGACTATCCTCTAAGTAGATCCATCTTTTGGCTTTCTTTCTTACAGCTGAAGTTAATTGTAATAGTTTACCACACAAGCTTCAGATTATGACTGAGTCAAACAAGACAAAAAGAGAAACAAGAACGGAAATTACTGGAAAAGCTCAGCAGCTCTGGCAGCATCTGTGGAGAGTAATCAGAGCTAATGTTTTGGGTCCAGTGACCCTTCTACAGAGGAGAGAAAGAGAACCACGTCTCACAATCACATGCTGCCCACAAAAGTTCTTGAAATGGTATTGTCCCAGGTAATTTATTCTGTCGATTTTGGAAATGCTAGGATGAGTGGCACTGTAATATGTGATGTGATTACTTGCTTATCCTATTTGTGGTTCCTAAATCTGAAACATTAATTGAAGACACAAGTTATTCCCATGTAACAACATGGTACAATATAGCCACTGAGGCTTGGCTCTGTGTACATATAATTTGTAGTTCAGGACCAGATCTGTAATCACAAAAGTTTAACTAATCATTTGCTTTTGGTTCAGGGAAATTTGGATTTAACAGCCAAAGACTCGGGATAGGCTTGCAGAATCAGGGGCTCAAAATATGACAAAAGAAAGAAGACGTCCGAGAATACAATTCTGTGAGGTTCTACACCTTTCACAAAAATGTATGACACTCGCCTCATTTTGGATCATTCCAAGATTAAAGTCTGTGTTAGAGAAAACAAAAAATGCTGGAAATACTGAACAGGTCAGGCAGTAACTATGAAGAGAGAAACAGAGTTAACAATTTGGGTTGAACAGGACTGGGAATAGTTAAGACATTTTACAAGTTTCAAGCAAGTGAAGAGGAAATGCGTGGAAGAGAAGAAAAGGGAAGGTCTCTGACAGGATAGAATATGAAGAAGTTTACATAACCAAAGAGTTGGTCGTACAGAGCCAAGGCACTTTTAAAGGGACAAGAAACAAAAGCTGTGACTAGAAGAGGTGTGAGTAGCAGAATGATGAACAGCTGCCATCCAAAAAGCAAAAACAAAAGAAAAACAGAAGAAAAAAAACAAAATAAAAACAAGAGTAAATGAATATATGTTGATAACCTACTCTCAAAATGGAGGCAGAATATTTGAGGAAGTGAAGAGACAGAGATGAACCAAGTGAAGGTTAAAGAAGGATGGGATTTGAAAGCAAAGTTGGTAAGTTGTCCAGTTAAGGGCAAGAGCAGGAAGTGGCACCAACATAGTCATTAAAGTATACTTTTAGACTTGCTGCTATATAAATGCTCTGAACATCACATGTTCCAGACTGCACTTATACCACTGTGCAACATTAAATTATACAGTACAGTTATCAATGGATGTAAAAGCAGAACCCACTTGGTTTCTGAACTAGCTATTAGGCTTTCTACTATTTCCTCAATTGTGCCTTTCCGCTTTTTCATAACACGGTGATAATAATATCAATAATTTTGAAATCTGATGTCAACCATTAAGCTGCTTTATTTCTCTGACTGCAGTGAACTTACAGTACAGTTACAATCAAACCCCACTTATTTCACTCAGCATTTACTTCCCTCGTTGGAACATGAAGAACAGAAATAAAGCACACACCCATTCCAAGTACATTTTCTGGGCTTGCTTTCATGTTTTTGGCATTCTACCCATATTTCACAACAACTAAATAATAAAACTAAACTTATCTTACCTTCCAACTCCAGGCTCAGGCACGCACCTCACAATCTTTTGTTTAAAATTTGACTAACTTTGTGTATTACTGATATAAATCTGATTTAGAAATTTGTTGATGCCAAGTTTAAAAGCTATGTCAGATATTCCATTTGGCAAAGTCAAATAGAAGTCTCATGAGCGAGACCTAAATCCACACCTTTTAACTCAGCAACAAATATGCAATCCACTGGCTATGTCTTAAAGCCTAATGATTCTTTCCTCTTCCATCCATGTAAGTACACACTGCTGTCATTGAGCCAATGGGAGAAGGACTGAATGTATATGTTGATGGATGGAATAGCGTTCTTTGTCCTGGGTGCTTCTTGTATACAGTGTTGTATTCAGGCAGCTGTAGAGTGTTCCATCATACTCCTACTTTATGGTTGGTGGAAGGCTTTAGAGAAGCAGGAGTTGAGTTATTTGTTTTAATGTGGGTTCATCTATTCAAGTAAGCCCAGACCAGGCCTCTTCCATCAAACAGATTTATTAACAATCCTTACTCGATGACTTTGCAGCAGGCATTTCTCCCATGAACAACTCAAATGCTGACTTTGTCTATCACATGATTACTGAAGTCACAGTTAGATCACTGAGGTTCATCTGTATGTTCATTAAACCCTGCCTCTACATCTGTACAGCCTTGGGTTCCATTATTAACTGGAAGTATTTTCCTAACATTATTGACTGGAAACATTTAACTTAAAGCATTTCTAACCCCACCATCTCCTAAAAAGTCAAGTTTACACATTTTCAATCATCTGTGGCGATCTCACAGTTCACCCAAATCCTGTCGTATAAAATGGATGGAAGGGTGACAGTCTGTGGGCTGACTTTGAATCCTCAGAATCTCTGGGCACTCTTACTAAAGTAGATCATCATTATTGTGTTTCAGAACTGCTGAAGGACTTTCCTACATGCTTGGAGTTCATTGCTTTCTGTGGTTTCACACAATCTGCAAGGTCTCATTAGGCTTGAGCTGCCTATTGACAACTGAAAAATCATTGTGATAGTTGAGTGTCCTGTCACTTTCATTGTGTCTTCAGTAACCTCATGACAGTGATTCTTCATCAGCACAGCTCTTCACACAAACTGACATCACTGTCAGGATGGCGGAAGAACACTATTCATCCTGCTGTTGAAGAAAATCAGAGGGACCTTGATGTATTGCAGCAAAGTTTGGAGAAATGGGTACCACAAAACTTTTTTTCTTGAAATGTGGACCCAGGCCTGACAGTGATATCTTCTCTATTTCACCCCCTGGGTGTGTATCATGGCTAGGGGTTTCAAGCAAAATAGGCTGACAGAATTCCTCACAGAATAGAATCTACTTATCAACTTGACATGGAGTGTCTTGTGCCAGCCTTAGAAATTGTCTATAAGCCTGCCAACTCAACAAATATCAATAAGATGCAAATAAGCTCATTAATAACTTTATTACTGTAGTTAATGAGTACAACCTTCAACTAGTAGGGTTCTGCCTCTAAGATCCTGGAAGCTGATTCCTGATAGATGAACTTGCCAAACTGGCCATTTATCAACCTGAAAGTTGGCTGGGCATTGCTGCATATGGACACAAGTCACCTCAGTACTTGGGGAATTGTGGATTGTGCTGAACACTGTGCAGTCATTGGCGAACATTCCCACTTCTCACTTTATGGTGGAGGGTAGGTCACTGATGAAACAGCTGAAGATGGTTGGGCCTAGGATGCTATCCTGAGGAACCCCTGCAGTAATGGCCTGGGACAGAAATGATTGCCCTACACAAACCATAACCATCTTCTTTTGTGCCAGTTATGACTCTAACCAGCAGAGAGACTTTCCCGAATTCCCATTAATTTCAGTTTTGCTAGTACTCATTGATACTACACTTGGTCAAATATTGTCTTCATATCAAGGGCGGTCACTCTCAGCTCATCTGTTTAGTTCAGCTCTTTTGTCCATGTTTGAATCAAGGCTGTAATCAGATCAGAAAATAAATGGCCCTATTGGAAGCCAAACTGAGCATAAGTGAGCAGATTATTTCTTCACAAGTGCTGCTTGAGAGTCAACAGCAACTTCCATCCTTTCACTAATGTTTATGAGTAGACTGATGGGGCGATTATTGGTCAGGATAGAGTTGCCCGGCTTTTTGTGCACAGGGTATATACACACGGGTAATTTTCCACATTTCCAGATAGATACCAGCAGTATAGCTGTACAGAACAGCATGGAAAATTATGTGGTCAGGTCTGAAAACAAGTCTTCAGTACTATTCCAGAGTATTGTCAGTACCCATAGCCTTTGCAGTACCCAGTGTCGTCAGCCATTTCTTGATATCACACAGAGTCAATTTTTACAACTGCATTGTAACATGTTATCAGACAGCCCCTCCCAAACCCACAACTTCTACCACTGACAAAAGCAGCAAACACGTGGGACCACCACCAACTGCAACTTCCTTATTAGCCACACATAAACCTGATTAGAACCGTCGCCATTCCTTCACTGTCACTGATTCAAGATGGCGGAGGCAGAGTTTGGGCTCCTCAGCCCAGGGCTCATCCATTCATCCGCTTTTTTCTTTTTTGTCCTTCATCTTCCTCTCTCTTTTTTCTAAGATTTTAAAGAGTCTCTTTTTGATAAGAAAACTTATTTTGGAGCAGCTGAGAGCCAGACTGGAGCAGGCCGGAGGCTGGAGTGGTGTGGAGCTTTTCTGTATCTAAGATTTGTACCTAGGTACAACCAAGATGATGCAATGAGGGGCGACATTGTAAACTTTTCACTGTACTCCTGTACCTGACTACATGTGACAATAAAACCTAGTTCTAATTCACTGGGTCAAAATCCTTCTCTAACACTGTGAATGCATCTACACCACAAAGACTGCAGCACTTCAGGAACACAGTTCACCACAATCTTCTTAAGGGCAATCACGAATGAGCAATAATTGCTGACATTGCTAGAGATGCCAACATCAGTGAACAAATTAACTAGAAACATCTGTCACATTTGAAAGTGAAATTTCTATTTCTGCTATTAAATCTTTACAATCCAAAGTTATTTTTGGCATTAAGCTGTCATTAGAGGGTAAATTACAACAACGTAAAGCGGAAAATGGTAATAACAAATAGGTAATATATCAAAGGAGTAAAATTGTAACATGGCAAAGGAGTATAAAAACAACACCAATTCATATTTATATAGCACCTTTAATGTAATAAAATGTGCCAAAGTACTTTACATGGATATGATAGAATAAAAGATACTATAATAAGGAGAAATCAGGGCACATGACTAAAGGTCTACCAGGTGGGTTTTAACACCTATCTTACTGGAGGTATGGGACATGTATATTGAAGTGTGGGAATTGCTGTAATATATATAAAGCTTGAAGATGTTCTGTAACCCACTAGAGTGAATTTTAACCTTCAGTGTTGAGACTTACTTCCCATATGTGAGTTTGAAATAAGTGGTTGTGTCCTGTTTTCCTGAAGTCTTCTTATCAATTTATTGATTTGTCCCCAAAACAAGGTCGACAGGATTTTGGTGCGAGTTAAGACATGAGCTCCAGAGTTTTGAATAATCTCAAGTTCATGGAGGGTTGAACATGAAGACTGACCGATGGTGCATTTGAATAGTCAAGCGGAGAGAGACCAAAAACATAGATGAGGGATTCAGCAAAAAGTGAACTGAAACAGTGGTTAATGTGAACAATTTTATGGAAATGAGAATAGAGAGACTTACTGATGCAATGGATACGTGATTAGAAGATTGTCTCAAGGTCCAATACAAAATAGTTTCAGTCTTACCAATATTTAATTGAAGAAAATATTTCTGCTCATTCAATCCTGGATATCGGATGAGCAGAATGAAAGTTTAGAGACTGTTAGTGGGTTGAAAGAGGTGATGGTGAGGCAGAGCTTGGTGTTATTAGTGTGCATGTAGAAACTGACATAAGAATATAAGAAATAGAAGCTGGAGTAGGACATCTGGCCCATCG
Source organism: Rhincodon typus (assembly GCF_021869965.1). Classification (NCBI taxonomy): domain Eukaryota; kingdom Metazoa; phylum Chordata; class Chondrichthyes; order Orectolobiformes; family Rhincodontidae; genus Rhincodon; species Rhincodon typus. The sequence goes on from NC_063334.1 coordinate 4,505,883, forward strand.
AGCCTGCTCTGCCATTCACTAAGATTATGGCTGATCTTTTTGTGGACTCAGCTCCACTTACTTGGCTGCTCATCATAATCCTTAATGTTTTAGAATATCACTGTGGGGCAATATATAAACAAGAAATTGGAGGAGTCTAAGGAGAAATCCTTGAGAGCCACCAGAGGAAATATTATGGGAGAGGGAAGAAAAGACAATGTGGGTGATTCTCTCACTGTAATTCAACAGATGAGAATGGAACTAGGTGAGAGCTGTTCCAGCTAGTTGGACATCAGTGGAGAGATGTTGCAGGAAGTTGGTGTAATGTAGCAAAAGCTGCAGACAGGCCGAGATGGAAGATGAAGGATAGTTTGATTTTGTCACAGTCACATTGGATGTCATTTGTGATTTTGATAAGAGCTTCTTCATGATAATGGCAGGATGGAAACTTGATTGGAAAGGTTCAAACATGGAGTCTCAGGTAAGATGTGCATAAAATATTGGGAGGCAACAACACTTTCAATAAATTGGAGGAAGAGTAGGGAAATTGGTGATGGATCAGTAGTTTGCAAAGATGGTAGGATCAAGGGTTTTTTTGAGGGGAGGGTTAATGATGACAATTTTGAACGGAAGAGAGACAAAACCTAAAGCTATAGAACCATTAACAATGTTAGCAAACCACCATTTCCAGGGCTACTAGGAATGAGAAATAAATGTTGACACACAGCCAGTGACCCCAACTTCTACTTAAATAATTAAAAAAACTAACATGGGAGTCAGGAAAGAAAGTTGGGTTATCAGTTGATTAATTTGAATAGGATTGAGGAAGCAGGATGTGCGACTCATCAACAAGATCAGCACAAAGAGGGCATGGGGAGAGACAGGAGAGAAACTAGAGAAAGATATAAAAGTTCAGCCTTGGGCAGCAAGGAGACCAATAGGATATTTGGCCAGTAGGTTCAGGAAAGGGAGGGATGTGTCACAGGTAGGTCATCATATTGTCTCAGTCCTGGTGATTCTTCACCGGTTGGTGCTGGAGATGAGGGAAAGAAGTCAGAGTATATTTTTCCATTCCAACAACATATATTTTTGTAAAAGCCTTTGATATTAAAAGAATTCCAAGATAGTTTACAGGAGCATGATAAAACATAACACCAACAACAATTTATATTTATGTAGTCCCTTCAATGCAGTAAAACATCTGAAGGAGATTCACAGGAGCATCGTAAAATAAACTATGACTCTAAGCCACATAGGAAAATATTAGATGAAATTCTTGGTTAAAGAGGTGTTTTTAAGTAATGTCTTAAATGAGGAAAATGAGGTAGACAGAGGGAGAGATAGAGACAGGGAACTCCAGAGCTTGGGTCTAAGTAGCTGATGGCATGTGATTTAAATCAGAGGGCTCAAGTGGGTAGTGTTGGGTTTGTTCGCTAGAGGAGTTTACAGAGATAGGAAGCAGCAAACCATGGAGGGAGTTCAAAATAAGAATTAGTATTTTAAAATGAAGATGTTGCTTGAATGGGAGCCAATGTAAATCAGCAAGTACAGGGGTGGTAAGGAATGGGACTTGCTGCAAATGATGAGGCAGGTTGCAGAGTCTTAGATGACCTCAAGTTTATGGAGCATAGAATTTGGGAGATTCATCAGGAATCCAATAGAATAATAATGATGGTTTTAGGAGCAGATGAAATGCAACAGAACAAAGTTGAGTGATGCTAAGGTCGTGGTTTCTGTGATGGCATAAATATGCCTACTGGATGTTGCTGGAATAGAGAGGAGTAATATCAGGTGAGGCAGGAGCCTGATAGTCCTAGTACAGACTGTAGCACTATATAGTTCAAAGTAGACCAGTCAGATGTGGTGTTGCATATCTGTTCAAGTCTGCTTAAGGGAGTGGCACGGTAAAGGTTAAGTTTGGAATTGTTTAAATGGGGGAAGATAAAAATGCGTTGGAACAGCAAAGGGATCACATTTTAATATGAAGAAATTGACAGTGAATGATCAGATTTGAATAAAGAGGAATTTGCCACAATGTGATCCTTTCACTCTCCATTCATTGATCTTAAGACAAGGTCTTAAAAGAAAGAAGATAGAATCCCGAAACAGGCCATTCAGCCCAACACATCCATGCCGACTCTTTGAAGAGCATTCCACCCAGACCTACCCTTTCCCATGGCTAGTCCACCTAATTTACACCACCCTGGACACTATGGGCAATTTAGCATGGCCAATCCACTTAACATGCACGTCTTTGGACTTGGCCAACATTGCCTATCTCATACGCTGCAGGTAGGGATGCCCCGAGACATGGTACATTGGCAAAACAATGCAGACGCTACGACAACAGATGAATGGACACTGTGCAACAATCGCCAGAAAGGAATGTTCCCTCCCCGTGAGGGAACACTTCAGTGGTCAAGGCCATTCGGCCTTGTATCTTCGGATAAACATCCTCCAAGGTGGACTTCGGGATACACAACAACGCAGAGTCGCCGAGCAGAGGCTGACGGCCAAGTTCAGTGACCATGAGGATGGCCTCAACCAGGATCTTGGGTTCATGTCACGATACAGGTGACCCCACAGCACTATACACGCTCATGCATGCATACATACATGCACACTCACCCACTCTAACACGCTCACACACATGCACGCACACTATCCCTCTCCAACCCTACCCACCACCCCCCCCCCACACACACACACTCTCTCTCTTCCCCACCTCACTCACACACACACTGTCCTTCCCCCCTCACACACACACTCTCTCTCCCTCCTCACGTGTGAATCTATGGGGTGAATCTGTATTTGCAGATACATTTTATTTTGTTCAAAAAGCACACAATTTATAGACAGTCAGTCAATATGTCGTTTTATAAATTCCTTTCTTTAGAAATAAAACCAGTCTGACTCCAAACTAAAACACAAACACATTCTAAACAAAGTCTCACACCTAACATGCATTGTCTGAACACGGATAATACCTTTAGTTCTCTCACGACTGGGATTTGAAAGGAATTCGGGGATTTACATATGCATGTTAATCAATTAAAACCTTCTATCTGATTAAAGATTTAACAGCATCTTTCGTTTGTTTAGTACATCCTCATCAATGATGTGAACCTTTGATCTTTTACTTATAAATTCTGTGTCTGATATAACCTCTTTCTCACTAATACCGGAAGGAGGAGTGAGGCTCCGAAAGGTTGTGTTTTCAACTAAACCTGTTGGACTGTAACTTGGTGTCGTGTGATTTCTGACCTGGTCCACCAGAGTCCAATCCCGGCACCTCCACATCACATCTTTGGGCTGTGGGAGGAGACCTGAGCACCCGGAGGAAACCCACGCAGACACGGGGAGAATGTGCAAACTCCACACAGGGGGTGGAATCGAACCCAAGTGCCTAGCGCAGTGAGGCAGTCAATGCTAACCACTGAGCCACCGTGCCACCCTAGATGTCAGAAACAGTCTCATAATTTAACAAGAAAGGAGTAGTCAGGAGAGATGGTGGTGAAGTGTCACCAGTGTAAATTTTAAAACTTTCAGATGCTGTCATTAAGGGGCAGAATCGAACCGGGTCCCTGGTGCTGTGATGCAGCAGTGCTGACCACTGAGCCAAAAGGGTGAAAGAGAGGGAACTCAATTTAATAAATCCATGATTCGAAGAAACCCGACAATGATCTGCTAAGCTCACGCTGTTTGACTCTAAGCGGCCTTACATGCTCCAGTTGTAAAAGTGATACTGTAGGGAGTAGCAGGAGAGGAGAGGAGGTAGGGGCGAGAAAGGAAGGAAGGGTCGGAAGGGAGGTGGGCAGAGGGGAGGGGAGAGGAGGGAAGGGAAGGGAGGGGGGGGGGAGGGGGGGGAGGGGGGGGGAGGGGGGGATGGGGTGGGGAGAGAAGAGCGGGGAGGGCGGCGGCAGCAGCTCCTCCTCCCAGGGCAGGCGTGGCGTGCTGCCTCCTGAGAGGCTCAGATTGAGCCTGGAGGTGGAGTAAGAGCGACGGCCTTTCTGTGCCGAGGGGTGTAGGCGGTGGGGCTGCTTGTCCTCTCCCACACCGTCTTCCCCCCCCCCTCACCCGCCGCCGTCAATGAGAGCCGGGGTAAGATGCGGCTGCCGCCAGGGACTGGGAGGCCGCGATGGAGAGGGGGAGGGAGGAAGCGGCTGAAGATGTAGGGGCAGGAGGAGGAGGAGGAGGAGGAGGAGGAGGAGGGAGGCAGCCCGAGTCTCTCAGGATGTCGGAGAGCGGCGGGGGCCTGAAGACGGTGCGGGTCTGGAGGGAGGCGGCTCGCCGCTGCCGCAAACTCCACGGGAACTGGCGCCAGCTGAGCCAGAGCGGCCCGCGGCTCAGCCTGCCTTCGGACATCGGCCGCGTCCAAGTGCTCAACCTGGCCAACAACTCGCTGCTCGAGCTGCCCGACGGCCTCGACTCCTCTCTGTCCGAGCTGCGGGCGCTGATCCTGCGGAGGAACCGCCTGAGGCGCCTGCCGTCCCGGCTCTGCGGTCTGCCGCTGCTCGACGAGCTCGACCTGGCTCACAACTTGCTGTCGGGGCTGCCGGCCGAGCTGGGGGGCCTGGGCCGCCTCCGCCGCCTGTGCCTGAGCCACAACAAGCTGCAGCAGCTGCCGGCCGAGCTCGGCGGCCTGTCCGCCCTCGAGGAGCTCGACGTCAGCTTCAACGAGCTGCGCCAGCTGCCGGCCAGCCTGGGCCTACTGGCCAGGCTCCGCGCCCTGGACGTCGACCACAACCGCCTGAGCCACTTCCCGCTTCAGATCCTGCAGCTGGCCGAGCTGGAGGAGCTGGATTTCTCCGGGAACCAGATCCGGGCCTTGCCCCGGGACATCCCGAGGCTGCGCTCCGTCAAGATCCTGTGGCTGAGCAGCCTCCGCCTGTCGTGCCTGCCCGACACCTTCTGCGGCCTGGCCGCCCTCGAGAGCCTCATGCTGGACAACAACAGCCTGCGGGCGCTGCCCGAGCGCTTCGGCGAGCTCGGCCGCCTCAAGATGATCAACCTGTCGTCGAACCGCTTCGAGGAGTTCCCCGCCGCCCTGCTGCAACTCACCGGCCTGGAGGAGCTCTACCTCAGCCGCAACGAGCTGTCCGTCATCCCGGCCGGCATCGCCGCCATCAGCAACCTGGCCGCCCTGTGGCTCGACAACAACAAGGTGCGCTACCTGCCCGACTCCATCGTGGAGCTCGCCCACCTCGAGGAGCTGGTGCTGCAGGGCAACCAGATCGCCATCCTGCCCGACTCCTTCGGCAGGCTCTCCAAAGTCAGCCTCTGGAAGGTCAAGGACAACCCCTTGATCCAGCCGCCCTACGAGGTCTGCATGAAAGGCATCCCCTACATCGCGGCCTACCAGAAGGAGCTGGCGCTCTCGCAGCCCGCCGTCAAACCCAGGCTCAAGTTGGTGCTGATGGGCTCCAAAGGCGCCGGCAAGACCTCCCTCAGGCAGTGCTTGGTTGGAAACGCACCGGGTACCCCTGCACCTCACGCCAAGGGCATCGAGGTGACCCAGTGGGTGGCGGATGCTGAGAAAAACCTCACCTTTATTGTCTACGATTTGGCTGGGGACCAGAACTACGACCTTATCCAGCCCTTCTTTCTCTCCCCGGGCGCTCTCTACGTGCTGGTGGTCAGCCTGAAAGCCTATGCCCCCCATCGGTTCTACGAACTGGTCGGGTACTTCTTGCACTTGCTCGGTGCCAGGGTCCCTCACGGGGTCGTATGTGTGGTGGGAGCACATGTGGACCAGTGCAATGACAAAGAGGTGGAGGAAAAATGCCTGGACATCCATCATCAGATCGCACTCCAGGAAAAGCGAGATGTTGAGTCCATGCAGGCTGTGGCAGAGAAGGTGGATGGGGCACTGGGGCAAGGGCTTGAGCTGCGAGCTACAAGTCCACATGCACCCTTTTATGGAGTCTCTGATAAAAATTTGAGGAGGAAGAAGGCCCAAGTGCAGTACCTATTGAACAACCGTCTTCAGATCCTGTCCCCAGTTATCACAGTCAGCTGTCAGGGGGACCATGTTGGAATAAATCGCTTGAAGGAGAAACTGCTTTCTGTGGCTGAACATCGAGAGATTTTTCCGAATCTGCACAGAGTCTTACCTAAATCCTGGCAAAGGTTGGAGGAACTGCATTATAAACCTCAAGAACTCTGGCTTTCCTGGTGGGACTCTGCCAGGCTGGGATTACAAGCTGGTCTTACTGAGGACCGACTCCAAAGCGCCCTGTCCTACCTGCACGAAAGTGGCAAGCTGCTGTATTTTGAGGATAGTCTGACTCTCAAAGAGTGTGTCTTTCATAACTTGACCAAGCTGATCGACATCTTGAATGTCTTCTTCCAGCGCGATGCCTCAGTTCTGCTCCAGAAACTCCTGGCAGATGCCAATATTGATGAGCTGAGGGCAACACAACTCCACCATTATGTGGAGGGATTCCTGCTTCATGGACTGCTTCCTCTGCACATTATTCGACTGCTTCTCAAGCCACACATCAAAACTCAACAGGATCTTCATTTGATTCTGGAACTACTGGAGAAGATGGGACTCTGTTACTGCCTCAACAAACCTAAAATTACCCCTATAAATGGTGTACCCATTTGGTTTAAATTCCCCTGTTATGTGAAAAATGAAGTTCCTCATGCAGAAGCCTGGATTAATGGGTCCAACCTTTCTGGACAACAGTTAGCAATTGAACAGCTCCAGGTGGAATACAGTTTCCCTTTTTTGTTCCCACCAGGCCTATTTGCCAGATATAGTGTACAGATCAACACTCACATTGTACACCGGTCAGATGGCAAGTACCAGATCTTTGCTTACAGGGGCAAGGTTCCAGTGGTGATCAGTTACAGACCAACCCAAAGTAGTCTGCAAGCAGACACCTTATCTATTGCTAGTCATGCTTCTTTGCCAAATATTTGGACTGCGTGGCAAGCCATAATTCCTCTGATGGAAGAACTGAATGTACTCCTCCAGGAGTGGCCGGGGTTATACTTCACTGTGCATGTCCTGTGCTCTAAGTGCCTTAAAAGAGGGTCCTCAAATCCTCACACCTTTCCGGGTAAGATATTTTGATAATTAGGAGCAACTGTCTTAACACCTCTTGTACGTGTGATTCATTAAGCTTTCAATGATGTATTTATTTGTGCTGTAGCTTCATTAGATCTTTTCAAGGCTTGGATTTGATAGAACCTTTCAGTTGGTAAGGATTTTGCCTCCCTTGATTGCTCAATGAGTTCATCCACTGAATTGCTGAATTCTGTTGAACAGAGATTTCTGATTCAGTCCTGGCCTGTGATTTCCCTTGACAAGAAGAGTGCTAGAACTAACATTATCCCCTGTAGGGTAAGGTGATTCATCTGAGGTTCCCATTCCTGAAGACTTTTTAAGTTGCTGCACCATTGTTAAAAATGCAAGCTGGGACTCTATAGTTAGCTGTCCTGATTATAATCCTGAATTCTCATTCCTGCATCCAGCAACCTGCTGGTACAGGTGAGGGATTGAGGTAAAATCAACCCCCACTGCCTTTGGGGAAGATGACCGTGAACCCATTTACCATTGTTTCCAGGGTCACCGATAAAGCAAGGATCCATATATGTCAGGGGAGGCAATTCAATGACAGACTTCTGGAGTGGAGATCTTGGAGGGTAGTTAATCTGTGGAATTCTCTTCCCCCGAAAGCAGGGCTGGCAGGGTCATTATCCATGGGCCTCCTGCAGTGCCACAACGATGCCACCCGAAGGTTGCAGGAACAGCCACTCATTCCGCTTGGGAATCCTGCAGCCCAATGGTATCAATGTGGATTTCACAAGCTTCAAAATCTCCCCTCCCCCTATCGCATCCCAAAACCAGCCCAGCTCGTCCCCGCCTCCCTAACCTGTTCCTCCTCCCACCTCAAGCCGCACCCCCATCTCCTACCTACTAACCTCATCCTGCCCCCTTGACCTGTTCGTCCTCCCTGGACTGACCTACCTCCTCCCTACCTCTCCACCTACACTCACCTTTACTGGCTCCATCCCCGCCTCTTTGACCTGTCTGTTTCCTCTCCACCTATCTTCTCTATCCATCTTCTATCTGCCTCCCCCTCTCCCCCTATTTATTTCAGAACCCCCTTCCCCTCCCCCATTTCTGAAGAAGGGTCTAGGCCCGAAACGTCAGCCTTCCTGCTCCTATGATGCTGCTTGGCCTGCTGTGTTCATCCACCTCTACACCTTGTTATTGCTATACTTGAGTATATGTAGCCTTTTCATAGACAAGGGATTCTAGGGGTGTATTGGGCCCAGTCGGAACATGGGGTTAAGACCACGTTCAGATTAACTATATTATTATTTAATGGCAGAGCAGTCACGAAGGCCTGAATGGCCCACCCGTGTTCCTCAGTCCTGCATTCCAATGTTGGAAAATTTGGGGCAAGTTGGGGAGGGAATTCAGGACATTTTGAAATTAATGATTTGAAGAAATATTTCTGGGCTCCTGTTTTGAAGCTTCCTTTATTTTCATCTCTGCTGAATCAGCCTCCTCTGGCTGGTAGAGGAAGGGGACTTTCCAAGTTCGTCACTCCCAATGTGTCTATTCCACGAATTGAGACAACAGCTGAAATGATTAATCTGTTCTGTGATATTTTGTCTATGGAAATACCAGTGTTCTACTTGGGGCTTTCCTTTCCAGCTGAACCTCATTTCGCAACTAACTAATTTGAAGTGCAGCCATACATTAAAATTTTCTTGTGGTGAGTTGAATGACCAGGGAATGTGTTTCAGGTGCTGTTGCTATGGGGAGGAATATTGGCCCAGAGAAACAACAATCTGCAAATACTGCTGGTAGCATCTCTTGAACCCAGCTGAATGTGTGGATGGGACCTTGCTTCAGTGTTGAGCTCAAGACAATACTTACTGCCTGTGTGGTATGTTCGTTCTCAATGCCTCACTGAAGTGTCAGCCTTTGATTGTGTGGAATGGGGCTTGGCAACAATAGTCTTCTGACCAAGGTTAATATGTGACTGAAGCAGGAATGCTGTTGGCCAAGATCTGGAAACTGCAGGGTGCAGATGCATGGCCACAGTGCCTTTTGTATATGAGTTTACATATTCCCTGCTCATTCTATGGGAGATGAACAAAGATAAAAGCTGCGTAGAGGAGAGAAGTGGGGAATCAGATGGAGGATGAATTGAAGGGAGTTTTACTGAATGTGGAGGGAGATGAAATTCATTGAAGTTTCAGGGTGACTTCGTCTGAGTTACAGTCTTCCAAGCCCTGGTAAATGATGCTGCGAACAGCTTTTTGAAGCTGTAGCACATTTGGCGATGGAATGTGAGTGAGGTACAGCACCAGTCCCTACAAACGTTGAAATCCTATGCCACTCAGTACTACCTTACCTAAAAAACTGCCCATTAGTCCTGTACATTTGTTTTCCTCATCCTAGGATCCCTCTCCAAGTCATTCCAGGTCACATTGATCTATTGCTCCTGTTAATCCAAACTCTCAAGTTAACAATAATGTGTGTGTGCACCTTAACCACCTACAAGTTTAGATTGTGTTTGACCTGGTGTGTGATTATTGCACACTTGTGAGAACAGAGTTTGATTAGTTCAGTGTCCCACTGGGGTCAGGTAGAGAGAATGGGCTTGTTCTGGTTACTTTGCCCATAACCTCTGTTTAATGGTTAACTGATCCAGAAAGAATGCATCCTGCAATGGTCGATAGTTTCCCTTTTAAGTCCTACACATTGTTCAGCAGTAGTGAGTTTTGCGGTTACTCAACCAAAATTAAGTCTTGGACCACCAAGTTTTTTTTTCCTTTTTAATGTTTAACCTCCTGTCGTGAATGGGAATGCGCCCGGTGATTTTCTTTTCGCTAGGGGTTTGCCAGTAATGCTCATATGTAACCTGGGTTGTGATTGGCATGCAGCAGTATTTAGCAAGTAGCCTTGTTACAACATTCTGTCTGTGACAAACTTTATTCTGTTATTCCTTTACACTGCCTTGATGCAAGCATACTTTGTTCTTGAGCTGTATGGCCCAGTTTCTATTATTTTCCTCACCCCACTGCACTCTCCCAGCACAGTTTGCTATATTGATCTTTTTGGTGTCTGGCTTTGTTTTCTATTGAGGAATTTATTAGGGAGGTACTGGCCGAGCAGACATTCCTTTGGAAAAATGATCGGGGGCGATCGGCAGAGTTTTCCAACTAACTTAGCCTTGGTTGAAAGCTTTGATCGGAAATTCATTCTTTGTGGTCACTGAGTCAGAACCAGGTGCAGTGTCACAGGCTTTTAAACAGGCTGTAAATTACAATACAGCAACATTCCTGAAGGTCGCGGGCTCAAGCCTACTGTAGAGGCTTGAATGGGTGGCTCCAGGTTTAACTGTAAAGATAATTGCATCTGAAAGAAGCATTGCAAATTGCACAGCAAACTCTAGTAAGGAAGATTACGAATCACCAGAAACTGCTAGCAAATTTCCAAACATTGCCACTGCCTTCATAAGAACACTATTCTGTGCGTAACCTCTCAGTGATTCTCATGAATTTTCTGTTTCAGCTAACTCTGTTCAAAGTTTATTGGACAATTTAAGTTGTGTAATTAACAGGAGGTAACCTTTTAATATATGATTGATTATCAATCCATTTCTCTTGCCTAGAAAGTTAGTGGTTACTTTAAGTACGAAGTCTTATTTCCTTCGAGTTTTGAATTACTTAGGGAATTTTAAAAATGTAATATTTTCGGGGCGTTTCTTACCTTTGATCGTTTGAGCAGAATCTTAGAGTCACTGGGGGGCTAGGGGCTCCCATCATCCACTGGAGGTCTGGTTTACGTACCCAGCAGTTTCAACTAAGACCAATTTAGTTGGAAAACGCTACTGATCGTTAAGTTAAATTAAATTCAGTGAGCCCCCAGGTCATTTTTCTAAAGGAATATCTGCTCGGCCAGTATCTCCTTAATAAGTTCCTCAACAGAAAACAAAGCCAGACACCAAAAATGCCTAAAACATGAATGTGAATATATGAAGGATGCTCATGGTGCATTGCAATCTGCTCCAGCAGAATCAGAGCCAAAGTCTTGCCTGGCATTTTCATTCCATTCTTTCATGGAATCTGTGTGTCATTGGCAAGGCCAGCATTTATTGCTCATTCCTTGCCCTCAAATTAAGGTAGTGAGCCTTCTCCGACCACTGCAACTCATCTGGTGTAGTACATGAACTGTGACTATTCAGAAGTTGATTAGGACAACTGAATGGCTTACTAACTATTTTCAAAGAGTAGCTAAGAAATATTGTGTGGGTCTGGAGTAGCATGTAGACCAGTTTAGGTAAGTATGGAGTTGCCTCCTTAAAGAAAATTGTCGAATTATAGAATGGTTACACCACATCCAGGCCATTCAGCCCTATGATGAAGGAATTCACCTAGTGCTGCTCCCTGTCCTTTTATCTGGGGCCCTGCAGATGTTTTCTTCTCTGCTAGTGATCCAATTTCCTTTTGAAAGCATCATTTTGCAACAGTCGTATAGCTTTACGTTCACAGCGGGGTGTTAAGATGTGGGCAGCAGTGTTTTTGGATGAGTTCACAGTAGTCAAGCAAGCATTCCATTGCCATTAATTGCTCCAATCTACTACTAAACAACTTCGGTATTGTGCTTCAGTTTGCTGCAGAGATCAAAGGAATGAGATCCACATTTAAGTCAAATTTACTTTAGCAATGTAGAAATTGACTGCTCACTTTTTGTTCGTGGTTGAGTCAAGCCTTAAGGGTTTAAAGATGCTCTATGAATGGAACTTGTCATCCAAGACATAAATAGCAATGACAACTAAACTTGCAGTCCCATTCCACTTGTGGCAGCAATGAGAAATGATTTTGTTTTGTGCTGTCAGTACAGTTGTAGTGTATGGCTCTAACCAGCGCTTTAGCTGACACTCAACTGAGAGTCCTGCGTCAAGTGGAATGAGGTTCTAACAGGCTTTATACTGTATAAGGTTAGCATTAGTGGAGACTCCACCTGTTTAAGGAGAGCAGTGTAACTGTTGAGGTATCATTTATACCTTCCACATAGACAGTGTAGTGTTCTGCATTGCATTCTGTGTAAAACTACACACAATGGTGCATTACCTGTTGACACTGCAGTGGAGTGCTTGCGTGCATTTTCAGTACATTGGATGCTAGGCAGCTACTAGCTTCCAGATGTCCTTCCCTCTTGTGCAGCTGTTAACCAGCTGTGGTTTGACAGGTGCAAACAATCAGAACCATGCCTTGGATCAGCATGTGTGTGAATGACCTACCCCGTTGGAACAAGGAGGGTAAGTGGTACTGTCCTTAGTTGTTACTGATGTACAGTTGTGATTGGGAGTGAGGATGCGCAACTGGCCTTTCTGTGATATGGCTGCAGTGGAACATCTGGCCTACACCGATCAATTCAATCCATTGTATAATGTACAGACATTTGGACCTGCTAACAGAAGGATGTTAGCAGATTCTGCCCTTTCAATGAATCCAAAGGCACTGAGGCCAGATGTAGCCTGGTAGAGATTGTGTGACGAGTGTGACTGTATCCTGATTCAGGTGATTTTGAGTGTAATTCTGTTGCACAATACTATTGCCCATCTTTAGGATAAAAGCCATCTCTCTTTTCAGAGAGACATTGTACAGATGAATTTCTATATAGGCTGAGCCCTTTTTTGCATTGGTCCAAATGATTGTGGGCAGCACACCAAGCCTTTTTAGCCAGAACAGGAATTGCTGGGCCAGGAAAAGATCATGTTCCATTTAGTTTTCTTTCTGCCATTCTGGTTGTAACACGATATGATGATTGAGTTGTTGACTAATTATGACAATCCATCTCTTGTCAACTCACTGACAGAAGACCCAGACGTGAGATAAGGAAAATCGGTTTTTGAGACAGCTTTGGGATCCGTCGGTCCAAAGTTGCCTTCAGTGAGCCATATGTCATGTCCCAAATTACTCCTATATTGCATCCCAAAATATAAACTCATCTGCACATGAATAAATCAATGCCAACAGCTTTCAGCATTTCCCTCGGGTGTCTGTCTGTAGTTTGACCACCCATCATTGGAACTAATATTTCTGTATATTTGCTTAGAATTTCCCCTGCTACAAGCACAAAGTTCTATTGTTCAAAACAAACTTACCGGCAATATCTTTGCCCTTTAGTGTCTAGAATCCTAAAACATCAACCATAATCATTCTTCTGCACTCTCCTTTCCAGTAAGAGTATGTTAAATTTACATTGTTCCTCCACAACCTCAATCATTTCTGGTTGCAAACATTAATATCTCTTTAAAGAGGGACGGTATCCTTTGTGTATCATGGTTGTTCGAAGTCATTTACTACACTTATCCTCAGGGTGGAATTCTTTTTGGATATATCCTATTTCAGTTGGTTGGAAATGGCCCTCTTGTGTGTTTAGCATTCATTTAATATTTTCTATTATGAAATTATATGCATGGTTCTTGTAAGTGCAGGGCCTGATCTGCATTTGGAGTAGAAGTACAAAGTTCTGCTTTGGTTTGACGCTGCATGAAATATAAATTCATTTTGATGTTCAACCTGATGTATAAAATTCTCAAACTTGTGGAGGGAATTTACTCCACTTGATTTCCATGTAAAATGTGGGATTTCTCCTAGTAGCTAAATATTTGCACTTCTATGCCATACAGTAACATTAGCTGCCTGAGTATTTTGGCAAAGTAGGTGCGTGTGTGTGTGTGTGTGTGTGTGTGTGTAGGACTAAGGGGTTGTTGGTTGGAAGAGCCCCTTTGCACTCTCTGGGCCCATTGGAACCTGCCAGGAGTCCTACCCCCAGTCTCTGTTCCTGACCTTTCAAATCTGGCCGAAGCTCCCCCTCACTGAGACTCTCAATCCTGGATATAGCTTGGCTCCTCCGTGTGGTGAGATTACCGGTTGTCTTAGCAGTGCCTGGTGCTGCTAGAACTGCTGACTATCCACTTTGCCAGTGGGTTTTCCTCCAGCCGTCAGGATCATGGTGGGGTCCCCATCGGCTTTCTAGCTGGGAGGATGGGGACCAAAGCACCTTTTGAAAATCCAACCTCAATTCTTTTCAAAGCTGAGGTTTATGAAGTTGAATTACATCTGTGAAAATGAAGCCAATATGTGGAAGAACATTGTCGGTCTTGTGGCGCAGTGGTAGACTCCCCACGTCTGAGCCAGAAAGTCTGTGTTCAAGTGCCAGCTGCCCTGGAGGTGTGTCCTTAACATGTCCAAACAGCTTGCTTTAAAATAACTAGGACACGACATTGAATTGAATCAGTGACCGAATCAACAATCAATAAAGAGGGTCCTTGCCCCCAGCAGCCATGCTAATCGTAACTCATGGGTTACTTAATTTCGTTATGGAATGGCTACACTTGCAACAACAACTTACATGCAAGGCACCATATAAATGTAATAACTTCCCAAGGCAATTCACTGGAAAATAATAAAACAAAATATGATGCTGACAAGCTGCGACATTAGGTGAGATGACCAAAGTGATACAGTTTCAGGGCTCTCTTAGAGGAGGAAAGTGGATGCAATTCCAGAACTTAGATCCTAGGTGACAGAAGACCTAGCCACAAATGGTGGTGTAGACAAAATCCGGGATATTCAAGAAACCAAAATTAAGTGTATGCTGATAGTTCAGAGAGTTGTGCGGTTGGAGGAAACGATAGAGACGGGGAATGGGCCATATTGTAGAGGGATTTGCAAGCTGAGTTGAGTATTTTACATGAGGTGATGTTTGACGGTGGACCGCCATAGGTTAGTAAGCACAGAATGACAGGGTGACAGAGGTTTGGGTGAACGACACAGGCAGCAAAGTTTTGGATAAACCCAACCTCATGAAGGGTAGAATGTTGGAGAATAGCCAAGAATACGTTTGAACAGTCAAGCCTGGAGGTAATAAGACCTGTAGCGAGTATTCAGCAGCAGATGAAATGAGATACCATAAAGTCATGTGATAGTGCTGAGATAGAAATAGGAAAATTTAATGATGGAACAAATATGTGGTTAGAAGCTCATCTAGGGGTTAAATATAACATCAAAGTTTCAGCAGATCTGTTCCCTGTGCTGTACTGGTGTGTGTTCTATTTGAATGATTGATGGATAGAGAGATGGTGTTGGTTTCTAAGTAACAGTGTTTAGATAGGGGCCATAAATGGTGCTATAATATTTAATGGAGGAAATTTATACTCAACAGTAGAATACAGTGTGGAAACAGGCCCTTCGGCCTAACAAGTCCACACCTACCCTCAGAGCATCCCACCATAACCCACCTGATTTACACATCCCTAAACACTGTGGTCAATTTAGCATGGCCAAACCACCGAGCCTGCACATCTTTGGACTGTGGGAGGAAACCCACACAGACATGGGGAGAATGTGCAAACTCCACACAGACAGTCGCCAGAGGGTGGGATTGAACCCAAGTCCATGGCGCTGTGAGGCAACAGTGCTAACCACTGAGCCACCGTGCCGTCCCATTACTAGATGTCAGAAACAGTCTCTTAATTTAACAAGAATCGAGTATTCGGGAGAGATGGTGGTGACATGTCACTCGTGTAAATTTTAAAACTTTCAGATGCTGTCATCAAGGGGCAGCTTCTAGATGAGAAATAGCAAGACAACAAAGATAGACTGTTGGTGCACCAGAGCTAATGCTGATTGCAAATGACACTGTGCTGCTAATTACAATGAAAAATGCAACAGGGTGAATGTGGTCCCTCGTTGCCAGGCACACAGTGGGTGTGGGGTTACTGCTGAGGTCAATTATCTCCAAAGCTGAGAAGGGTAAATAGGAATATTTCACTATTATTACAATTGCTTAGCTCAATTGTGATTTGGGTGCTGTAGCAGAGGAGTAAATCTGATTGGGGGGATTCAAACATTAAGTTTTGGGAATGGTGGGCATGAATTTTTGAAAGATGATGTTCCAGGGAATTTCTAGAGGAAAGGGAAATTGTTAGTTTGCAAGGTGTGAGTTCAAGCATTAGCTTTTTTGAGGAAGCTGTATGATGTATGAGGAACAGCACCTGGAAAGAGAGAACTATCGGCAACGTGGGGACCATTTCGGGAAGTTGAGTCATTAACAGGTTTGTGTAAATAGGGTTGAGAGCTGGAAGTGATTCTTATGGACACGATATGTCGGAGAAGGTTTGAGGGGAGATAGGAGAGAAGGTAGAGAAAGATACATATTTAGGACTAGGGCATAAGGGAACTCTTGAAGTTTTGGCCATGGGCTGATGACGGGGAAAGGGAAGTGGCAGAGGCAGCTGATTGGATTGTCCTAATCTTAGAGGCAATCGTCACACTCGCAATAAAATTCATAATTTCACTGGTACTCAGGCTTTCATTAATATTCACGCTTACATTTAAACAACGAATAATCTCCCATGTGTTAACACTTGGATTGATATCCAGACTCTCATGCTGATATACTCCCTTGTGCTCGTTGTGATACAATTGTACACTATCAAATATGTAGCCTCACAAAATGTTCTCACTAATACACACCTATATGTCCGCTGATACATAGTCATACATATTCTGAAGTACCAGAAAATATGCAACTTTGAAATGTGAATGTTAATATCTCCTTGAAGTTTGTATCCGTCAAAAAATAATCTTGGTGTCTGCTACTCGCTTTCCTGGAGACCGTGGTTCTATCCATCATGTTAATAATTCAGCGATGATAAAGCAGCTTTCACATAAACCTTATTTAGTTTATAAATAAGAGATGAACTCTTGCCCTTGCTATGTTACTGGTGGTGATGCTGATTATCAGTTGGCTCAAGTTGTGCGTGAAGCTCGTTAGTCTCCCGGAATACAGGAGCCAGCTGTACTCCTTGTCTTGAGCATGACTCCTTTCCTCGCTTGGAGAAAATCGGACCCTGCAATTACAGCTTCGGCCGCTTGGCCTATCATTGGAAGTGAATACAGACCACCAGAGAATGAATCTGTTTGAACGAGAATGCGCTGCCATTGGATGGTAGAAGCCTATCAAATAGTGTTTATCAAAATGAATTAGATAGATATGTGCAAACAAACACATTGAAAGGGGAAGTGGAGCTAATTAGCTGTTTAAACAGCTGACAGATACAATGGGCCCAAAGGACCTTCTGCATTCTCAGATTCTATCATTCTAGTCTGTATATTTGAAATGTTTGTCTTTTGCATTAATTATCCAAGTTTTTTCCACTGGGTACGTGTTGTAGGATCAGTGCACAGAGACAAGTAGTCATTTTTCTTGTGAAATTCGTTGCATGCATTCTGTTAAGCTGTAAATTTAAAAAAAATCTTTTAAATGTCTAAGGATCATACCACTATCTTCAAGAATGATAAATCCATGAATCTTCAAAGTAACATGTTACTTCATGATCTTTCTTGTTGAAAACATGCCAACTTTTTGTTCTGTTCAATGTTTCTTCCCACTGTTTGGCATTCCAAGGTTGAAGCATTTGCAGAATTGCTGCTTGTCACGCTGCCCTCTTGAAGATATTTAACTATTTTGTTCTCTCTGACAGTGATAATCCCGATCTTTATTAACCTTTAATGGGCAAGGAGTTGTTATTGTACCTGAGGTAAAAGGATGATTTCATGATTGACTTTTGAAGATGTACTTTGTTTCTATATATATTGCCTGATAATTTATTAAAATATGCAATGTTGCACACTGCTATTGCTTTGCCAATTACTACACTGTTTAAAAAAAATGAATAAAGACAAACATTGATGGTGCCTTTTATGACTTCAAAACATTGTACAACTCTTCATAGGTAATGAACTACATCGCAACCACTGTAGGGAACATAGTGGCCAATTTGTGCAAAGCAAGATCCACAAACAGCATTGAGGTAAATGACCAGACGGTCTGTGCTAGTGGTATGTGTTGCGTTATACATATTGGTCAGGGCACTTGGAGAATGGCCTTGCTCTTTGCAATCATACTGCAGGATATTTTACATCCACTTGGGAGGGTAGATAATACCTTTATTTAACACATCATGCAAAAGAATAGTACCTTTGAGTGCAACAGTAATGTTGAAGAATTAACCTGAATTATGTGCCCATATCTGGAGTGGAGCTTCAACCAACAACCTTTTGATTCTTAACCTTTTGTTACCTTTCCATCTGCAATATTTCACATTTGTGTTATCAAACCATGTTCCCTTATCTCCGGTGCCATTGTTCAGGCTGCACACACACTGCATTACTTGCTGTTGGACTCTCCTATAGGGCGTCATTTCTCTGAGTCAACTGATAGCTGAATACCATAATTGTAGTGAGTCTGTTCCAAAAATCAAGAGCACCGTCCAGTTTCACTGTGAACGTTAAATTTGCTGATTGTTTTTGACATCTTCAGAATTTCTCTTGTTCTGAAAGAAAAAAAAACCTGCTTTTTATGAAGAACCTTCATAATCTCAATGTTTCCAAAGCGCTTTACCACCATCAAGATTTTGTGAAGTGTAATCACTGTTGTAGTTTAGAAATTATCGACACTTAGGTTTTTAATTGCATTTGTGTGACTATTGCCTATTAATTTCTTGGGGAAGGGGTTTGGACGTTCCCTTTGTTTTGTAGCACAAGATTGAACTCTGCAACACCCTAGGTTTCAATTTACCTTTTATTTGAGTACTGACTTGAGAATTGCCTGCTAAAATCTGTAAAAAGTTGTAACAGTATTAATTTTTCCTCAAGTCTATGCATGTCCTGTTGAATCAGCAAGTGGAAGAAATTGAGACCAATGGCACAAAAGCTAATCTGAAGTTAAGGAAATCTTGTGCAAATTAAAACCAGATTTTTGGCATGTGTCCGAGGCAGTGGTGTGACAGTGATATTTTGGGGAAGCTATAAACCAAGACTTGCTCTTGCAGCTCTTTTCAGATGAATTTCCTGACTTGATTGTTTCTTTGGCTTCAAAAAAAGGAAAAACTTTCATCTATTTAGTGTTTATTTGGCAACCTCCGGATATCCTGCAGTGTTTAAAGCCATTGAAATACCTTTTGAAGTGTAGTCACTGTAATGTTTTTATTCTTTTGTTGGATGTGGGCATTGCTGGCTGGCCAAGATATATCGCCTGCCACTAGATGCTCTTGAGAAGATGGTGGCTCTGCAGTCCACTTGTTGTACGTACACCCTCAATATCTTTAAGGGGAGTGTTCCTGGATTTTCACCTAGCAACACTGGAGGAACAGCGACATATTTCCAAATCAGGATGGTGAGTGGCTTGTGGGGGAACTTGCAGACAATGGTGTTCTTCATGGTAGTGGTTGTGAGTTTGAAAGGTATTGACTTGAGGAGCCTTGATCAGTTTCTGCTATGCATCTTGTCGATGGTACACAGTACTGCTACTGAGCATCGGAAGTGGATATTTGATGTGCCAGTCAAGTGGCTGCCTTGTCACAGTGTCAAGCTTCTTGAGTGTTGTTGAAGCTGCACTCATCCAGGCAAATGAGTATTTCATCACTGTCCTGACTTGTTTCATGGTGGACATGCTTTGAGTCAGGAGGTGAGTTACTTACTGAAGGAATCCCAAGCCTCTGACCTGCTCATGTAGCCACAGTACTTAGATGAGTAGTCCAAGTCAATTTCTGCTCAATGGTAACCTCCCCCCTCTCCTGCTTCTCTTCTTCTCCCCCCCCCCCCACAACCCCCCCAACTCAATTACAACCATCTTCTTTGTGCTACATATGACTCCTACTAGTGGAGAGTTTTTCCTGTAATTCACATTGACTTTAATATTGCTAGATCTAGTTCTGCTGCATTACAACATTTTTAAAGTGCTTTAGACATCCTGAGGTGGCAGATTGCAGGTCTATCTCCTTTTTTAGACTTAAAAGAAATAACTAACCACTGTGTGGTGAATCTGACATTTTTCTATGGGTTGTGACCCCTGTTCTGTTTGCATGTGGTTGATTTCACTTGTGGGAGAGTGTAGGACTAGAGGGCATAATCTTAGAATTAAGGGTTGCACATTTAAAACAGAAATGAGAATTTCTTCCCTTTGGGTTGGGTTTCAGATCAGTAGAAATGAAAGGGTGTTGAATGCATTGGTCCTATAGGAACTAAAATCCAGTTACAAATTGTTGGTACACACTGATGCTAATTGTCAATCAAAATGGGTGGAACAGAAATCAATGCAGAAAACAGAATGCAATGTGATCATGAGATTAACTGGCAAAATGGATACAGAACTGGCTTAGTCATAGGAGACGGAGGGTAGTGGCAGAAGGATGCTTTTCGGAATGGAGGGTTGTGACCAGTGGTGTTCCACAGGGATCAGTGCTGGGAGCTCTGCTGTTCGTGATCTACATAAATGATTTGGAGGAAAATGTAGCTGGTCTAATTAGCAAGTTTGTGGACGATATAAAGATTGATGGCGTTGCAGATAGTGAGGAGGATTGTCAGAGGATACAGCAGGGTATAGATTAGTTGGTGGCATGGGCAGAAAAGTGGCAGATGGAGTTTAATTTGGACAGACAAATATGAGGTGATGCATTTTGGAAGGTCAAGTACAGGTGGAAATTATACAATGAATGGCAGAACCGTTAGGAGGATTGATGTGCAGATCCACAGCTCACTGAAGGTGGCAGTGCAGGTAGATAAGGTAGTAAAAAAAGGCTTGCCTTTATTGGAAGGCACATTGAGGATAGACAAGTTATGCTGCAGCTTTATAGAACTTTAGACCACACTTGGAATATTGCGTACATTTCTGGTTACCACACTACCAGAAGGATGTGGTTGCTTTGCTGAGGGTACAGAAAAAATCCCCCATACCAGGATGTTGCCTGGTATGGGGGATCTTAGCTATAAAGAAAGGTTGGATAGACTAGTTTTGCGTTCACCGGAACGCAGAAGGTTGAAGGGTGACCTAATGGAAGTTTATACGATTGTGAATGGGATGGATAGAGTGGAAAGTATAAGGCCTTTTTTGACGGTGGAGGGGTCAGTTACTAGGAGTCTAGGTCAATTGGTAGGGGTTCAAGGTGTGAGGTGGGGTGGGGGTTAGTTTAAAAGAGATATGCAAGGCACATTTTTCACACAAAGGGTGAGTGCCTAGAACGCGTCGTCAGAGGAGGCAGTGGAAGCAGACACATAGCGGCATTCAAGAAGCACTTGGACGAATACATGAATAGGAAAGGAATAGAGGGATATGGATCCTGTAAGTGAAGTCAGTTTTAGTAGGGAAGAGCAAAATGTGTCGGCACAGGCTTGGAGGGCTGAAGTGCCTGTTCCTGCACTGTCGTATTCATTGTTCTTTATTCTATTTACGTACAATTTGAGTGCACTAGCAAGAATTGATTAATGAGCTCAAATCTTGATACCGAAAGTTAGTAATCTTCTGATTCTGTGGTACTGCTGTCCTTCCAAGTGAGTGTGTGGGAGCATATCATCATATGCTCAGTTAAACATTGTTAAACATTGGAAGAGCATCAACTGGGGAAACATGAGTTTGAATCTGAATATTGTCTGTAATCAGGGCCTGTCTACTGCTAAGAGATGTGTTTATTCCGTTTAGTGGGGTCACGCTCCTCCCAGGTTTCATTTCTGCTACTAGTTTGTGCTTTTCCCAGCTTAAAGTCAAAATCTGATGAGTAGTAGAGTCGTAGAGTCATACAGCACTTCGGCCCAACCATTCCATGCCAACCGCAATCCCAAACTAAACTAGCCCCACCTACCTGCTCTTGGCCCATATCCCTCCAATCATTTCTTATTCATGTACTTACCTAAATGTCTTTTTAAACATTATAACTGCACCGACATGCACCACTTCCTCTGGAAGTTCATTCTACACACGAAGCACCCTCTGTAAACAAAAAAAAAGTTTCCTGTTTTTTTTTAAATCTTTCTCCTCTCACATTAAACATATGCCCCCTAGACTTTGAAACCTCTCTCCCTAAGGAAAAGACACCTGCCATTCACTTTATCTATACCCTTCATGATTTTATAAACCTCTTATAAGGCCACCCCTCAACCTCCTACACTCGAATGAAAAATGTCCAAGCCTATCTGGCATGGTGGCTTAGTGGTTAACACTGATGCCTCACAGAGCTAGGGACCTGGGTTCGATTCCAGTCTCGGGCGACTGTCTGTATGGTTTGTACGTTCTCCCTGTGTCTGGGTGGGTTTCCTCTGGGTGCTCCGGTTTTCTCCCACAGTCAAAAGATGTGTAGGTTAGGTGGATTGGCCATGCTAAGTTGCCCGTAGTGTCCAGGGAAGTGCAGACTAACTGGATTAGCTATGGTAAGTGCAGGATTACAGGGATAGGATCGAGAAGCGTCTGGGTGGGATGCTGTTCGGAGGGTCAGTATGGATTTGACAGACTGAATGGCCTGCATCCACACTAGGGATTCTCTGAAATTGCCTGCCTCCAGTTATAGATTCTCTGACCATTGAAAATATCCTGTCAGCATTTTGTCTGTCCAGCACCATTAGAAATTTGTGTTTGAATCAGGTCCCCTTTTCAGGGTTATAAATACTGGTAAATATAGACCAGTTGACCACTCTTGCCTCACGGGTACTCCTGCCATCCCAGAATCAGCCAAGTGAATGTTCACTGCACTGGAGACCTCCTTATCTCTGTTCTAAAGGGTCATTCGTTCACGTTGAAGCTGTGCCGTCGGGTCCTAGACTCTCCTACTAGTGGGAACATCCACTCTATCCAGGCCTGTCAGTATTCTGTAAGTTTCAATGAGATCCCACCCCCCAAATCTTTCTAAACTCCTTCGGGTACAGACCCAGAGTCCTCAAAAGCTCCTCATGTGACAAGCCCTTCCTTCCTAGGACCGTACTTGTAAGCCATTTGCCTTTCTAATTACTTGCTGTATCTGGCTGTCTACGTTGATTAACTGGTGTAGAAGGAAACCCTCATCCTTTGTACGTCCACAGTATCTAAATTTAAATATTATTCTTCCTTCTGTTTTCCATACCAAAGTGTATAACTTCATATTTAGCCACATTAAACAGTGTCTACCACATGTTTGCCCATGCACTTAATTTGTCAAAATTATTTTGAAGCCTTGTTGTGGATGGTGTTCTTAGAAATGAACAAATGGCAACACAGTGTAATTGGAACATTGGTATACTTGATTTGCTTTTTTCTCTCAAAAGTAGGAAAAAGGAATAGACCATTGAGACCCTCAAATCTGTTTCTCATTCAATTAGATCTTGATTGATGTTATACTTTTAATTGACAAAAATTTAATTTTAGTACAGTTGAGAAGTTGAAAATATCAGTACACTGTTTTGCAGGAGAAATCTTCAGATTTCCACACTCCTCTGAATGACCAAGTGCTTTCTAATTTCAGTTCCAAATAGCCTAGCTCAAATTTTAAGATTGCGTCCCTTTGTTTTAGATTCTTGCAGTAGGGCAGATGTTTTGTCTCTACGTATCTGATTGAAATCCTTTTTATCATTTGAAGACCTTGATTAGATTTCCTTCTTGTCTACAGATGCGAATTTTTGATTAACAGTAGTGTTTCACATCCTACTTTATTGACGATAAGGAGCTGTGTTTATCCTTCATTCCAAGTGAGAAATACTTGCACTTTCAATGTAATTCTTCAAGTCTTGCTTTGACAAGCGATCTAGGCTCTTGTATGGAGTCTTACTAAATTTGGTTGCGTTGCAGCCCATGTTTTCATCAGTGATAGTCGATGCCCGCATGTGGAAGTGAGAGTCTCATTTTGTTAATGCGGAGTGATAATGATAATATTGGCATGTTATGCTAGGAATTGTGTTCTAACCATTTTTGGTAGCTGTCTGGCATGTTCTGGCTGCTTTACAGGCACAGTCTGTACTGGAGTCCTGAGGTCTAGTTATTCATCTCTGAACATTTGCTCAGATAAGTTTCAGCTTGTAGCCAGTGATCAATAAATATATTGTCACTGCGGTAGTCTGTGCCCATTTTCTACTCCAAGCAAGTTAATTTAAGGCTTATTGCAACCATAAGTTATTGGAGCAGAATTAGGCTGTTCAGCCCAAAAAGTCTGATTACAGAAAATCGCTTCCATACACCTCTTTCAGTTTAAATATCCCGTGTAAACTGCTGGTTGAATATAGTATTGCAGTGCCATAGCCGCCTCATCCAGAGAACAGAGTGCAATCTCATTACACCAAGCTAGACGATAGAATTCTGTCAAACTCTTTCTCTATGGGCTGTCACCAGTGGAAAGTTATCATAAGAATTGTTGGATTGTCATTAAAAATCAAACCAATTCAACAGTGTTCTTTAGGGCAGTTAGCCCATGTGGCTGAGGACTCTTGTGTCCACTTGACCAACTGAACTGCAATAAGTACACCCTAAGAACAAAAGTTTTTATAAAATCTGCAGCAATAACAGCTGAACATGTTAATCCATTTGTGAAGAGAGAATGGAATAACCTGGGGTGGGGAGCTGTTTTTTTTTTCATTTATGTTCTTGAGCAATTCTAAGTGAGTTTAACCTCCAGATGAAAAGAGTTGCTTTGTTGAATTTGATCATGCCCAGCCACTGCCTGAACCATGGCTTACGACCCCTTGTCCAAGGAACTGATTCTTGGAGTCTCACCAATGGCATGTGCTTCATCTGGACAGTGTTTTACAAAGATTTATATGGTGGCTTGTGGGAAGTGCAAAAGGAGGAAAATATATAAACAGACCAGTTGAATATTTCCAAAAGTTTGTTAAGAGAAACAGTTAACAATTCAGATCTGATGAAAATGTATGAAGATTATGGAGGTGAATGTTAAACTGTTTCCCTCGCCACAGATTCTGCCTAATCTGCAGAGTTCTAACAATTTTTATTTTTATTTCGGGTGTTCAACATTTTGCCATAGTTTTGCTTTGCAGGACGGAGGGTGAATATTTTTTATAATCATCTTCATTGTTGAGACAAGTAAAAGTTTGTAAAAAGGAAGAATGAATAAGCTATTTGTATCTTAAGCAAATATTACAGAAATGCCATGGAAAATAAAGGAAGAGAAATATTGAATGCAAATTATTAAGAAATAGAGACTGAGTATTCTTCTTTGTCTCTCTGCCTTTGTGAAGCATCTTTTTTTTTTCTATATCAGAGATACAATGTCATTGCAGTTAGGCTCTTAAGCAACTTTTGCTGAGATGACAAGGCAATGCAGTGTAATTAGTAGCTACTCTGTGAGACTAGGTAGCTATATCAAGAAACTAATGGTAATAAGGGACCATTTTTGTAATTACCTTTAAACTTTGTTTGAGGATATAAGAAAGAGAGTGCTGCCAGCAGCAGGTCTTAGTAAATCTGCTGCTCCAGATGCTCCATTTCCAGCCGACTGCCATGATAATTATTTCATCCTTGACAGGGCAGACCTATAGCAGTTTTGAGAAAGCTGCAGTCATCGGATTGTAAGAAATGAGAGTGAGAGATTGGGAAGAACAGGTTACCGTCTTTACAGGGTGAACATTGATATTGAACATGGGAGTGAAACTTGAGAGAGAAAGGAATTATTCGAGACAAATGGGTTTGGGCATGAATTTGAACGAGAAAAATACTGCAGCATGGGTGTCTGAGGTCGTATTAATAACGTTTGAAAGCAACTGCTGCTAATTGCAATACGGGTGGCCAGAAAACAATTGAATGTTTTTCAATTGCTCTATGGTGCCTCTTTGAATTAGATGTGTTTCTGTCTTGGGGGCTTGGCATACTGTTGCAATGCAGTTATTGGCCACGTTTAACAGCTCTGTGATATGTTGCAGACTAAGTTATTTCTTCCTTTTATAGGAAGTTCCAGAGCTCTTTTCTATTAACCCCTGCAAACTGCTGAGTCTTGCTGCTTCTAAGCATTAGCAAAATTGGGATGCTAAAAATAATATCTAGGCTGGCTATCATTAGTGCAACAAGATCTTTTATTAAATGTGGTTTTGAATGGGTGCCGATGTTTCAAATCAGTATATATTATTTACAATACAATAGCCTAATTTTGTACATAGCACTGCGATATATGTTAAAAATCTGACACAAATTGCACTTCCTGCCAACAGTCCCCCTGTAAATTCCTGTCTCCATTAATTGTAAAAACTGCCTTTGTGATACCCTCCTACCAGGAGTTGTATTACAGTGTCACTAACTGACAGGAGTGTATTGTTACAGCATGACCAAATTAAGTAGACAGTTTGTGTTAGCAATGGAGAAATTATAAGACTTGTAAATGGAAATATAAGAAGGGCAGATATAAGACATTAAGATCGAGACTGTATTCAGTTTGAGCAATCTAGATCAATCACCCAAACACTCCCCACTTTTCCCTTTTGAATCCATTTCACCTATGGATTTGACTTGGGTGTGGACTCCTTATCTACATTACAAGAGACTTTGAGGGATATGATTTAATACCAAAACTGAATTCAAAACCGTTTAAAAGCATCACATCAGCCAACATTTGAAAGGTCAATATTTTGAGTGCCATGATGTTTGGAGTTCTCACTGTTGTCTCTTAAGTCAGAAATAAATTGTTCACAAGTTGCTTGTCCCCTGGAAATCTCATTATGATATTGTATAGTAAAAGGAGATGCACAGCAGTAGCACTCTTCTTGAAGAAGTTTGAGAGTTCATGTTTCATGCTTGGACTTGAGCACGTAATGACGCCAGCTCAGGGGAGATGCTAGGGTGGTCATGTTGACATGTAAGAGTATGCATTTATAAACAAGTTTGTTTTGTTAACTAACACGTGTCCAGAAAAGTTAAATATTAACTTATTTGTGAAAAGGATTCAGTGATCCAAGAAACATCTATGATGATGCAATCTATCCTGTCCTCCCCCTTAACCAGCATCCTGTGCTCAGATCCCAGGTTCTGCAGCCTCTGCCTTTCGCTGCAGGCTCTTGGTTTTGAAGAAAATCTCTCTTCTGTCAGGTCATAGAACATTACAGCGCAGTACAGGCCCTTCGGCCCTCAATGTTGCGCCGACCTGTGAAACCAATCTGCAGCCCATCTAACCTAAACTATTCCATTATCATCCATATGTTTATCCAAAGATCATTTAAATGCCCTTAAAGTTGGCGAGTCTACTACTGTTGCAGGCAGGGCATTCCACGTGATTATATCTAAAGAAGAGGAGAGGATTGTTGCTTGTCTAGAATTTTCTGGTGCAATAATGTAGTTTTTGTAAATATCTCTGGTCAATTAGGAATTAAATAGGCTGCCATTGAGACCTATAAATCATCTATTAATCCATGTTAAATTGTATTCAAGGAGAAAAGAACAACTGATAACCGTCCAATGTTTAATATAGAAATCATGAGGTGGTGAGGCAGACCTAACAGAGCACATAACCTGGCAAGTAAAACCCTCCATCGCGCTTTTCAAAGAGATGCAGGGGATTCCTTCCTATTATCAGCACAAGATTACGATTCTGCTAATGCGGCTAAAACAGACTAATTAGTCATTTATGCTGTTGCGCACACAGATTGGCTGTTCAGTTACCCTACGCTACAGTAGTAATTAGTGACCAAAAACACTCAACTGGCTGTGACTGTAAATTTATTCACTACACGTTGATCAATATTTATATTCTGTTGCCTTTACACAAAAAAACACTCAAACCCTGTTGTATCTTTTGCAGAACAAACCATTACCAGTAAATGGATATGATCTAATGCTGCTACCAATCTTCCTTTCTACCGTTTCAAATAACTTTAGTTATTTAATGCTTTAGTTAGCCCCCTTTTTTTTATTCACTCATGGGAGTGGACAGTGTTGGCTGGACCAGCATTTATTGCCTGTCCCTAGTTGGTGGTGTGAGCTGCCTTATTGAATGGCTGCAGTCTATGTGCTGGGGTTGACCCACAATGCTGTTAGGGAGGGAATTCCACGATTTTGACCCAGCGACAGTGAAGATTCGGCGATATATTTCCCAGTCAGGATGATGAATGGCTTGAAGGAGATCTTTCAGGTGGTGGTGTGCCCATGTATCTCATAGAATCATAGAATCCCTACAGTATGGAAACAGGCCATTCGGCCCAACAAGTCCACACTGCCCCTCCGAAGAGCATCCCACCCAGACTCATTCCCCTACCCCTGTATTTCCCATGTCTAACCCCCCTAACCTAAACATCCCTGGGCACTATGGGCAATTTAGCATAGCCAATCCATCTACCCTGCATATCTTTGGACTGTGGGAGGGAACCGGAGCACCCGGAGGAAACCCACACGGACACGGGGAGAATGTGCAAACTCCACATAGATAGTCACCCGAGGTTGGAATCGAACCCGGGTCCCTGGTGCTGTGAGGCAGCAGTGCTAACTACTGAGCCACCGTGCAATACCTGCTGCCCCTATTCTTCTAGATGGAAGTGGTTGTGGGTTTAAACGGTGTTGTCTGAGGATTTTTGGTGAATTTCTGCAGTGTGTCTTGTAGATAGTACACACTGCTGCTACTGAGTGTTGTTGGTGGACGGAATGGATGCTTGTGGATCCCTGATGGGGAATCTTCCTTACCGTGCTGGGGTCCAAGGGTCATTTGGATAACAATGGCAGAGGATGAACCATGAATAATTTTAAACAAGAGGCACTTGTCTTATTAATAACATTTGATATTAATAACATTTGAATTTGAATGATTTATTGTCCCTTCCATTTTACAATGAATAGTACAGCAAAATACAATCTGGTGCCATTTTGAATAGTTTAAGAATAAAAAGAGTAAAAAGATATCACTGAAAGAGAGCCTATCTTCATTTCGCTGCCTCCACCACGAGTCCTGAGTCAGCTCACCAGTGATACCTGTGCTGCCACCCCTCCTCCATGGCCTTGCTGCCACCTACACCAGACACACCATCGTAGGAGTCGCTACACTTTAGGCACTATCTCTTCGCCACTGGACCCACCTCGCCATCGCTGAGTCCCGTGCTGACCCCACACTTGCCCCACAACCAGGAGTGTTCGGCTCTGCTGCTGCCACTACCTCACTGGTTACCAGGAGTCCCGCTCCAAGCCTACCGAGACCGCAACTGGGAGTCCCTGCTCGTGGCAAACTATGTGTAGTTTATTGCATAATAACGAATAAGTATAAGTTACGTTGGCTAGTTAAACATAACAAATACTATCAGGAGCCATGGATAACAAATCTGATCCCATCAGTATCTTGAGCTGGAATCCTAATCCTCCACCCAAGACTGAGTGGCATAGTCCGAATGAGTGGTGATTAAATGCAGTTTTCAACATCAACCCTTTCAGAACCATTACCTTCATACACCACCTCCAACTCCTGCTGTCCAAAATGTTGACAGATTTTCAGGGCTCCATTACTCACATTTGAAATAAGGTACTTGGATCCTTGAGGGTGACTGATGAGGACTAACTGACTTTCATTAGAGGGAAAATACACAACAATTGCAATTAATCTGAACATTAACAATAGCCATTATTGACAGAGAATGTACTGTCTACCACATTAACCTTGACCTGTTATCAGTATGAAAGCTGGGTCATACAAGCTTTCAGAATGAGGTTATTCAGTTTCCTCGCGGGGGAGCATTGAGTTACTCACCAACATTTCTCCTAGTTATTTTCAGAGCCACTGAGTTGTACAGTAAGGAAACAACCCTTCAGTCCAGCTCGTCCATGCTGAACAGCTATTCTAAATGAATCTAGTCCCATTTTTTCAGCCATTTGACCTGTATCCCTCTTAAACCCTTCCTATTCTTGTACCCATCCAGATGCCTTTTAATTGTACCAGCATACATCACTTCTTCTGGCAGCTCGTTCCATACACCCTCTGCACCCCTCGGATCCCTTTTAAATTTTTTCCCTCTCACTTTAAATCTATGCTGTCTAGTTTTGGACTCCCTTACCCAGGTAAAAAGAGCTTGACTATTCACCCTATTCACGTTCCTCATGATTTTATAAACCTCGAAGGTCACCTCTGACGCTACAGGGAAAATAGCCCCAGTCTATTCAGCTTTAACCAGAAGTCAAATTGACATTAACTTTTTGTAACATCCATTTATTAATCAGAATTCTTTTAATATTAATAAAATGCCTTTGGCAGAATTTCCTCTTTTTAATTGTCAGTCAGTCCTTAACAGAACGTCTCTATTATCATTTTGTAGAACAGTGTGAGATTGCTGGGAGCGTTGGTGCCCCAGAGCTGCCTTCTCATTGGATGCCCTGAATAAACTTAATACACTGTCAACAAATCATAGCAACTCGACCATTTCAAGGCATTTTATTATAATGTCCTCGTCCTAAGGAAATCTGACACAGGAAATTGCTGTCCATTTGTCCTTGGTACTAGGAGCCAGCCTCTGATTGACAGAGTGTCCAATTTCTCATTTAAGCTAATGGGTTTCTTCCCCAAATGGCTTTTGGAACCCAGTATCAATGAAGGTCATTTTCTTGGGAGTTCCTCTGCTTGGGTATCACTCACCGAATCTAAAACCTCTTGCTCAGGGTTAATCCAACAGGCTGTATTTTCCTGTCGAACTTTGTTGACAGAGCAGTCTTTGTAATGAACGCAGTATAAGGAACATTTGAGAGCAATTTGTTTTTCATTGATTTCTTTGTAATTCTATGGATTCTTTTGATACAGTGCACTTCCGATGAGAAACTTCCATGTTCCAAGCAATGGAACAACGAGGATAATCCATTAATAGATAATGCAGTTTGGCTCCTGGAGAACTTGTTCTGAGAGGATCTTTTATATTATCTGGCACATTGTCAAATTTTGACATCTGCTCACAAAAGAATGCCTTCATATTGAATCTGGTTAGATATGTACCTGGATGCTTAATCATATGAGCTCCTACTTCCAACAGCCCCACCAGTTAAATTATTTTGTTTTAACTGCGGCCTGTCTGGTTTTTATAGCTAATAATTGGTGATAGTCAAAAAAAAAGTGACTGTATGCCAATGTTTTATCAGTGCATCAATGATTTTTCTCCAGGGCTCTTCACAGTAGGGTCCAAGAGATTAATTCTTAGAAATGGTGGGGGCTGTCCAGAGGGTTTGTTCATTTAATCATGTTTCCCCTCCTTTTAAAACAGTAAAAAGTTACTCTGGAAATTTAAGAAAAATTTATAACCAAGATTCTTGCTACTAATGGAGTTTTTTTTTTTCCCCTTTGATACCTTCCCTTGGAGAATAGAGTGGAAAAATTTATAGACTGATATGATGGATCACAACATGAATGCCCTTTCTATACCTGTATAACCTCTTAGTATCTGATAGGGGAAGAGAGTTGTCAGGAGGGCTGGCAAGAGGGGTAATGGGCCCATGTAGTCCACACAATGGCCATTCTTCACGTGCAAGCATCATGCAAAATATCAACCAAGAATTCAGACCTGGAACTCTGGTCTCCATTGCGAGGACTGTCTGGAGTGAGATTCAAATCCTGTGTCGTCTTAGTCAGGTATGAATACTATCACTAAATCAAAGGATTAACTACCTCAGTGGGCTAGTTGGATAAAACTAGAAGGAGCCTGTGGATAAATTAAATTCTTCTTTTCAAACATTCTGAGGGGAGCTCTTTTTTTTAATGATGCCGAAGACTGGATTTGAGTAAGAGTGATATATTTTGCAGTAAATCTGATTATTTTGTAATTTGCAAATTCTGAAATCATGCAGATCCCAGTTGTGAGGTTAATTTTGTGCCTTTTTATATATTTCTCGGATATGGGTGGCACTGGCTAGGTTATATTGTTACCTGTTGCTAGTTGTCCTGAGAGCATTAAGTCGAATGCGATGTCATAGAATTGTAAAGATCTACAGCACAGAAAAAAAACCCTTCAGCCCATTTAGTCTGCACTAGTCAATAACAACCACCTCATTATTCTAATCCCATTTTTCCTGTACTTGGCTCATTTTCACAGAGATGTGCAAAATGGAAACAACTTGTCCATGCTGACCAGATTTTCTAAATAAATCTAGCCTCATTTGCCAGCATTTGATCCATATCTCTTTAAACTCTTCATGTTCATATACTCATCCAGATGCCTTTTAAATGTTGTAATTGTGCTAGCCTCCACCACTTCCTCTGGCAGCTCATTCCATACACACACCACCCTCTGTGTGGAAGAAGTTGCCCCTTAGGTCCCCTTATAATCTTTCCACTTTCACCGTAAACTTCTGCCCTCTAGTTTTGTACTCACCCCAACCTGTGGAAAAGACCATATCCACCCCTTCATGATTTAATAAACTTCTATAAGGTCACCCCCTCAGCCTTTGACACTGCAGGGAAAATAGCCCCAGCCTATTTCGCCTCTTCTCTGTTGTCTTTATGCCTCGTCATCAAAAGTGTACAGTTAATTATTTCTTAAACATTGTGAGGGTTTCTGTCTCACCTTTGCAGGTGTTGAGTTCCAGATTACCACCTTCCTGAGTGAAATTGCTTTTCCTCACATCTTCTGTAAACCTTCTGCCCCTTAACTAGATTTATATATCCACTTGTCATTGATCCCTCCATCAAGGGGACATAGTTTTAAAGTGAGTGAAGGTAGATATAGGGGAGACGTCAGAGGTAGGTTCTTTACTCAGTGGTCGGGACGTGGAATGCATTGTCGGAGCAGGTGGTGGAGTCGGTCTCATTAGGGACATTTAAGCGGCTATTAGATAGGCATATGGATGATAGTATAAGGTAGGGGTGGAGGTTAGATAGACCTTAGGATTAGGGTAAAATTTTGGCACAACATTGTGGGCCAAAGGGCCTGTACTGTGCTGTACTATTCTATGTTCTAAGTCTATCTGTCTATGTACTTCATAATTTTATACATCTCAATCGCGTCTCCTCTTGATCTCCCCTGTTCTAAGGAAAACAACCCCAGTCTATCAAATCTCTCTTCATAGTGAAAACTCTCCAACATCTGGGCAACATCCTGCTTAATCTCCTCTGCATCCTCTCTAGTGCTGTCACGTCCCTCCTATAATATGGATTTAAACTTTGTGCCTCCACTAATAAATGCAAGTATACCAAGTGCCTTCTTTACCACGTTATCTACCTGTCCCAATACCTTGTGGGACCAGTGGACGTGCACACCGAATCTTTCTGATCCTTGCTGCTTCCTGGGGTCCTACCATTCGTTGTATTCCCTTGATGTATTTGTGCTGCCCAAGTGCGTAATCTCACATTTATCCAGATTGAATTTCATTTGCCTCTGATCGGCCCATCAGACCAGATCGCTAATATCCTCCGATAATCCAAGGCTACCTTCCTTACTGTTTACCAACCCTGCAATTTTTGATGTGTAGGGATGGGCAGATGCGAAGCTCAAGGCTGGAAGTGGGTGTCGTTTCCCTTTTATGAAAGATAAAAATTAAGCAATTGATTTTTAAACAATGGTCTGGTCAATTTTATGGGAAAGAAGTTGAGAGAAAGGAGTGCGAGACGGAAAGAAAGAGACTGTTTCAACTTTTAAGTTACTATTATGAAAATCACAATTCACAGTATTGTCATTATTATATTATATTATTCATGTCCAGTGGATGCACACACAGGCTGCTGTCTGATTGTATTTCCTGAAGAATGATAATGATCCAACAACGTTTTGGTAACAATCCAATATTTTTACTACAATTTTTACTCTGGTGACAGCCAGAAATTACTTGGTTAGCTTCATTGCTTGCCCAAAGTGGGATTTGAGCTCAAGCCTTCTGGTTACTAGAGTGATACCATAACTACAACATCCTATTTTAAATGCGATTATCATTTCTAAATAAAGATCCTTTATTGCTGTTCACTGTATTTATTTGCCTTTAAAAGGACACAAGAAACTTCTTTACTCAAACATTAACTTATCTAACAGCCTATGACACTGAGCATCTGTCATAGTCTCTTGGCTCATTTCATACATATTCTCTCTTGAGGGAACATCAGCAATGAAAATTTCTGCAATTCTTTGTCCAATTAAATCAAAACTTGGCAACAGGGCCAATTTCCTTAATGCATTCGCTGGCTCCTTGCAAGTCATATGAAATTGATGCGACTTTTTACCTACACTCTCGGTTAATGGGGCACTATTTACACTATTAGTTGTCTGTTTGGAATTTCTAGATGCTGATGTCATGGCATTCTGGATGAGATTTAAACTTAACCGTGTTGTTTCCTACAGTTACTAAAATGGCATGTTTATGTGTATTTGAAGTTTTGTCTTCATATTCTGATGTAATTTGCATTTATATAGTGCCTTTCGTGACTGCAGGATGTCCTCAAGTGCATTTATGATTTTTTATCACAATTTTAATGTTGGAAACACAGCAGCCAATTTAGGAGTAGCAGTCTTTACATATGAAGTAAAGATTAATAATTTCCAGGATCCTCCAGACAGGAGCCTGAAAGGAAAGCTTAGCACTTTCGTTTTCTTTAAAAGCTTTTCGTCATACCCTTAAATATTGAAGGTGATGTTGGGGGTGGGAATTGACCTCTACTATTTGAACAAAAACGGAGAGTCATCCAATCTGGCCTCTTCCCATTCCCATTGTATCATCCATATGGGAAGGTTGGGTTTTCTTATTCCTTCATGGGAAGTACATTGTCACTGGCTGGGCCAGGATTTACTGTCCATCTTTAAACACCCTGGAGAAGGTGGTGATGAGCTGCCTTTGTGAACTACTGCCCTCACTTTTGTGTAGGTAGACTCTCAATACCGTCAGGAAGGGTATTCCAGGATTTTCAGTCAACAATATTGCTTTTCCTTCAATATAGTTCCAAGTCAGGATAGTGGGTAGCTTGGAGGGGAGTTTGCAGGTAGTGGTGTTCCCATATCTGCTGCCCTTGTCGTTCTAGATGTTAGTAGAGGTTCCAGGTTTGGAAGGTGCTGATGAAGGAACCTTGGTGAGTTGCCACATTGGTATCTTGCAGATAGTACACACTGCTACACTGTGTCGGTAGTGAATATTGAGAGTGGTGGATGTGCCAGTCAATTGGGCTACTTCTGCCTGAATGATCTTAAGCTTCTTGACTGTTGGAGCTGCAGTTGTTATGGACCAGACCAGACCAGACCCCCCCCCCCGCCCTCAAAATATTTTAAGAAGATAGTCCAGACCCTAAACTCTTTCTTATTTTAAAGGTAGATGTGAAGTGTGTGTCCAGATGCGATGCAACTGGTCAAACTACTTGACGTTAAGCAAAACACAGTTTATTTAAGCACAATAGTTAAAATACAAACAAAAGAAAGAGGAATTTAGAGTAACTTAACTATTGGAAAACTTAACCGAATAATAGATATAGTATCTATTACTAATTAACTATTCCAATAAAGTAACATCCCATAAACCCACCCCTTGGCAAAAAGACGAATTCAGACACATTCTCACATGCAGTTCTCCAGTCCAGGAGGAAACAATATCAAGAGAAATTTCAGAGAAAGTATCTACTAGGAATCAGTTACTGAAGCTTCCAACTCTTCTGAGACCCAAACAGCTCTTGACTGCTAAAGCTAAATAAGAAACTAGAAAGCTTGGTCTGAGAGCTGCCCACTCCCATTCAAACTGCATCCATTGTTCCAACTTTTTAAAAAAGAACCTAAAGGCTTCCCAGGTTGTTTACTTAAGCTGCCTTCAGTAGCTAGTCTGTTTCCTCTACCATTGCAACCTCTTTTCAAAAAAAAAAACCACGACAAAATGATCTTTTTAAAGTGACAATATCGTCCACACACACTCAACTAAGCAAGTATTCCATCATGATATTGACTTGGGCCTTGGAGATGGTGGACAGGCTTTGGAGACATGAGGTGATTTATTCGCCACAGAATGTCCTAGCCTCTGATATGCTGTTGTGATTACTGTATTTACACAGGGTGCTGCAAGGACACCAAGGATGTATCAAGTGCCAAATTGTGAGAATGTGGAGCAGAGATATTAGAGATAGGGAGGTCACATGATGAAACCTTCAGAGATAGTCTAAGCGCAGTTCACATTCCTACTGTCAAACAATAGAAACCCCGGTATTGTTCCCCAAATCTGTTTCTGTCGAGACCAATAGGCCTATTGTTGCCGTGTCTCCTCCTCATTCTCTTTTGTGCATGTACTTTTTAAATTTGTTGTCTGTGTTCAATCCCTTGTTTTGTGATCATAGCAGTGAAGTGTCTTTGTGACTCTTCTCAGACTGTGAACCATTTTGGATTTATTTTCTAGACAGTTTACAAGATTTCCTCCCAAGTTACATTTTGCCCTAAATCAGTAATTGCCAGAAAATTTGCTGATAGGTGCTATTTCTGCCAATTGTCAATTAAACATGACCTTTGCCCTCAAAGGAACATGCTTTCGAAATTCTGGACTGATCAGTTCAGAAGGAAGGTAAAGATAGTTGCTGCTGAGCACTTTGGCAGCTATTTGAGCTATTTTCAGACTTCGTTAATATCGCAGGACTAGTAATCCAGAATCTTAGACTAATGTTTTGAGGACATGGATTCAAATCTAATCATAGGACACAATGAAATTTGAATGCATTCAAAAACTGAAATTAAATGTTGGTCTAATAGTGACCATATAACCACTGTTGATTATCATAAGAAAAGCCTATCTGGTTCACTTTAAGGAAGGAAATATACCACTTTTACATGGTCTGGCCTACATGTAACTTCAGACGCATAGCAATGTGGTTGATGGTTAACTCTGGGCAGTTTGGGATGGGCAATAAATGTTGGCCTAGTCAGCTATACCAAAATCCAATGAGCAACTAAAAAGGTTATCATATACCATTGTTATCTACCTACAAAAATGTACTAAATCACATTTATGGTTGTTGAGCTTCATTTCCCAATTATTTGCAAGTTTATTTATGTCCTCCTGTAACTAGTTGCAGTCCTCCTCAATGTTGACTGTTTTCCTCCGCAAACAGTGTTAATCACTGTCCTGTTGCATTAGTGTCATTTTCAATATTGCCAGTTATAGCATATTAAGTGAGATAACAAGGTGTAGAGCTGGATGAACACGGCAGGCCGAGCAGGAAAGCTGACGTTTCGGGTCTGGACCCTTCTTCAGACCCTTTTTTCCTGAAGAAGGGTCCAGACCCGAAACATCAGCTTTCCTGCTCCTCTGATGCTGCTTGGCCTGCTGTGTTCATCCAGCTCTACACCTTGTTATCTCAGATTCTCCAGTATCAGCAATTCCCACTATCTCTGATAGCATATTAAGTGTTCCATTTAGTTTTGATTTACTCGTTATTTTACAACTTGTCAAGGTGCACTGAATGTTTAAAAAAGATCATGTAATTGGCATTGTCAAAACTAAAGCAATACCTCAAGATCTTGAATGTACACTGAACTTCCTGGAACAGTGGAGGAGACCAGAGCTCAGAGTGGATTTAAAATAGAGAAGTAAAATGACAGGCAACTGAAAGCTCAGAGTCATGCTTGGGGACTGAATGGAGGAACTCCCTGGAAAGCGATTGCTAAATCCATGCTTGGTCTCTCCGGTGTAGAGGAGGCTGTATCATATGCAGTGATTATCATATAGTAAATTGAAATAAGAACAAGTAAACTTCTGTTTTGTTTGGAGCCTTGAACAGTGAGAAGGAAGAAGACAAAAGGGCAGGTGTTGCGTCCTCTGTACTTGAATGGGGAACTGCCACATAAAGGCAAGGGGACCTTGGGAGTGATTGAGGAGTAAATCAGGATGTTGTGCAGGGAATGGCCACTTTGGAATCCTGAGAGGGGGAGGAGGGGCGGAGAAGATGTGTTTGATGTTGGCATCTTTGTCAGTTTTCCAGTATCAGCAATATTTGGCTAATTAGGGAGGTGATGGCCTAGTGATATTATTGCTGGATTATTAATCTAGGGACCTAGGTTTGAAACCCAGCATGACAGATAGTAGAATTTGAATTCAATAAGCAAGTCTGGAATTAAGAGCTAATGGTGACCATGAATCCTTTGTCAATTGTCAAAAAACCCATCTGGTTCACTAATATCCTTCAGGAAAGGCTATCTGCCATCCTCTCCTAGTCTGGCCCACATGTGACTCCAGACCCACAGCAATGTGTTGACTCTTAACTGCCCTCTGGGCAATTAGAGATGGGCAGTAAATGCTGGCCTAGCTAGCAATATCCTCATCCCATGAACAAATGGGGGGAAAAAAGTTGCTGATCCAGGCAATAATTTGGACAGTAGACTGGTAGTAGCCAGTGTCACCAAATTTGATCAAATTAGAACATGAGCGTTAGTTAATTAATATTCTGTCTACTCCTATGGTCAGTATTAAAGCAATGGTGCTATGTAAATAGGGAAAATAATTGGCATGACTGTTCAGAAAATGTATGAATTACAGAGCCTCCAAAGTCCAACTATGCAAGATCAAAAATTAATATGGTGTAAGATTGAGATGTGTCACATGACTGCACAGTAATGAAACTGAAGTTCAATTCAATTTTACTTTTTAGTCAGACCAATCCTCCTACAGAAAACTTTTGTATTATTTTGATTTTTCCCAATGCGATTGGACAATATTTAATGTGGCATTTTAATGCCTGCCATAAAGTCTGCAAACATTGTACCAGCCGTCATGGTTAACAGGCAAATCGCATTTACACTAACATACCCTTTGTAAGAGGCAGAGGCAGTATACACAGGTAATATTTTGTACACCAGGTAAATGTAGTGTAATCCATGCATGTCATATGTTGTGCATGTGACTCCTTGTATGCAGCATAACCTTAAGGGTTTTGTAAGTATGCTCCCATTTTGGTAAAGTGTGTGCAACTTTCCAAATGCAGAGTTTGGACATTTTTTAAAATTTGTTCATGGGATATGGGCATTGCTGACTAGGCCAGCATTCATTGCCCATCCTTAATTGCCCAGAATTCAGAGGCAACCACACTCCTTTAGGTCTGGAATCACTTGGAGGCCAGATATGGGAAGGATAGCAGATTTCCTTTCCTTAAGAACATTAAGTGAAAAACCAGATGGATTTTTATGGCAATTGACACCAGTGACCATGGTCAGCATTATAGCAGCATTTTTTTTAAATTCTATACTTTTATTGAATTCAAATGTCGCAATCTATCACAATGAGATTTCAACCCATGTCCCCAGATCATTAGCTTGGCGTTCGGGATTACTAGTCCTGTGACAACACTACCACCTCGCCATTTTTATACAACCATTGCAAGCAGGAATATGTTATGTATTCGTGTATATGTGGACAACTGTTGCATTACATAGGGGTCCCCTAGGTCAGGGGTTCAGATAGTTGTGCAGTCTTTCAAACCTCCTTGTTGTTTGAATTTTGTTAAACATAACCCAGCATATGATGACTTACATACCTGTTGGAAATGAAAACACATGCAACAACTAACAGTCTAGCAATAAATATTTCTTTATAAAAAGATTTTATTGGAGCAAACCCAATGTTATACATTGGTTTTATACTAATGGTATATATTTACAGGAGGCTACAGTGACCGTTTGTGTGACAATTTAACATGGTTCCGATGGCAATGAACTGTGATCATTGCTACTCCTTAAGGGAATTAATTTTGGTCAAGATACATTTTTGTAGAGCAGAGAACTCCTCCTCTGTCATCTCAATCTATCATTGATCTCCCAAAGGAGGGTCATATTGGATTTGAACATCAACTAGTTCTCTAGCGATGGAGGCAGACCTGCTGAGATTTTCTAACAGCATCTTCTCTTTTTTTTTTTGTTAAACATCTTGGTTCTTTTGTAACAAGGTGGTTTGTGAAAGCCTGTGTGTTTGCACATGTGCTAAGCGCTGATGTCTTCCAGGATATTCGCCATTGCTATAAGACATTTCCTCTGTAGTGATGCTTATGCTGCATCTCGCTTTAGGGCTTTGTGTTCTTCTACTGCATGATGGTAGGTCAGAATGCAGAGCAGAGCACTGCATTTGTCAGATTGACAGGTTAATTAGGAATTGGCAGAGGCTGTGGAATAGATCTGTGGGAGAGGGAACTGACGAAGCACAGGGAATTTGAATATTATTTTACAACTATAGAGAGCCCAGTTACAGTAGGTACAAAAGTGTAAGTTATCCGAAGTGTATGAATCAGTGTTAACAGTTTTAAACTTTGCTACATTTACAGTTAGCTTGAAGTTGTATCAGTATGTTTGTCTATTTTAACTTGGTCTCTAGTTTGTAATTTTGGGGAAAATATATCTTATTGCACAGAGATAAATTGTAAGAACCTTGTCTTTTTATTTTTGTGTCTTTAAAAACTGCAGACTGCAATGAGAAATAATTCTGTTTAAAAGCAGGTATGCACAAAA
Source organism: Rhincodon typus (assembly GCF_021869965.1). Classification (NCBI taxonomy): domain Eukaryota; kingdom Metazoa; phylum Chordata; class Chondrichthyes; order Orectolobiformes; family Rhincodontidae; genus Rhincodon; species Rhincodon typus. The sequence continues at coordinate 4,546,038 of NC_063334.1, forward strand.
TTTCACAGTAAGGAATTTGATATTTATTTGTGAATTTTGTTTTTTTGAGTCTGAGTTCCTGCAGACAATCGAGTGAATTAGCCGGTTACAAGTAAAGCTAATGGAGCAGGCTGGAACTGGAAACAAGTCAGAGACCCAGACAGAAAGAAAAGGCAGAAGGGCGTGTTGTTGTTTTCCTGAGATACCTGGTCTTTGCACTGAAAAAAAACTCAATTTCACCTCAGTTATCTTACCTGCAACAGATGTGTGTGAGATGTGACTTTAGAATTGACCTGTCAATTCTAAAGTGAATCACTTTACTCTGTACTATTTACAAACAAGAAGACTCTTACAGAGAAAGATATCTGATCACCAAGGACCTGATTAGCCAAAGTAGGATCATCTCCACATTAGAATCGGGCAGCAAAGATGACTGAACTGACTTTTCTATTTTTCTCTACTTCCACTAATAATCTGTTTTTCCCTGTCTGTTTTTGTGTGTATGTGTGGGTGTGTAAATATAAGGGGATTAGAATTTTATTTAGTAGCCCTGTAACCAAGTGCTTTGTATTTATTTACTTGGAGTTCAGAAGAATGAGGGGGCATCTGATTGAGGTGTATAAAATGCTAAAAGAGATTGATATGGTGAACATTGAATAGATGTTCCCCCATGTGGGACAGTCTCAAACAAGAGGTAATAGATACAGAGTGAGAGGAGGTAGGTTCAAAACTGAGATGAGGAGAAACTACTTCTCTCAGGGTTGTCCATCTGTGGAACTTGCTGTCCCAAAGTGAAGTGGAGTGGAATTAATCAATAGAAAGAAATACATACTTTTCTGATGAAAAGTGAGATTAAGGGATATGGGGTGCAGGCAGGAAAGTAGTGTTGAGATTAGGATAAGATCAGCCATGATCATGTTAAATGACGGAGTGGGCTTGAAAGGCTGAATTGTGTATTCCTGCTCCTAATTCCTATGTTCCGATTTGGTACAACTCTGGGAATAGCAGTGGTCAATTTAGACTGCACAACCCTGGTGGATCAAAGCAAAGTTGAAGAGATATGGAAAGATTGCAGTCATCATAGTAAATCAGCAAGGACTATAAGTGACTCAGATTTGTCAATTTTCTGTGGTAAATTTGTAGTAAATTCTGTGGCCAATTTTCACACGAACAAACGGTGCCAAACATAGAGCAAGGTGAATGAGAGGGGCTTATTGGACCAGGTGTGAGATGGTGCTTGCAGTCCATTTTAAAGCTGCCCCAACTTATATCAAATATTTTTAATTATCACTCTGAGGATTACCTTGTGACAATTTAAGAAGCAGAGAAGTGGTAGTTGGTTGGAGCTGTGGTGTATCTCTATGAGCTTTGTGATGCTAATGTGAGAGGTGGAGTGAGTGGAACTGTTGATAACTGTCAGTGCTAGTGTGCTTTTTTTTACTTGTTTTACTTGTTGCTGAGCTAGCAATTCAGAGAGGTCTGGACTAATAATCCAGTGAGCAAGACATGCAGTCCTACTACAGCAGTTTAAAGACAAGAATTCAGTTATTAAAAATCAGGAAACAAAAAGTTAGCAAATTGGTATGTGACACTGATAGCTTGTTTGCAAGCCGTATCACTTTAAAGGAGGAAATCAGTTCCTTGTATCCCATCAGGTATGTGAATTTCGTTCCACTTAAACATGGTTTACTGTAAACTGCCCTATCAAGTAACCTGGTAAACCATTGTGTTCTATCAAATTTCAAAAGAAAGCGGCCCAACTTCGCATTTTTGAGAAGGATTAACGATAGGTGGTAAATGCTAACCTTGTCAAGACACCCACATAACAAACTTACCCAGCAATTCTCTGTTATTTCTAACTGTGACTCAAAATTAGGTGTTGCATAGCTAAGCAAGATTTACTACTTTTAATAAACACATCAACCTAAAGTTGTTCACCCTTTTCACTTTTATTTGTATCCATTTAATGGCTATGAAAGGGTTTATCCCACTCCAACTGATCAAATGAGCCAAGTTCTGGTAACCTGGTTGTGTACATTTACAGTAAAAGCTCAAAGACCTTCCAGAAGATTATTGCATATTCTGAATTTTCTGGCTGAGTTTCCAGGCAGAGCAGGATGTCGGAGTAGCTCATGGTTACAAAAGTGGAATCCAGCACAGTCTTGAATCTGGCATCTGGAATGGAGCATTCCAGTCAGCTGTAAGAACAAGTTCACTGTAATTCAAGCAATATGTGCTTCTTTCCTTTCCTTTCCAAGTTTTGGATCACCACTCCTAACTGTTCCCTCTTGCTCCCTCTGCCTGTGGATTTGGATTAAGGAAGAATCTTCTGGAAGTTCTCAGACCTTTTTGTGTATTTGAATTTGACAGTTTGCCATGAATTTTGGGACATGTGATTTGTGGTTCGTCTCACTAAAACTCCCTTGAATTGTAGCTTTTCCCTCCAAGGCATCTGAAAAAGTTTTTGTGTGAAGTCATTATATAAAGGTGAACTGTTACGACTGCATTGTTAGTTTTAGCAGCAGATGGATATTAAATGAGGTAATGAGTTCACTTTGCCCCAGCTCAGTTTTCTGGCCCTTGTGGCCATCTCTGTTCTTTGATAAGAACATAAGAAAGTTGAGCAGAGGTCAGCCATACGGCTGCTCAGGCTGCCTTTGGCATTCAGTAAGATTCTTTCTGATCTTGGACCTCAATTCTGCTTTCTTGCCCATTGATCATTGCATTCCCCTAGAGCATTGCTTCCCGTTTGTTCCCATTACAGATTGAAAATTGATGTGATTCCTGAGAGCAAGGAGAACTATGAGTGGGGATGGTGAACTGTTCAAACTGCAAGGTTTTAAAGAACATAGGTGCATCTTTGCTGGGTATTTCGGAATGGGAATCAGGTGTCAAAAGCTGCACCTCCTATTTAAAAACTCTGTCCCACCCAGCTTTGTTTTGTCAGCAAAATTAGACACTTTACCCCAGGTCTCTTCATCAAAATCTCTAATATAAATAGTAAATCACTGAGGCACCATCACTGCTGCTGTGGCACCCCACCAACTATCACTGACCAACTTGAAAATGCCCATATGTTCCTACTCTCTGCTTTCTGTCCATTTGCCAATCCCTTATGCCTTATGAGTTCTGTTCAGTCTGTGAATCTTGTATATGGCACCTTGTTCAATAGCTATTGGCAATCTACTGCATCCTCTTTATTTAAACTATTAATTGCATTCCCAAAAAAGTGTAAAAAATTTGTCAAACACTTTTTTTTGATAAACCATGTTAACTTTGCCTAAATATGTTAAGGTTTTCTTGTTGGTAATAGTGACTGGTCAACCTGTCCATCCTGAAATTCACTGCTTTGTCCCTCCCTGCTTTATTAAATGGTTATGTGACATTAGCTACTTTCTGATCGACTGAGAACACCCAACCCCACTCCCAATCAAAAGCTTATGTTGCTTCATCGCCCAGTGACCAAGTCTGCTCTGACACGGACGCAGTCTTTTCTGGCATTCCTGAGACCCAAAACCTGGAGATTGATGACAAAGAGCAATTCTGTATCCAGAGCAGAGATCTGAACCACTGAAGCCACAGGAGTTGTGAAACTACCAGGAAAAAGAGCAGAGATTTGTATACCACAGCAGCGTCAATCTTGTAATCAAGTTTCTGAAGTGAGCTTTGAACCACAACTTTTTCATTGTATATGGGTCGGTTGCGCACTGTGAGAATGTGAAGTTTCTGTCTAACTTATTGTACTACATGTTATTTATTTATGCTACTTACCTGATTTGCCATCTTTTGGCTGCTGCTTAGCCTGAGGCATTTTCATTTTGGATGAATATCTGGATGAACATGAAGACTAAGCAATGGAGCTAGGTGTTTGGAATTCAAGAAGACTGCTAGACAGTCAGCTCCTTTTGTGAGCTCTTCACTGTGCACATCTCCCCTTCACCATTCGCTGCCTCCTTTGACCTTTCTCATCCAGTCTCCTCTCCCACTGTTTATCTTCCCCTGACTCAATAGTGGGTGCATCTTAGCCAAAATCAAAGTTACATGTTGCTTTAAATAGTCTCTGCCTGCTAGTTTCAAAACCTGTTCTCTGACCATGCCTGTTAATTGCACATTAATTGTGTTTAATTACATCCAAGTGGCGGGCACTAACTGGGGTTTCATTTTAGTACATAAAAGAAACAATCATAGAAGCAGTGGTGTGATAGAGTTTAGAGGAGTCTGCTTGTAGGCTTTCACTTCGTCAATGTAAGAACTTTGCAATAAAATGGGCATCCCAAACTTAAGTGTGTGCTGCTGCTGCTAAAGCATCAGCTGCAACATGTTCAGAAGAAAATGAAGATTACTGTGTGCCTTGTTCCTTCTGATTGCCCAGCATAGCAATCCGAGCTGTTCTGGAGACGCTGGTTCTTGTGTCCTGAAGAGCGTCTAGATCTCTCCACAACCTGATGGCTTTCTCAGTAATGTCTAGTTATCGTCTGGCTTTCAGCCTTATCACTCGAGGGTCTTACAGGTTGGATTCCTCGTCAGTCATAGTTTCAGTGAGTATTTTTGGTTTCCCAACAGCCAGCTGTAAGTTTAGAAGTATGTGAACTCGGAAAGGAACAGGAATACGCTATTTGGCCCTTTGAGCCTGCTCTGCCATTCACCATGATCATGGCTTACTATCCAACTCAGTGTCCTGTTCCTCTTTCTCCCCATATTCTTTGAGCCTGTTAGCCCTAAGAATGTTATCTATCACTTGTTCAAAACATTGAATGTTTTGGCCTCAACCACTTCCTGTGGCAGAGAATTCCACAGGCTCGCCACTCTCTGGGTGAAGAAATTTCACATCATCTCAGTCCTAAATGGTCAGCCTTAGACTGTGACTCCATGGTTTTAAACTCTCTAGTCATCAAAAACGTCCTTTGTGTTTACCTAGTCTAGTGCTCCTAGAATTTTATAGATTTCTGAGATTTCCCTTCAGTGTATATTAGACCTGACCGATCCAGTTTCTAGTCATATGTCAGTCTTGATATCCCAGGAATCAGTCTGGTTAAACCTTTGCTGCACACCCTCCATAGCCAGAATGTCTTTCTTTGGATAAGGAAACCAAAACCGTGCACATTCTCCAGGTGTGGTCTCCTCCAAAGCCCTGTACCGTTACAGCAGGACATGCCTGCTATTTTTCTCAAATCCTTTTGCTATAAAGTTTTTTGCCTTGTTCACTGCGTTCTGCACCTACATGCTTACCTTCAGCGACTGATGTACAAGGGCACCCAGGTCTCATTGCACCTCTCCCTTCTCTATCATCGTTCAGGTCATGATCTGCCTTCCTGTTTTTGCATTAATCTCACATTCATCCACATTATACTTCTCCAGACTAGGTTTGCTTCAAGGTGTGGGCAGACCAGGGAAGATAGACCGATGCAGAATGGAAGCATCGTGGTGACTGTCTGGGGAACTTGCACATCCTTGCAATAACATCTCTAATCTCTCCTGTCTTCCACTCGACATAGACCACCCCTTTTGTTCTTTTCCAGCATATCTTTTTTTCCCTAATCAACCTGTTCAGAGATGTTATTGCGCACCTCTGGAGCAGCTGGCACTTGAACCTAGGCCTCCTGGCTCAGAGGTAGGGATGCTACCACTGTGCCACAAGAGCCCTTCTCACATTCCACTGTTACTGTGCTTGTTTAAAACCTGTTACCTCTTTCCAGTTCTGTTAAAAGATCACAAACCTGAAATGTTAACTATTTTTCTGTCCATGGACCCTACTAGACTGGTTGAGTATTTCCGGAATATTTGGTCTTTGTTTCAGATTTCCGCAGCATTTTACTGTTGAATGAACATCTTTCTGTGGCTGCATGCCAGCTGTATCATGAAGTGGAAATGCTTGAGGTTAATGAATACTCCTGGGTAATCTGGGGTATGCGTTATTTACTCCACTCGTGCAGATGGTGACTGCTGGTACCTGTGGCAAGCCGTGTAAATCCCTGAGCACCAGCTCATTCTGACTGGCAAAGCATACAGAACAGCTTGCCCTGTGAAAGTTGTCATCAGTTATCCTGTCTTTTGAATTTGTGTGCCTGTGTCCCTGATAGAGCACTGGAAGGAGCCAGATATGCGAAAGCTGAGGACAAAGGTGACTTTAGCAGTTCCTGTTGAAGCCTGGTCACCAGGTACATCTCTCAGCATGCTGCAAATGTCTCCCACCATCTGGCATTAGACCTTGAGCCTCATGAAACACTATCCTGACACGACCAGGAAATGAGGCTTCTGTCTGTTCAGCCTTTGTGAAGTGCATTTGCATGCTTTGCTTTCTCCTGTAGAAAGACAGGAAGTGGCTGCTCCTGCTGCTGTGACAATGGTCGCGTTGATTTGATTTGATTTATTTATTGTCATGTGTACCTAAGTACAGTGAAAAGCTTTGTTTACAAGCAGTACAGGCAGGTCATAGTAAGCAAGGGCATTACAGATCATCGGGTGAAAAAAAAATACTTTAGAGGCATACAGGTTACATTGCACAGGGTATATGCTAGGCAAGATCAACATTATTTGAAGTTAGAGAGTCACTAAGGCCCAGCCTGATACCCCTGATGCTTTGATAGATTGCAGCTCAGAATGAAATTCAGATGTACAATGCTCCCATGTAGTGAAAGTGCCTCTTGTAATGTGAGCGAAAGCCTTTCGCATAGTGAGGAATCAGCAAAACAGAAATTGCTAGAGAAGGGTCACTGCACTTGAAACATTAACTCTGCTTTCTGTCCACAAATGCTGCCGGACCTGCTGAGTTTCTTCAGCAATTTCTCTTTTTGTTTCAGATTTTCAGCATCTGCAGTGCTTTATTTTATTATAAGGAAATGGAGGAGCTGTGAGCTGTCAGTACGTTGTGGAATATTTTCCTGTTGACTCAATATCCTTAATGTCACCTTGTTTTCCCTGGCGCCTTCCAGTACTTATAGAAGGGCAGGCCAGGAACAGCACTGGGCAGAGCTAAGCAATCTCCAAGCTAAAGGATCAGATCAGTTCCACAATCTTACCATACCTAGTTATGAATGATAGTGGACAATCAAACAACTCATTGGAGGAGGAGATTCCACATGCATCACCACGATCAATGATTGATGAGCCAGCACATCAGTGCAAAAGACAGGACTGAAACATTTGCAGTTGTCTTCAGCCAGATGTGTGAAGAGGATTATCCATCTCCCAGTCATCCTGAGGTTCCCAGCCTCAGATGCCAATCTTCAACCAAGTCAGTTCAGTCCATGTGATATTGAGAAATGGTTGTAGGCACTGGATACTCCAAAGGCTATGGGCCTGACAGCTTTCCAGCTACAGTACTGATGGATTGTGCTTCAGAACTTGCTGTGCCTCTAGCCAATTTGTGCAAGTACAGCTATAACAGTGACATTTAAGTGACAATTGTGCAGGTATCCTCTGTCCACAAGAAGTAGGATAAATCCAACACGGCCAACTACCACCCCATCAGGCTACTCGCAATCATCTGCAATGTGGTGGAAAGTGCTATCAAATGGCGTGTATTGAACAATAACAAATTAAGCATCTTGCTTTAGGAAAGCTATCAAGGTCATAGAGAGTGTGCTGAAGGTAATACTAGGATTGAGAATCTTTAGTTATAAGGACAGGCAGCAGAAACTTCATGTTGTTAGAGCAAAAGGTCACGAAATCTGACTGTTCATAATATGAGGGGTTTTGATGAGATAAAGTGGTGAAATTGCTTTCCAGTGATTGAGGATTTGGGAGCTAGATATATAAACTAAATTTTACTCATTTGGCGATTTTAGGACGTTTACTTGGTTACTTAGCAAGGGTTGTTAAGTCACAAAATATCTGACGAGTGGTGAAAGCAGAATCTGTTAGATTTCAAAGGGAATATGAATCAATATTTGTCTAGAAAAACTGGAGGTTATGGGTAAGTGTAGGAATCTGGGGCTTAAGCATATATCTCATTGACAGAGTCAAAGTGATTGTAATGGGCCTTCTCTGTGTTGTATATATTTACAGATCCTTTCCTTACAATTATGAGACTAGAGGTCACACCCTGTTCATGGGTCAAAATGTAAAACAAATGACTGCTGTAAGTTTGAGAGAAATTCACACTAGCAGGAAATATGGTTGTAATGAAAATTTCTTGTAAGGTCAATCAAGAAACATTTTAATTGTTAATAGCACTAGACAAAGCATACTTACTAGCTGAAGAAAAATGACAAAAAGTCTGGACATTTTACAGAACTATGAAAGGATTGAAAAGGAATGTTCCTCTTGGCCCCAAGAAAAATAAGATACTCATAACCAACAAATGGAGAATAATTTAGGAACCTTGGAGAGACATCCCTGCCTCCATCTTTAGCCCCTTAGGTTACAGAGATCCCAATCTGAAAACATGGAATATATGTTTTGAAAGATGTCGAGCTGTGTTAGTGCTATGTTTGGACTAATAGTAGGAAACAATGTATGAAGGAACAAGTTAGATATAATTTTCACCACAGCTCAATGAGGAACTAACTTCTTTATAGAACTGACAGATACTTTTATTTGTTCGAGAAAGGTGATAATGAACTGTCTCCTTGAGCTCCTTCAGGGAAAGGAATTCTGGGATTTTAATCCAGCAACTGCAGTGAAATGGCAATATATTACCAATTCAGGATAGTGAGTGTCTTGGAAGGGGACATGCAGGTAATAGTGTGTCCAAGTCCTTCTGGGTGGTAGAGATTGTGGGCTTTGCACGTGCTGTTAGAATCCCTACAGTGTGGAAGCAGGCCATTCAGCCCATTGAGTCCACTCTGACCCTATGAAGATTATCCTACCCAGACCCAACTCCCTTCTGACCACTCTAACCCTGTATTTCCCATGGCCAATCCACCCAACCTGCATATCTTTGTACTATGGGAAGAAACCAGAGCACCTGGAGGAAACCCATGCAGACACGGGGAGGATATGCAAACTCCATACAGACAGTCTTCTGAAGATGCAATTGAACCCAGGTCCCCGACACTGAGGCAACAGTGCTAACCACTGAGCCACTGTGCTTCCCCTGTTGGAGGAGCCATGGTGAGTTTCTGTAGTTGGTACGTGCTGCTGCTACACTGCAGAGAATGAATGTTGAAGGTGGGGTGTCAATCAAGCAGGCTACTTTTTCCGGGATGCTGCTTCAGTATAGTTGGAACTGAAGTCATTCAGACAAGTATTCCAGCACTCTCCTGAAGTTAAAGCATATCTTAGCTATTCAACTGTTACTTGCACGAAGTTAACTTTAATTTTGTTCTTGTCTGATGCCAGTATCCTGTAGCCACAATGTTTAAATGGCTGGTCCAACAACCACAGCCATCTTCCTTTTTTTGCTTGATATGCTTTCAACCTGTGAAAAGTTTTCCCCTTGACTGCCATATACTGCATTTTGCTAGGGCTTCTTGATGCCATGCTCAATCAAATGCTACCTTTGATGTCAAGGGCAGTCACTTGCACCATGCTGCTAGAGGTTTTGCCTGTGTTTGGACTTGGGCTGTAATGATGTCAGGAGAAAGTGAAACTCAAGCTGAGTGTATTGAGCAAGTTATTCATTTGCAATTGTCACTTGTCATTTCATTGGTTTTATCCTGCCAATGGGGTGAAGGTGATTGCCTAGTGGTATTATAATTGGGTTGTTAATCCAGAGACCCAGACAACGTTCCAGGGATGCTGGTTCAAATCCTTCCATGGCAGATGGTGGAATTTGAAATCAATAAATATCTGGAATTAAGAGTCTAATGATGGCTGTGAATCTATTGTTGATTGTTGGAAAAACCCACCTGGTTCACTAATGTCCTTTAGGGAAGGAAACTGCGATCCTTACCTGGTCTGGCCTACATGTGACTCCAGACCCACAGCAATGTGGTTGACTCTGAACGGCCCTCTGGGCAATTAGGGATGGGCAATAAATGCTGCCTGGTCAGCGACGCCCTCATCCCATGAATGAATAAATTTTTTTTTAGCAAATGCCCAGCGATTGGTGATATTGGCATCAGATTATGACTGTTAGGCTGTTGCTTGACGAGTCTGTACACCTGTTCCAGTTTTGGCACAAGCCCCCACATGTTGGTAAGGTTTTTGCAGGGTCGACAAAGCTGTGTTTGCCTGTGCTTAGGTTGATGCTGGGTAATCTGTCCAGTTCCATTTTTTGTTTGGATCTCAGTGGTATGATATAATTGAGTGGCTCGCTACGGCACTTCAGAGGTAACCATATTGCTGTCGGTTTGGACTCGTGTGTAGGGCAGACCAGGTAATGTTGGCAGATTTCCTCTCGTAAAGGGCATTATGACATTGGTTACATCGTAGCCATTAGGCTAGATTTGTAATTAAGATTTAATTCATGGTGTGTTTCGAGACCACGTGCCCAGAAAATGAACCTGGGTCTCTGGATTACTAAACCAGTGACCCCTTGGAACACAGCAAAGGGTAATCCCTTGCATGAAGAGACACAAAGGCTGAGAGTTTCCTTGAAGGATGCCAGTTTTTCATTAGCTGGATCACGATATAAAGTTTGGCAGAGACCTGCTCTTTGAGACCCTGACATTTCTTTTGCATCTTATCAGCTCACTTTTATTGGATAAAGTTGTCTGAAATAGATCAAGTGGTAATGATGGAGAGACATCATGCTTCAGTTTTTACATAGCAACGTGGAAGCTAATAATGGCAGCATGTTATTAGAGTGCAGCAATGCATAGAGCAGCAGAGACCTATGTTTTTGTGAAATGCAACAAATCCCAGCTCACCAATTTGCATTACCTTAAAAGCATTTAAGAGCAGTTCAAGCAGCAGCATTTATCTGATCAAAATGAAGGAGGCCTTTGTTGTTATTGGTCTTATCTTGTCCCCTACTTCTGCCTCAACACCATTCCACACGTATGGCCCCCCCCCCCCCCCCCCGGTTCCTTTTCCAATCTTTAAGCCTAAGGGGAAAACCTCAGAGTCGATGACCCAATTATTGGAGCCAACAAAGCTTGCACGATCATAGCTGGGACAGTGATTTAACCAGGACAGTGAGTCAAGAGGTTGACTAGTGTATTATGTCGTAGCAACATTTGCAGCTGTAATAACTGCAGTACAAACAGGACAGGCCCATTCTCTTGCTGCTGCAGGATGTGGGAAATGTGGTTTGTTTATCCTAATTTTAGTCCACAATGTGTGGAAATGCAATGGGCTGAGTCGCTTTATTTTTCACTCTGATAACTCTTTTCAAAAAGATAAATATGGTGTCTGTGAATGAAACAGTGTCTCTCACAGTCTTGAGCTTTGTAGCACAAGTGATTACTGGAGGCCAAGTGCACTTTGGTTTTTTTAAAAACAAGGAACCGGCTGAGTCTTGTCTCTGAGTTGGCAATTTTATTTTGTGTTGATTTATCTAATGATTTGTAGAAATGTTTTGATTCACTTCAAAAGGCCATGTTTGATTTCTTGTAACAGCAATATTTGTTTGTCATCATGTGAGCTTGTACTTTGATATATTTTTGTTCCCCAAGTGCACAGATGTAGAGTGTTCCTTTAAGATATGGACCATTGCAGTTTTGACGTAGAAGATATTTAATTATCGGGAGTATTGGGTTTGTTCCGGTTACAAAGAGCAGTCACTGCGCATCACTTGTGTTTGAGAAGTTATCAAACAGAGGCCTTTGAGTTCATAAAAGGTTTTGATTAAATAAACCATAAATGCTGTTTTTACCATTCACTGAAATGGTAATGAAAAGGAATACATCATAATGTAATCGGAGAGCAAGATTAAAGGGAAGGTTTGAAAATATTTTCTGTATATACATATATAGAATGGCTAGACTGGAATCCTCTGCCTCAAAAAATTGTTGAAATAGTCAATAATTAATTCCATTTAAAAAGAAATAGAGTGGTTTGAAAAAAGTATAATATTAAACAGTACAGGAATGAGCAGGATACTGGACTCCAACTGGGTAGAATATTAAATGGTGTGGGTTTAATCACTAAAGTATGAATAAACTGGGAGGAATATTAAGGAGTGAGGAAGGGAGTGGAATTAGAGTAAGCAGGATATTAAGAGATAAGTGAAGAATAAGTATTTTAATCAACTTGTTTAGATAGGTTATGACACATCTGTGGAGTTATCACTGCCACAAGACCCTTAAGAGTGAGGATTAAAGTGTGATTAATCTAAGTCAAGCATCATGGAGCTAAATTGAAAAGCAACGTTAGCAAATAATTTCAGGACAGTTGAGTCATGATCAAATTGGTGAAGGGACAAATGAGTTAGGAAAGCCAACATCTGGCAACAGGTGGTGTAAGGAGGAGGTGTTCTAGATTGTGGGATGCTGGCACCAGTATTAGGACAGAAAGGAATTCAATGGTTGGGGTGGGATGCATTTCAATGGGCTGGGACTAAGATCGTAGTAGATATCTACAACTGTGATAAAGCATTGATTGTTGTGTAGGAGGGAACTGCTAAAAATGACAAAACTAACTGTTAAAGAGAGCAAAGGACAAACTAAGAGGATAAAGATAATTCTAATGGCTAGAGATCAGATTAAGCCAGAGTATGAAAGAGCTACTCACATAGGGATGAAAGAAATGTACAGAAGTGTTCATAGTATTCAAAGCAAAATGCATAAACTATAGAAAGGTCTGGATATAGTTGGAATGACTGGAATTTGGCTACAAAGAAAACAGATCGGCTACTAAATATTGCCAGTTATAGAACATTTAACAAGGAGTGTGGAATAACTACTAGTTAAATATAACTTTATGGTGGTAGAGAAAACGATCTATCTGTCACTAAATAGATGCAGAATCTATATGGATTAAGTTACTTTGGGTCAAATAATAAGAAGCGAAAGGAAGAGATTGACAAAATTACAAGGTGAATAGCAGGCATAGAATAATAATCATGGGAGATACCACATCCCTCCAAGCAAATTAGCTGAAGTTTGTTAGGAAAAGGGAAACAGTATATAAAAAGGCCCACAAAACAAGAATCACTGCTTCATCATCTATTGGGTAATGGATCAGAACAGGTAATATTAAGAGCAGGAGGGTATGTTGGTGGTAGTGACCCTGCCATGTAAGGTTCAAGATTACGATCAAGAATGACACTGATAGGACAAGCTTAATTTTTTTTTCTAATTTATTGTTATGAGGAAAAAGGCTAAAATTAAAGATAAACTGGGGAAATATTTGAGAGGTAGAGAAAGAGTGGAAATCATTAAAAGAGCAATCAATAAAGTTTGGGAGAAACCAATCTCAGAATTGTTATAGCATTGAAGGAGGCTGAGTCTGTGCAGGCTGTCTAAAGCAGCAATGCGCCTAGGATGAATTTTAAAAATTTGAATGCAGTTGTGATAGAAAATAACTTCTCAAATTAGCAGATGCAAAATATAATTAAGAATAACTTGTCAGGATTTTAAAAGGTTGGCTCATGTGTAACTGACCTAATAGAATTATTTGAAAAGATGACGACAAAGAACAGACAAGATTAAATGCAGCAGATGTCACCTTCCCAGATTTGTAAAAATGTTATTTGATAGGCCAATTATAAAGTTAGAGTTGGAGAATGTGAACAAATAACTGAATGGGTAGAAAATTGGCTTAAAAATAGAAAGTCGGGAGAAGAGGTAAAGTGTAGTTAAATAGATTGAAGAAAAGTAGAAAATGGTACTCCCCAAGAATCAGTGTTTGTGTAATTTAGATGAATAATCTGGATTTGGGAACAAATGACGTGATAAGGGCCTTCTAGAAATCCAACAGATAAGCCAATGTTGTTCCTTTGTTTAAGAGTGGCAGGGATAATCCAACTAATTATAGGCCGGTGAGCCTTATGTCAGTGGTAGGGAAACTATTGGAGAGGATTCTTCGAGACAGGATTTACTCCCACCTGGAAATCAATGGGTGTATTAGCGGGAGGCAACATGGTTTTGTGAAGGGAGGTCATATCTCACTAACTTGGTTCAGATTTTTGAGGAAGTGACGAAGATGATCGATGAGGGGAGGGCAGTGAATGTTATCTACATGAACTTCAGTAAGGCCTTTGACAAGGTCCTTCATGGCAGGCTGATACAGAAGGTAAAGTCGCACGGGGTCAGAGGTGAGCTTGCAAGATAAAAATCTGGTTCGGTCATAGAAGACAGGGTAGAAGTGGAAGGGTGCGTTTCTGAGTAGAGGACTATGACTCGTGGCGTTCCTCAGGGATCGGTGTTGGGACCTTTTGCTATTTGTAATTATACATAAATGATTTGGAGGAGAATGTAACTGGTCTGATTAGTAAGCTTGTGATGACACAAAGGCTGGTGGAATTGCCGATAGCAATGAGGACTGTCAGAGATACAGCTGGATGTAGACCATTTGGTGACTTGGGCAGAGAGATGGCAGATGGAGTTTAATTTGGGAAAATGTGAGGTAATGCTTTTTGGAGGGTCTAATCCAGATGGAAAATATACAGTAAATGGCAGAACCCTTAAGAGTCCTGATAGGCAGAGGGATCTGGGTGTACAGGTACACAGGTCACTGAAAGTGGCAACGCAGGTGGAAAAGGTAGTCAACACGGCATGCTTGCCTTCATCGGCCAGGGCATTGAGTTTAAAAGTTGGCAGGTACTGTTGCAGCTTTATAGAACCTTAGTTAGGCCGCAGTTGGAATATTGTGTTCGATTCTGGTCGCCGCATTACCAGAAGGATGTCCTGGCTTTGGAGAGGGCACAGAAAAGATTTACCAGGATATTGCCTGATATGGAGGGCATTAGCTATGAGGAGAGGTTGGAGAAACTTGGATTGTTCTCACTGGAACGATGGAGATTGAGGGGCGACCTGACAGAGGTCTACAAGATTATGAAGGGCATGGACAGAGTGGACAGTCAGAAGCTTTTTACCAGGGGCCATGGGTTTAAGGTGCAAGGGACAAGGTTTAAAAGTGATGTACGAGGCAAGTTTTTTTTTAAACACGGAGGGTGGTGGTGCCTGGAACTCGCTGCCGGAGGAGGAAGTGGAAGCAGATACAATAGTGATTTTTAAAGGGTGTCTTGACAAATACATGAATAGGATGGGAATAGAGGGATACGGTCCCCGGAAGGGTAGGGGGTTTTAGTTGTGATGGGCAGCATGTCAGTGCAGGCTTGGAGGGCTGAAGGTCCTGGTCTTGTACTGTAATTTTCTTTGTTCCTTTTCTTTTTATATCAAGATGGGCAGAAGGTATCAAGTTAGGAGGCATATTAACACTGAGGAAAGATGTAACATAAGTAGATATTAGAAATTTACAGAATTTACAGGAATTTAAATGGTAAGTGAACTTTAATGTAGATAAATGTGGAATTATGTAGTTTGATAAAGAGCGAGATATACTTTACTGACAGGTACCTTGGAAAGGAAGAAAGTGAATAGAGTAAAAGGATCCAGGGTTTCATGTGAACAAATCATTGAAAACAGCTTTTCATGTCTGCACAAGCATTAAAAATACAAGTCTGAGACTTATTTCTCAAGTGATAAGATTTAAACATACTGTAGTTATGTTAAACTTCTGTAGGCCACTGGTCAGGCCACACTTTGAAACACGATTTTGGTCCCTGTACCAGAAGAAGCACGTGGAAGTACTAGAGAAAATACTAAAACAGACTTGGAAACAATACCAGAACCGGGACATTCCAGCTATTGAGAACAGTTGAACTGATGGAAGATTTCTATAGAAAAGAGTAGACTTAGAAATGATCTGATGAAGGTCTTTTTAAAATTGCGAATGGGTTGACATTGTGGGGAGTAGGAGACTGTAAAGTTAAGGGCTAATGTAAAAGATTACCAATAAATCTGATGGGGAAATGAGAAATGTCTTCACACTGAATGTGATTAGAATGTGGAACTTAGTACCATAGGAAACGCATGAGTCAGATGGCATAGATGTCTTAAAACAAAACTATACACATAGATGGGAGAGGGTGGAATAGCCAGATTTGCCGAAAGACTTTATTGGGGGAGATGGAATGGAAGAAGTTCAGTAAGAGGTCATTGGGTCAAATGGCTTGTTTCTCTGCTGCAGTCTCTTTGTAACAAAGGCAAGTATCTAGGTATTGGAATGAGGAGGAAAGTGGAATTAGACTGGAAGCCTTTTGCTGCAAACAACAATTTCGAACATAATGAGCTGATTAGCCTGTGCTGTCCTGAAGCATGTTGTAATTCTATTCCCTGTGATTTAGAGAACATCCAAAAGTGTAGCGTAATAACATCTTAATGGCTGAAATAAGGAGTTTAAACGTTTATAAAGTTGTATTCAGACTTCAGTTGCTTGGTTCACATGTGAGATCTTGTATCAAGCAGTGTTTGATGATAAATGAAGATTCAAGCAGAAATGGATTGGGGCAGATGAGTTTTTCTGTTCTGTTTACTAGATGCTGACTGCATTGCCTATCTGAACACTGGAGAGGAACAAAATTACCTGGAAAGGAAGAGATGGTAGGAACTGCTGATGCTGGAGAATCTGAGATAACAAGGTGTAGAGCTGGATGAACACAGCAGGCCAAGCAGCAGAGGAGCAGGAAAGTTGACATTTGGGTCTGGACCCTTCTTCCCGAAACATCAGTTTTCCTGCTCTGTTCATCCAGCTCTACACCTTGTTACCTGGAAAGGAAGTTTTGGTTGTCCAGTTACTTTTTTTTTAAAAATCAATTATCCACTTAAGAGCTTACCTTCCAAAGTATTTTACAATCCGGTAAATACTTAGAAATGCAGTCATTTGTAATGTAAGGAAACATGGCAGAGTGAGGCCCTACAAACAGCAATAAAATATTGACCTTGACATTGACATTTGTTGAGAGATGAACATCACCTGGAAGCAAATGCCCTTGCTCTTCAAAATAGCACCAGTGGACCTTTTTATGTTCATCAGAGACAGCAGGCTGGTTTCTGACCTCATGTAAAATATGACCCTTCTGAGAATGCAGCATTCCCTCAGTACAGCACTGAAATGTCAATCTTGATTATATGCCCTGCTTTCTGAAGTGGGAATTGAGTCCACAACCCTCTGAATCTGAAGCAAGCATTCCACAATGAGCTGAGTTAATTTGATAGACTGTCATCTGACTGACCTTAGGATGAAGGCTGTGTATGGCCAGGCAGTGCAAGAGGTGTGTTCAAGTACAATAGGATTATCGATTTGATAATGCTGCTTGATGTAAGCAATGACTTGATTTTGGTAAAAGTAGATTATAAACAGGGGTGGAGCTCTCCCTGATTGTTGAATAACTTCATCTGTCAGTGGTTGAGATTCAAATTGTGATAGCTCAGTGTTTTTAGCCGAGGCTCGTAGGCCAGGAAATCAAATAGTTTGATGAACACAAGGACTTTATTGGAGTGAAGCTTAAGGTATCTCCTAACATGGTGTGAGCCTCATGGTAGAGATCACTCGGCCACAGCAGACTAAGACAAATATGCATTTCCCTGCAAGGTGAGCTGATATCGGTGCAACTCAGGCTGATCCGAAATGCTGGCCCATTCCTGATTGCGGGGTCTGGATGCGGCTTGTAGGGGCATCCAAAGGAGCAGGAAATTGTACATGAGAGTCCCCATGGTACTTCAGAAAACAGTTGAGTGTTCTTTTGCAAGTAAATTCTGCAAGAACACCAAAAAACTGCCCCCTCTGCACTACCTTGTCTAAAATTTGTCATTGTCATTATAGTTCGATTGAATTGTATCTTCATGAACTGTGATCCTCTAGAATCGTAACTCCCTTTACACAGCTGTCCTGATCATAAAGGTGCAGTGTTACATTTGCAAAATTCAAGAAAGCTGGAATGACACCGGAAGTAGGGATTTAAAAAAAAAAAAAAAAAAAATTCAGCTGGTTTGTGCATGTTTGGACCAAGGCTGTAAATAAGTCAAGCATCAAGTGGTCCTGTCAGAACCAAAACAGCATTGGTGAGCAGGTTAATGCTGAGCAAGTGCTGCTAGATAGCACTGTTGTCAACCCCTTCAGTTTCGAGAATGCAACCCAACACTTTGAACACAAGGACTTTATTAAAGTGAAGCTCAAGGTAAATCCCTACATGGTGTGCGTCTCATGGTAGAGATCTCTAGACTACAGCAGACTAGGACAAACATTTGTACATGATTGCATTTCAATCTAAACATGTTCCATCATTTTACTGACAACTGAACGTAGACAAATGGGGTGCCGATTGGTGAGTTTGGATTTGACCTGTTATTTTTTGTGAATGCCTTGCCTGGCTTGGGGTGCAGCCAGTTCTGGCTCACACGTCTTCAGTACTATTGTCAGGGCTTGTATCCATTGTTGTATCTGGTAACACTCATCTGTTTCTCTATCATGTGGATTGAATGAAAGTGTCTAAAGATTGGTGGACATCGCTGAAGGTGGTTTCAGATGCTTCAATCTTTCATATTGTTGTGCTATGCTTCCTCCATCATTGAGGATGGAGAGATTTGTGGTGCTTTCTCCTTCACTGAGTTGTTTAATTGTTCACCACCATTCAAGACTGGCTGTGGTTGGGCTTTGTCATTTTGGCAAGCAAGTACTCCTGAATTTCAGTTTCATCGGATTGACACCTCCTGTTTAGTTATCGTTGGTATTGTTGCTCAGAGATACAGATGCTGTTCTTTTTCAGTTTCTTAAATGAGCCGTGGAAATAACTACCAAAGATCATTGTATGTTGCAGGACAAGTAAAAGGCTGTTGTACCTGTGCCAGCTCCTTGAAAGTGTTTGTTCAGAGAGGGAGATGGGATTTACATTGCGGGTATACTAGCAGAAAGAAAACTTGCATTTGTACAGTGCCTTTCATCCAAGTGTTCGGAAGTGCTTCACAGCCAATTATGTTCATCTACTTCCTGTTGTAATAGAAAAATGGGGTAATCAACTTGCAAGAACCCACAAAGAACAATGAGATAAATGAGCAATGGTGTTGGTTGAATGATAAATATTGGTTAGGATATCCGTTATTACCACGGGATCTTCCATGCCCCCTCGAAACAGCAAACGAGCCTTGCACATTCATACAGTATGAAGGTAGGAGGAATCTCTTGATTCTCACAAAGTACCATCCACCCATTCCCCCTATGCTCACTGACATAGACTGACTCCCAGTCTAGTGACACGTTCAATTTGAAACCCAGCATTCAAACCTCTCTTCGGCCTCACCCCTCCCTTTTTTGCAATGTCTCAGCCCTTCAACTTTCCAAGATTTTAACATTCCACCTATTCCAGCTTTCCATTGCCTTACATTTGGCAACAGTGCTTTCAGCTGCCTATACAGTAAGCTCTGGAGTTGCTGCCACTGATAACCTGGTAGGTTTGTAGCGGAACCAAAGTTCAGATATACTGGGGCATTCGTTTATGGTGTTCGATTAACCAGTATTGTGACAATTTTATTAGATTGGATTTAGCAACAAGAAGTATGAAGAACTGCAACAGATCACTGCAGTTAAACAAATCATTCACATTGAATTTAGACTGAGCGAGTCTCAGCTTGTTTGAATCATGCTTCATTCCAGCTAACGTACTGGCAGCTTGTTAATAAATAGAAGATCAAAAAAAGCTTTTTGCCTGGCTCTTGGGTTTTCTGGAGTCTAAAGTGTAGATTGAAATTTGTAACCAAGAATCTAGCAAGCTCCTGAAGTCTCTAGGGCATTGATGAGCAGACTATCGACAGTGCAGTGTCTACTCGATAATGCACGAAGGTTTCAGTCAAAGATTACATTTTCAAGTCTCCTGAGAGGAAGGTTTGAAACACAGCTGTGTGCCTCACATACTGCTGTAATTGAACAGTGGCCCACCCCGAGTTCTGTGACTGAGTAAAGCTTTTTTCTGTTTGAATCCTTATGTTGAAGGAGGAATGGACAGCCAGAACAATGGTGTTTTGCACATTTTCTGCACTGTTGTGTAATGTGGTAATGCCTATTGTTGTAGAATCATAGAATCCTGATAGTGTGGAAAGAGCTCATTCGGCCCATTGAGTCTGCATTGACCCTTTAGTCACGGAACCCCATTTTTAGTGAAATCATTTGGAAGTCAGTAATGCGTAGAAGCAAAAGTAGACCATTTAGCTGATTGAGTCTGTTCTGTCTTGCAATGAGATCATGGCTAATCTGATAATCCTCAACTTCACTTTCCTGCCTTTTCCCCATGACCCTTGATTCCCTTACCAGTTAAAATCTATCTCAAATTAAAGTCTAGCTCAGCTTTGAAAATATTTAATTCCCCAACTTTGACAGTCCTTTGCTGTAAAGGATTCCACAGATTCACTAACCCCTGAGAAGAAATTCCTCCTAATCACTGTGCTGACAGGGTGGCAGTTTACCCTGAGATTATACCCTCTGATCCTAGACTGTGTCACAAAGGCAAACAACCTCTCTATATTTAATGTGTCAACTCCCCTAAGAATCATGTTGATTTTATTAAGGTCATGCCTCATTCTTCCAAATACCAGTCGGTATAGGTCCAGCCTATTCAAACTCTCCTCATAAGAAAGTCTCTCCCTAGCTGATATCAACCTAGCGAGCCTTCTCTGGACTGCCTCCAATGTCAGTACATCTTTCCTTAGATAAGAGGACACAAACTGTGTTCAATGTATTCTAGATATAGTCTAACTAGTGCCATGTGTGATTTAAGAAATTCTTCCTTATTTTTATATTCCATTCCCTTTGGAATGATGGCCACCATTCCATTTGGCTTTCCTATTTCCTATTGGACTTGTATGCCAGCTTTTTCTGTGATTTATGCATTAGGACTCTAATTCCTCTATGCCTTAGCTTTGTGCAGTCTTTCTTTGAATAACATTCAGATCCACTATTCTTGCTGGCAAAGTGCATAACATTACATTTTTCTATGTTATAGAGTTGGCTGCCTCCATTTTTCAAGACAAGGGTCAGGAGTGTGTAAAGTTCCTCTTACGGCAAGGCTTTTACTCACACCTGATTGGGTGTGGTCCCCTGCTGTAGTTTGTGTAGAGCTTTTCCAGTAGGTGTTCTGTCACCTAGCGTTGTGAATATTTCACCAAAATGAGATGATTATGGAGATAGTAGTGTTAGAAGGATGCATCCTGCTGGAGAAATTCTGCCAGCTGGGGACACCAGTGGAGATGCTATTAAACTGTAGAGTTCAGGTTGCCGGTTCTGGTTGAGCGTATTCCCGGAGATTTTGTCGTATAATCTCCCACTTAAAACTACCCAAGCCCCACACTCCAGTTATTCGAGATGTTAATTCATTTAGGCAGCAGTTGTTAAATATATATGCAGGTCCCTTTTACACAGGAAAGAGGCTCCATGTCCTTGCAATCAGGAGTTTGAAGTCAACTTCCTGCTCTGAGTTTGTGATTCACTCTTGATTATTTGCTGCCCTAAAAACACTCTTTGGTCTTCTCTCTGGGGATTTAGGAGCTCTGACTGTGGGGATTCAGTTCAGCATGCTACTTGAAAGGCCAGCTGCATTGTTTTCTATCATTAGTTTGGGTAGCTACCGGCTTCTGGAGCTCTGAAAAAAACTGTCCCTAGTGTTTATGCATTTTTGGCTTCTTTAAGTAAACTCACCAATGTCACACACACATTGGTAAACTGTGACTAAATCCAATTTATTTGAAGCTTGCTACTAACATAATGCTTATGTATTACATGTTAGTCCATCAGATAGATCTACTCTAGGGACCCAGCAACCACATACTTGCAGTAGCAACTACAACTAAAACTGCATAACTGACTGACTGGTCACATGCTGCTTTACATTTGGGGTCCTTGATGATGTGTACCTCATTGGCATATTTTCTTAAAGTGATATAGCACCAGTGCTGATCAACTCAGAATTAAATTACAATAAAATGCTTTTGTTAATGGGGTTGCATTTTAGGAAAATGCACAGTCAGTGACTTTTTGCGAGCCATGGAAATGGCCAATAGCACAAGTGCAGTGCAACATGTATACACAGTAAACTCTGCATGAGCAAACACTGGAGTCGCAGTGGGTGAAAAGGTACATTTAGTATTGTGTGGATATGTGAATTCAGAGCCAATTGATAGTTGCCAAGGCGTCACTTGAGAGAACTCTTTTTTTTAATGCCGATGGTTGGGTTGTACTTTTGAGCTGTAATAGTCTCAATTTGCCAATCTTGTTCATATACTGTAGCATTTAAATAGCTTTTAGGATAAGCTTGTAGCTCACCTTAGTTCCAGAAATGAGGTACCAGATGTTTGAGCTCTGTTGCTTACGTCTAGAAGTGATAGTAACTCCCTTGAACTCAATAATACTAGCTTTATAAGCTTTGAACAGTATTCAAAAGGAAGAAATTAATGGGACTACTAAATAAAAGTTCGGTCTTTCGGGCTGCTGTATTTTGGATAGATAGACGTGATAGACCCCATTGACAGACCCCGGCAACCCCACACCTCTCGCCTGCGTTCAAGAGCTCCAGCGACATGCACCATCTATAGTACCAGCAATGGCCACTGCTGGTGGCACTACCAGTACTTCACAGCTGCTGGTCTCTGGCTCACAGCTCTTGGAGGCAGAGCATTTGCTTCATGTCAGCAAGTGCAGTGACAAATTTCTTCTTGATGAACTGGGAGCTCTGAAAGCAGCCAGCTTTGATGACGCTCCTGAAAATGGCCACAGCCTGCTGTTCTCCACTGCTACTGTTAAACTCTGCCAGATGTAAAGCACGCTGGCCCTGTAACTAAAACAACATTGCAGTGTTTATGCTCATGACCAGTATGAAAGTATTGCACAAGAATTAATCAGCCTCAAATGTCCACATTTAGCACTTTGGCCGTTGAAGCAGATTTGCTCGATATTTACTTAATGAAACCTTGTTGATATAACAACAGTCTTGGCACTTTTTCACAATCCACGAATTGTTTCGGTCTTGCTTCATTATGTACATCAGAAGCAAAGTCTTTCTCATAACTCTAGTCATGTAATAACTGTGTATTGGTAAATGTGGGTGGAAGGCTGAGGCAACAGGGTTCAGCTGTAAGCCTAGTGGTAGCTTCTCACTTGAGTCAGAAGTTTGTGGGTTCCAGCTCCAGTCCTGAGACATGAGCACATTGTCTCGGTAGACCTCAGTTGAAGGGAACTATTGCAAGAGAAATTCCCTGCTCTTCTTTGAATAGTGCTATGAAAAAGCTAACATTCACCTTAGTGGGCAGATAGATTCTCAGTTCAATGACCCATCAGAAAAGCTGGCCCCTTTGACAATCTGGCATTTCCTCAGTACTGCACTCTAATATCAACCTGAATAATGTACTCCAGTTTCTGGCAGACCTGATATCAATGTTATATGATTGCCAATTCCAGGTTTACTGACTGTTTGATTATTTGGATGTTGGTTCCTCTAACAAATTACATTGTAGCTACCTTGTGGATTTGGAAAACTATCAGATCACAACCAGTCAGAACTTGTCCAGTCTGTGTGTAAAGAAGCATTTTTGTTGACCAAATCAATGTTGATAAATCGGATGTGTTTAAAGCTTTCATGCACTGAATCCCATAGGTTCTAGCTCTCTGTGTTTGTAGATGTGGGAATAATATATGTTGTCTGGAACACACCCATTATTAAAGAGAAATTTACTTTAAAATCTGTCACCACTGTGGAATGAGTGATGGTTTGTCATGTGCCTTGTCTTATGGGAAAAGAACATGGGGATAAAGGAAGTATTTGCTATTGCTTCCTCGAGATAATTGTCCTGACAACATCTTTGAAACAGCCATTTGAAGAAATTCCACATTGAGTAATTGCATACAGCCTGATCCAGAGCATTCTATTACTCCATAGGTAGGTATTTCAGTGATTGCATCTTAGCTTGGTGCAGGGATCAGTCTTCTACTCCTTCATCCTAAACCAGGTCATCATTGCAGTTTCCAGTGCAAACCAGGAGCCCAGTGAACGATATTTAGGGATTTAATCCTAGCTAACTTTTTAACCTTCTTGTATTAGAATTGCACTTTCTTCATTCCCAGTCACTGACTGTGACACTTGCTTTTTTAATTGGAAGACTGAGAGTTCAAGTCCCACTATCTAGATATGGACAGTTAACCATGGCAGGGTTAAGGCATTGGCTTCATAAAAATTGGGAAAACACTGGCATAAATTGGAATTATGTTCTTTGCACAGAAGGAGGGATAGATATTGGTTTTTGCTGCATTGAGAAATCACTGCACAACCACAAGTGCTTTTTTTCAGCTGTGACATTAAATCAAGGCCCGTTCTGTGCTATCAAGTCCCAGGATAGTATTTGAAGTTTTCCCTGGTATCCCAACCAAGATCTAACCTTCCTTATCATCAGTAAAATGGATGATTATTTTGTCAGGATCTTACAGTGGAAAATTTAGTTGCTGGATTCCTGCACAGTTGCTACATTTTAAAACCTATTACACGGGCCACAAAATGCTTTGGACTGCCTGCGATTGAAAGCTTCTGTGTAAATGCAAGTTCTTTCTTTCAAACAGTGAAAGCAGCATTTTGAGAAACCTTCCCCCAGATTAAAAAGTAGTCACCTTCTCTGGCAGGGCTACCTGATAGAATAGGCATCATGCTTTTAAGTGTTCTACAAAGAATTTTTTTTAAAAAGGCACGTTGATGTTCCAATGTTTTGACTAAGAAAGCCTACTACCCTTACCTAACGAGGCTATATTGGACTCCAGCTCCACACCAATGTGGTTGGCTGGTCACTTTAATATGTCACTAGTAGAAGTTTAAATTAAAATTGTTCTTTTTTCTCACCACAGTTTGTACCTACCTAATGAGAAATAACCAGTGTAATTTTGCAATCAAGATAATTGTTCAGGCTGTCTGTGAGAAATCAGGCAAGACTAGCATGTATGGGCAGAGAGGCTGACTGGAGACAAGTTGGAAAATATTTCACAAAATACTGGAATTCAGCATAGACTCAAATGGCCAATTGCCTGCCTGCCTTTACTGTATTTATTTGACTGCGAGATAAGTGGATGTCATGCATTCATCTGGTGTCCTGAACTACTTCTAGAGGCTGTTGTTATCTTGATTGGGAGTGAGCTCTTGTTGCTGAGTCTTTTTGGTTTTATTATTCCTTGTGTACGAAATTCCCTATTAACCTTCAGGTAACTTAAGTCGTGTCACTCAATGATGTATCAATTTTTCTATAATCTGTTTGCCCTACTGCACTTCAGATTTCACTTGCTTATGAGCCTATCAAGGAATCCTTTTACTGAAGATTGAAGATGCCCACTTAACTGTCTCAGCTGCCAAGTGTTGGCCTGCTTTCTTGTTCTAATTTATGCAGTTGCTTTAAACACTGGAGTTTACACACATGCTGTTGTTTTAATGAAAGATCAGGACTTTATTAAGCTAGGTCTGTTATCATAGTTCACATATAGGTGTTTGAGTACCTCATATTGTGCAGTTTCAGTTTGAGAGCAAAATATAGTGTTACTTTCACTTAGACCAGTACTATTTTCAGCTTCTGTATTTCGTACTACCAATAGAGTCATACATCACAGAAACAGACCCTTCAGTCCAACCGGTCCATGCCAAACATAATCCCAAACTAAACTAGTCCCACCTGCTTGCTCCTGGCCCATATCCCTCCAAACCTTTCTTATTCATGTACTTATCTAAGTGTCTTTTAAATGTTGCAACTGTGTACACATCCACTTCCTCAGGAAGTTCATTTCACACTCAAACCACTTCCATGTCTTTTTTTTTTAAAATCTCTCTCCTTTCACCTTGTATCAAAATGCATAAAATTTACAACAAAATAATAGCATACAATGTGCCAGTGTGCTTAGTCCTCCTGTTGTTTTATTGCCATGGTTATATTGATCTCCCAACATTTTATTACCATAAACATGAGCAACTGAACTGACATATTTCATATAGTTCTGAACAATCATTATAGCTGGCTGGAACCGTTAGCTTTTTTCTGTCCACAGATGCTGCCAGACCTGTTGAGTTTCTCCAGCACTTCCTGTTCATATTTCAGATTTCCAGCATATACAGAACTTTAGTTTTATGTTAACGTAGTCCACAGATCTGGCTGTATGACTTTTAAACATTCACCTTTCCCTTTTCTGAGAAAATATCCTCACCTTAAGTCCATTTGCACAATGTGCCCCAAGCTCAGAAGAAAATAGATTTTACTCATCGCATGTTGATCCCATAGACCACTGTGGTACGCAGTGTGAACTCTCAACTCCATACTGAGCAGGCCTGCATTAATAAGCTCATTCGTGTCTTCCGTCTCATATTCACAGCCATCAGAGAGTTATCACCTTCTCAGTTAGCCCCAGAGAGGGTTTATTCTTGATGCCCAAGATCGTCGTCGTTTCATGAAGACCTTAGATTCAGTGAAATCTAAGAAAGGTGCCAATATCTTTGTGGTACTTTTAAAAAAGATTTTGGGCGCTTGTTTATTTTCTCTCCATAGACATGTCTTCCTGGAATATTTATGTAAATTTTAGAATATGCTGTATGTAAACAGCTAATTATGGGGAATTGCACATGTAAACAGTCTGTCACAGTATACCATATTATCATCGGTCAAGCCCAGTATTGTTTATCGTGATCAATAGTTTGGTTCTCGGCTCTTTAGTATTGAACTGTTACAGTTGGTCCTTGGTATCTTTAAACAAACATAGCATTGAGGGTTATGGGACCATTTATAGTACATTATGATTGAATCAGACTCTCAGTAATTAGGTTATTGCTGTTCAGTTGTCCTTCCATCTGTATCATTAAACTGGTTTCTTTGGAAAAACATTTGGCTCCAACCATTGTAATTCGTGCAGAAGATGCCTCTGAAGCTGAAGTGCTAAGACTTTGTTAGGCAAGATTACACTGAAATTTGATTGCAAAGATCTGCAATCTGGAGACTGTTCTTCTTAATAAGTTAAACTATTAAAAACACTTTATAAAATGAGCAAATGTACAAATACTTGGGTAGGTATCTCTGAAAACAAACAAACAAACAACCAAATGGACGAGATAATAAGAACTGCCGATGCTGGAGTCAGAGATAACACAGTATGGAGCTGGAGGAACACAGCAGGCCCTGTCAGCATTAGAGGAGCAGGAAAGCAGGACCCACCCGAAATGGCAACTTACCTGTTCCTCTGATGCTATCTGGCCTACTGTGTTCCTCTAGCTCCACACTTTAAACAAACAAGTGGAACAATTTTACTTCTACAGTTCCATGTGTTATTGGATTGGCCTTATCAGCATGCTCAAATGGCCTGCTCAAGCCATTTATTTATTGTGTAAGTTTGGTACTGATATAGAGAGCGTCAGAGCCATCCTGCAGGATAATAGCTCTCCTGATCGGATCACTTCTCACCATAGAACATGCAAACTCATGAACGTCTCTAAGGCCGTCGCCTGTAGTCCTGAAAGTGCCAAGTCTACCTCGGATAATGCTGGAAAGAGGAGGTATTTCAAATGTTTTGAGCAACCATGAAGCTAGCTATTTCATGTTACTACAGTGCAGTAGCAACACAAGTAGTGTTCATCACTAACCGGGGTCTGTTAAAAGGACATGCTGCTTGTCTCACAAATGAGAAATTTATAAGAATTTCAGTGCCATCTGTCTCGGAGGATGCCTGGTGGGTGGTATGATTGAGCCTACCCCTTTGGCTGTTCGCACTAGGTAAGGTAATGAATGGACCCAACCAGCCTGCACTTGCAAAACTCAAAATACAGTGTCCAACGTGAAATGTGATTCTGCAATTGGGCAACCTTTGCTAAATAATCCTGATTGTAAAGAGATATGCTGAAAACTGTTCAGAATTGTCATTGGGGCCCCAAATGTGGCATACTTGTACTGACTGGAAATTATGTACATTAATACATTGGGCCCTGTTCTTTGAAGATGAAAGAGCATATGGACACAATGCACTTGTTTAAACTCGAACATAGCTGACAGCCATTCACTGGTTCATTTCTAATTGAAGAAATAGCAATAATTTAATTCAAGATGTCCTCGTCCGTAGTTACTCCGTAAGGCAGCCACTTTTCTGCATCTATGCATCAACGATTACTTGTTTCAGTGGAGACATTTGTAACATTCAGCAATGGTGGGACGTAAGTAAGACATGTTCCTTTGAAATAGTAGGATGAATAGCCAAGGTGTTTTCCCCAGGGGCTGGGGAAGTGGGGGGTGGGGGTGTGAGTTCAAAATTAGAGGGCATAGGATAAAGGTGAGAGGGGAAAGATTTAAAAGGGACCTAAAGGGCAACTTTTTCACGCAGAGGGTGGTGTGTGTATGGGATGAGGTGGCGGAGGCTGGTTCAATTACAACATTTAAAAGGCATCTGGATGGGTATATGAATAGCAAGGATTTAGAGGGTATGGGCCAAATGCTGGCAAATGGGACTAGTTCAGTTTGGGATACCTGGTCTACATGGACAAATTAGTCCGAAGGGTCTGTTTCCGTGCTGTATAGCTCTATGACTCTATAACAGAAAGAAAAATTTGAATAGGATGTATAATGGTCAACCAGTCAAGTATTACTTACTTTATGCTGTAACCCAAAATAAGATTTACTCTCAATATAGGAATCACAGTCCCAATTCAGAAGCAGTTAGTTAATTTCTCATGGTTTTACAGAGTAATTGACAGTTTCCTTTCCGAAGTTGACAATGAGGGGAGTTTGGGTATTTCGGATATGGACACAATGCTGTCAATCTATAGGTGCTTTATGTACTGTTTCTGCCCATCTTGCTGTTGGACTGGGGATGATTTATTAATTCTGCAAGTGAATAGTCTGCTAAATGTGAATCTGATTGCAGTCTAAAATGAATTTTAACTACTTCGAGCCATTGAACCCTTTTTTTTCTCTCTTTCTTTCTTCCTTTTACCAACAGGGGAATTACTGACCCAGCCCAGACCAGAAGGAGTAACTGAGATCGTCTGTCCCAAAAATGGGAGCGAGCGAGTGGATGTGGCTTTGGTTTATCCTCCGACCCCCACTGTGATCAGTCCCTGCTGTAAGTGAGCAGTGGGCCATCCTGCTAGTCTTCATCAGAAACAAAACCTTTAAAATTCTGTTCAATTATTTGGCAGGCAACAAGGTTTTGGAAAGAATAAGGTAGGGTCTGTATGCTTAAAATGATAGTTTTGTACAGTGCTCTCCAATCACCCACAAAGGTGCAGTGTAACAGCCCCTTCTATCTAGAGACTAAACCAGAAACAAAATGGAGTTGTGTTTTTGTTTGAGTAGATATTTCAGTCAAAACACAATCCAATGATTTGATTGTTCAGGTAACAGCTACCAAATGAATTTGAAAACAAAAAGAACAACAAATAAAAGCTGATCTGGTAAAGCTACCCTACAATGCAAGCACCACCAAAACCCTCTTGCCATGTACAAAAATAAGCATTGGCGTTTATTTTTCACTTCAAAGAATTCATCTCTACTTGGAGCTGTCAGTTAAAGTGTGGAATGGCAGGCATTCCACTGTACTAATGGAAGATTGTGAAATCAGTCATGCGACACTAATCCAGTAACTGCAACTCTTCCCTGTGTCAACAGAAGGAGTGAAGTAGCAAGCGATTTTTTAAAATATGATCCAGGCATTTTTTCAAATATTTAAAAGGAGAAGCTTTATATATCTTGATACTTTTGACAGGTTCTATTGGTAGGTCTATTGACAGTTCCAATGACCATAATGCATTTTTGCACTTTGTGCACATATTCCATATCTAATTTTAACAAATGCTTAGGGCACCTTACCTCTCCCAAAGGTATTCAAGGACCATATCCAAAGGGATACCTACCTCTCCAAAAGGGTGCCTTGACTATTCAAAAGAATCTACAAAGATCAGACCTGATCCTGTCAGGTACAAATCACACAGATCACATTTCTCACACCAGGATCACTAAAATCAGATGTAAAGTGAGACAGTTGCTGATTTTATATATACAGCTGCCTCCACAAAATGTGCATATGGCCAGCACGAGGGGACATAGCTTTAAATTGAGGGGTGATAGATATAGGACAGATGATAGAGGTAGGTTCTTTACTCAGAGAGTAGTAAGGGCGTGGAATGCCCTGCCTGCAAAAATAGTAGACTCGCCCACTTTAAGGGCATTTAAATGGTCATTGGATAAACATATGGATGATAATGGAATAGTTTAGGTTAGATGGGCTTCAGACCGGTTTCACAGGTCGGCGCAACATCGAGGGCCGAAGGGCCTATACTGCGCTGTTATGTTCTATGTTCTATGTATGAAGCACAACCTAACTCGCTTCCTGACCTCATGTAATGGTAGATGCCTTTTCTGGGATGGACCTTCTAATTAAGCTTCATTCCCTATTTTTTTGTAAAACCAATCCTTTAAGAATGAGTGTAGATAGTTTAAGTACAAACATTTGGCAGATCAAATATAATGTGGGGAAATGTGAAATGCACAACTTTGGCAAGAGTAGAAATGCAGAATATTATTTAAATGGAGAGAGATTGGAGAATTGAGTACAAATAGATCTTTTTTGACCTTGTACTTGATTCACAAAATATTAGCATGCAGGTCCAGCAAGTGATCAGGAAGGCGAAGGAACTGTTGGCCTCTATTGTAAGGTGAATGGGATACAAATATAGGGAAGTCTTGCCACAGCAGTGAGACCATACCTTGGGTACAGTTTCAGTCTCCTTACAAAAAGAGGGATATACTTTCATTGGAGATAGTTCAGAGAATGTATCAAGGCTGATTTCTAGGTTGAAGGGTTTGCCTTATAAGGAAAAGTAGAGACATTTAGTCAGTACTTATTGGGAGTGTAAAAGAATGAGAGGTGATCTTATTCAGCATGCAAGATCTTGAGGTTTGAGAGCACAGATGCTCAGAGGATATACTCATGGATAGAGGTTTACAGCACAGAACGAGACCATTTGGTCCATCATGTCTGCATCTGTCAACGAAGATCTGACTACACCGATACAATGTTCAAGCTTTTGTCCAAAATCTAGGGGGCTATAGAAATGCAAATGAATATCTAAATACTACAAAAATGTTATATGTTTCTGACTCAACCGCCATTTTTAAGGCAATGACTTCTGCACTCCTACCACCTTCGGAGCGAAAACATTTCTTTTGAACACTCTTATTAGCATTCTACTTCTAATCTTAAATCCATGCCCACTGATTATTGCTCCCTTACTAATCAAAAAAGTGCCTTCTTATCTATCTAATCTATGCTGCTCATAATCTTTACGTACTTATCAGGATCCCTCTCAACCTTTGCTGCTCCAAGGAAAATGTCCCAGCCTATCCTCAGAGCTCAGATCCTCCAGCCCAGGAGCATGCTGATAAATCTCCTCTACACTCTCTGCAGTGCAAACACACCCTTCCTACAATGTGGTGACCAGAACTGCGTGCAGTACTCCAGTTTTGGCCTAAGTGATGTTTTATACAGTTCCAACACAACCTCCCTGCTCTTATTACATGGCACCTTTTTGAATAGAAACATAGAAAATAGGTGCAGGGGTAGGCTATTTGGCCCTTTTGAGCCTGCACCACCATTCAATATGATCATGCAATCTCAGTATCTCATTCCCGCTTTCTCTTCATCCCCCTTAATCCCATTAGCCACAAGGGCCACGTCCAGCTCCTTACCCAAAAACTTCCTGTGGGAGACAGTTCCACAGGTTCACAATTTTCTGAGTGAAGAAATTCTTCTCAGTCCTCAATGGCTTACCCCTTACTCTTAGACTGTGACCCATAGTTCAGGGCTTCCCCAGCATCAGGAACATTCTCCCTGCATCTCGCCTGTCCAGTCCCATCAGGATTTTGTATGTTTCTAGGAGGTCCCACCTAATTCTTCTAAATTGCAGCGAGTATAGGCCCAGCTGACCCAGTCTTTGCTCATAAGTCAGTCTGACATGTCAGAATGCCTTTTGGAAATCCAAATACACTACATCTACCAGTCCCCCTTTATCAACTCTATTTATTATATCCTCAAAGAACTCTAGCAAGTTTGTCAAACATGATTTCCCTTTCACAAAATCATGTTGACTCTGTTTGGTTACATTTTGAAAAGTGTCCTGAAATTTCTTCCTTCATAACGGACTTTAGCATTTTCCCGATGACAGTTGTAAGTCTAACTGGATAGTAATATCCTGTTTTCTGTCTGTCTCCTTTCTTGAACATGCATATCACATGATCAGTTTTCTGATCCACTAGAACCCTCCTGGAATCCAGCACCTTCTGAGATATTTTGATTGTCTCATTATTGGTGCAGTCACTTCCCTTAAATTCTTTGGATACAGGCCATCACGTCCTAGCGCTGTCTGCCGTCAGTCCCTCTAGTTTATCAAATACTTATCCCTCATGATAGAGACTTTACAAGATCTTTCTTCTCGTTATCTCCTTGCTTATCTATTATCTTTTTGATGCTTATAGTGTGCTCCACCATGAAGACTGTTGTAAAATATTGGTTTAAATTATTTGCCACTTCCCTGTACCCAGTTATCAATTGCCAAGTCACATTCTTCAAGGACCCTACATTTATCTCAGCCGCTCTGTCTCTTTTTACTTTCATTTAAATTTTATCCCTTTTCTTATCTATTAGATTAAAATAAAAGACCATACCTTGTCCCACCTTTTAATGTTGCTTGTGCTCCTCAGACAAGCCCAACACACCAAAGCCCGCACTTTGACCTCACAGCTGAGGCTAAGCCACAGTCACATTTTCTAACATCGCTCTCTCGCTCTGTTGTAGTTCGAGGAGGAGGGAGGGAAACACTACAGTGATGTGATGTTCAGGGCTTCACTGTTCTTTAACACTTGGTCCCTCACTGATTCCATTTTCATTTGTGATGAGCCACCGTCTAGTGAAAAAAACATTGTAGAAGCCTTTATAGATTAATGGCATTAGACAGACTTTAAGAATGATTAAAGAATGATAAAAAGAAATAGTAAAGAGGCAGCAAGCAGCTAAGCAGTTACACAAAAACAGATAAGAAAAATTCTACAATAATTTGGATAAATGTGAGATTTTGCATTTTGGTAAAACAAACTAGGACAGGACTTGTATAATTAAAGTAGGGCCTTGGGTAGTGTTGTAGAACAGAAGGACCTTGGGGTTCAGGTACATAATTCTTTGAAATTTACATCACACGTAGACAGGATGGTTAAGAAAGCATTTAGCACGCTTGCCTTCATTACTCAGATCTTTAAGAATAGGAGTTGGGAAATCATATTGAGGTTGTACAGGACATTGGTGAGGCCTCTTCTGGCGTACTGTGTCTGGTTCTGGTTGCCCTGTTATAGGAAGGATGTTAATAGATTGGAGAGGGTTCAGAAGAGAATTACTGGGATGTTGCCTGGAATGGAGAGTTTGAGTAATAAGGAGAGGCTGGATAGGCTGGGATTTTTTTCACTAGAGTGTAAGAGGCTGAGGGATGACCTTTAGAGAGGTTTATAAATTATGAGGGGTATAAATAAAGTGAATGGCACACGTCTTTTCCCTAGTCTGGGGGATTTCAAGACTAGGGGTCTTATTTTTAAGGCGAGAGAAGAAAGATTTAAAAAAAAAACATGGGGGCAGTCTGTTTTACACAATGGTTCATGTGTGGAATGAACTTCCAGAGGAAGTAGTGGTTGCAGGTACAGTTAGAACATTTAAAAGACATTTAGATAACTACATGAATAAGAAATGTTTGGAGGGATTTGAGCCACGCACAGGCATGTGGGGCTAGTTTAATTTGGGATTATGGTTGACATGGACTGGTTGGACCAAAGGGTCTGTTTCTGTGCTGTATGACTCTATAACAGGCAATGTGTAGGTAAAATTGGTATTGGCCCTCTGGAGGGTGAGGGTGAGTCTGAGGAATTGAGAATGGAAAGCAAGGAAGAAGTAGAGGCTTTGAATGAGTACTTTGGGATGAACTTCATGGGAAAACTTCCCAAAAGGTATTTGGAAACAAGAAGTGACAATGGCCTATACCCTAGGCAGTATGGATTGTTGATGCATTTTGTTACATCTTCCAAAATTTCTTAGATGCTGGAAGGATTGCAGCAGATTGGAAATCAGCTAATGTAACACATTTATTCAAGAATGGAGGGAGGCAGAAGCAGGAAACTGTAGGCCAGTTGCCTAACATCTATAATAGGGAAATCTGGAATTTATAGTTAAGCAGGTTATAGCAGTATACTTAGAAAATCACCATGTTGGCTCTATCTGATCACTTGCTTTGTGAAAGGGAAATTGTGTTTAATGAATCAATTACAGTTTTTAACAAAGTAATATTCATTGTGGATAAAGGGGAATCAATAGATGTGGTATACTTCAGTTCCCAAACCATATTTGCCAAAGATTGGTGCGCAAGAGCACCTGGCATAGGGGATAACATATTAGCCCTCAAAAAGGGGGAAGGGTTAGCTAATACAAAACAGAGTACGGATAAATGGGTAATTTTTGGGCTGGCATGCTGCAACTAGCAGTGTGCTGCTGGCATCAGTTCAGAGTTCTCAATTACTTACTGTCTTGGATGAGGAGTCTAATGTATGGTTGTAAAATTTGCTAGTACAGCAACTGGTTAGGAAGGTAAATGGAGTATTGTTTACTGCAAGGGAAATGGATTATAACCATAAGGGAGTTTTACTGCAGCTTCACAGTATGTTGGTGAGAGAACTTCCGGAGTATTTTGTACAGTACTGTTTCAGTCAGCTTATTCCTGGGATGAAATGATTATCTTACAAAGAAAACTTGAATTGGTTAGGCCTATTTCCATTGGTGTTTAGAAAAATGAATCAGTGGTGATTTATTGAAACACAAATTCCTGAGAGAGCTGCGTAGGGTGGATAACAGGAGGATACTTTTTTTTCTTGAGGGAGAGAATAGGGACATAGGTTAAGAATTAGTGATCTCCCTTTTGAGACAGTGATAAAGTTTTTTTTTTTTCCCCCAGAGGTTTGTTGGTATTAGGAATTCTCTTTTCCCCAGAAGGTAATCATAGCCAGAGATCCACAACACAGAAAAAGCCCTTTTGGCCCATTGCATCCACGTTGGAGGCTGGGACTTTGAATGTATTCATTGATGCGTTGAACAGATTTCTGATTGATAAGGGTGTTGAGGATTATGGAATGCAGGTAGGAAAGTGGGGTTGAGACCACTATCAGATCAGCCATGATCATTGATTGAATGGTGGAACAGGCTAAAAGGGCCCAATGGCCTATTTCCTCCGTCTTTAGGACTGCAGTTAGCTGCTTCTGACATACTTCTCCATTTGAAATTAAGGAACCAGGTACATATACCAAGAATCCTCCAAGTTGTACAGTATGAATCAGTAATCTCCATAACATGGCCCCTACTTCTCTCAGCTAGTTTTAGGTTTGCCAGGCCCCTATTGCATTGTAAATGTTGAGGTTCTATAGAGAGCTATCATAAATATACATTACTACAGGGATGATGAGGCTGATCCTCTACATGCACTGTCATCATGGGCACTGTAGGTTGTTTCATTGGAGAATGCCATGAGCTTTCTGGAATGTAGAAATGTTATTTTGTTTTTTTTTAAACTGTTAGATCTTTAATTTGATTAGATGTCATATTGTGATAGAAGACTCCACTCTGAGTTGGAGGCATGGCCAGCTCCGTTCGATTGCATCATGTTGTCATTTATTTCTTAGATTGGTAGTTCTGTCCTAGAGTATTTCAGGAGACACCTTAAGAATCTCTGTGTTACTGTGAGGCACATTATCACCATAGATATACGCATAGATAATTATTTTGTTTTGCATGTGACTTTCTTTAGGATCTGTTCATTTATTCAGTAAACATACTTATCGCCCTTGTGACTGATTCAATTACTTGGATATTACATCTGTGTACATACTGGGAGTGTCTGTGGATGTAAAGTTTGTATTTAGTCTGCCAACTGTGCCTTTGACTCATAATACATCCAAACTAATGAAATTCCCTATGGTGACAGTGTACACTCCACTATGTACAAGCTGGCAAATATATCATCATAAACTCTGAGCAGCAGTGGCAGGGTATGGAAGTTTCATGTCTGATGCTGCATAGGTTTATTTTCAATGCAAAATTCAGCAAAACATATGAAAACCTAAAAATAAAGTTCTTGTTGCACCAGTTGGGTTTTTGAAGCTAGAACATTTTCAGGATCCCTTAATTACAAGGATCTTTGCTCAACTTAGATGGGATAGGTATTAATATACAGGCATGGATTAATTAGCTAACGGGCAGAAAACAGGAAGAATAAATGAGCCATTCTCACATTGGCAGCGGTCACTATTGGGGCACCGCAAGGATCAGTACTCGGACTCCGGTTGTTCACAATATATAACAATAATTTGGATATGGAACCAAATAAAATAATAATAACCAAATAAAACCAAACATTGGTGAGGCCACTTTTGGAGCACTGTGTACTCTTCTGGTCTCCCTGCTATAGGAAGGACATTATTAAATTGGAGAGGGTTCAGAAAACATTTACCAGGGTGTTGCCAGGACTAGAGGGTTTGAGTTTTAAGGAGAAGCTGGATAGACTGGGAGTTTTTTCACTGCAGCGTAGAAGGTTCAGGATGACCTTATAGAGGATTATAAAATCATGAGGGGCATAGATAAGATGAATAGGGAGGTCATTTCATTTAACCATCCCCTCTGTAACAGATTGAGAGCTCGAATCTAGGATCTAGCTGGTTCGTCAATGGGATCTGAACAGATTTTGACAGATTTGAAAAGATTTGGGGTACAAAAGGTCCGCGCAGATATAAACAGACTGGGAATTCATGTCCTAGACTTTAAAATAAAACTTAGGTGAGGAGTGGAAAATCTGTTTAATTTTGGTTACTTGTGGTTGATTAAATCAGAAGTGAGGTAATGGCTGTTTCAGTCACTAAGAGTTTTTTGGGGGTGGAAGAAGTGCCTTTGGGGGTTTTACGAAAGGTGAGCAAGGAAAAGCTGCTGGAATTGGCAGACAAGCTGGAGCTGGGGTTGCCTTTGCCTGTGAGAAAAGAAGAGGTATTTACAGCAATAGCTCGACATTTAAATTTGCTGGAAAGGCCATCAGAATCTTTGGATTTGGCTAGAATTCAATTGCAGTTGAAGCAGATTGAACAGGAAAGGGAATTGTTTGCATTACAGTTACAAGCAATGACAACAAGAAAAAGATAGAGAAGAAAGAGAAAGTTTGAACTTCAGAAATTGCAAATTAAACAGGATAGCCAACTTAACATGAAGGTAGAAGATAAGCTCAGTGAGGAGGAGAGTGATGATGAGCATACCCGTTGTAGCCAAAAACTTGATAGGGAAAAATATAAATATGTCAACGCATTACCAAAATTTGATGAAGATGATGTAGAAACCTTTCTCATTTCCTTTGAGAAATTGGCTAAACAGATGAATTGGCCAGAGGATATGTGAGTAACGTTAATTCAGACCAAGTTGGTAGGCAAGGCTAGTGAAGTGTTTGCAGCGGTGTCAGAAGGCTATGAAGAAGTAAAACAAGCTATTTTCAGTGCCATAACAAGGTGTAGAGCTGGATGAACACAGCAGTTTAAGCAGCATCATAGGAGCAGGAAGGCTGACGTTTCGGGCCTAGACCCTTCATCAGAAATGGGGGAGGGGAAGGGGGTTCTGAAATAAATAGGGAGAGAGGGGGAGGCGGGGAGAAGATAGGTGGAGAGGAAACAGACCGGTCAAAGAGGCGGGGATGGAGCCAGTAAAGGTGAGTGTAGGTGGGGAGTTAGGGCGGAGATAGGTCAGTCCAGGGAGGACGGACAGGTCAAGGGGGCGGGATGAGGTTAGTAGGTAGAAGATTGGGGTGGGGGTAGGTGGGAGGAAGAACAGGTTAGGGAGGCAGGGACGAGCTGGGCTGGTTTCGGGATGCGGTAGGGGGAGGGGAGATTTTGAAGCTTGTGAAATCCACATTGATACCATTGGGCTGCAGGGTTCCCAAGTGGAATATGAGTTGCTGTTCCTGCAACCTTCAGGTGGCATCGTTGTGGCACTGCAGGAGGCCCAGGATGGACATGTTGTCTGAGGAATGGGAGGGGGAGTTGAAATGGTTCGTGACTGGGAGGTGCAGTTGTTTATTGCGAACCAAGCGTAGGTGTTCTGCAAAGAGGTCCCCAAGCCTCCGCTTGGTTTCCCCGATGTAGAGGAGGCCACAACAGGTACAGCAGATGCAGTATACCACATCAGCAGGTGTGCAGGTGAACATCTGCTTGATGTGGAAAGTCTTCTTGGGGCCTGGGATGGGGGTGAGGGAGGAGGTGTGGGGGCGGACAAGGGAGTC
Source organism: Rhincodon typus (assembly GCF_021869965.1). Taxonomy (NCBI): domain Eukaryota; kingdom Metazoa; phylum Chordata; class Chondrichthyes; order Orectolobiformes; family Rhincodontidae; genus Rhincodon; species Rhincodon typus. The sequence continues at coordinate 4,584,220 of NC_063334.1, forward strand.
ACTGAGAGAGTGGTCCCTCCGGAAAGCAGGTAAGGGTGGGGAGGGAAAAATGTCTTTGGTGGTGGGGTCGGATTGCAGATGGCGGAAGTGTCAGAGGATGATGCGTTGGATCCGGAGGTTGGTGGAGTGGTACGTGAGGACGAGGGGGATTCTTTTTTGGTTGTTATTGCGGGGACGGGGTGTGAGGGATGAGTTGCGGGAAATGCGGGAGACACAGTCGAGGGTGTTCTCGACCACTGAGGGGGGAAGTTGCGGTCCTTGAAAAACGAGGACATCTGAGATATACGGGAGTGGAATGCCCATTGTAGTGGAGAAGCCAAAAGAAAACCAGGGAAGTGAAGTGTTAAAAGAAAAATACCCTGGAATTTTTCCAGACACTGGTGACGAGATCCCATAAGTTAAAGCAAGAAGGGAAAACAAAACAGAAAGACAAAGGAGTTGAGGTCCAGTTAGCTGACACCCCATTTGATGAAATGGTAAAGGAAGAACCTGAGCAGGTAGGGGATCAGGCAGAGGTGTTTAGTTCTGAAAGATGAACGCAGTTACAACGAAAAGATGAGACAATAAAAGATTTGTATCATTAAGCCTACTCTGAAAAAGAATCAATGTATTCCACAATGTTATTACCTTAAAAATCCTAAGGCATAAATGGAGACCGTAGCAGGTTAGTGCAGAGGAGAAATGGGTGGAAATTCACCAGATTGTGTTGCCGGTAGCATACGGAAAGGAAGGATTGTGGGCAGCACACAAATTACCTGTAGCAGGTCATCTAGGAGTAAGGACTGCTCGGGCTAAGATACAGAAGCATTTCTATTGGCCTGGATTACATAAAGCTGTGATTGAATCTTGCCGTGCCTATCATATGTGTCAGATGGTAGGAAAGTCAGCATCTTTGATGACAATTCCCGCATTTGAAGACGTTTTGTGTGGATTATGATTGTGTAGGTCGCCTTCCTAAAACCAAAAGTGGGAACCAGTATTTGCTAACCATAATGGATGTGTCTACCAGATTTCCAGAGGCAATTCCATTAAGAATGTCAAGGCTAAAAAGATTGTAATAGAATTAGTAGGAAATGAGTAACTCTAGATTAATGCATTATGGAGTTAGTAATAATTCAGAAAAAAAAATGAAGCCATCTTTTCACAATGGTTTTTTTATCCTATTCATTTGTGGGATGTGGGCGTCGCTGGCTGGCCAGCATTTCTTGTCCATCCCTAGTTGCCCTTGAGAAGGTGGTGGTGAGCTGCCTTCTTGAACCACTGCAGTCTACCACAATCCCATTAGGGAGGGAATTCCAGGATTTGGACCCAGCAGCAGTGAAGGAACGGGTGATACTTTTCCAAGTCAGGACGGTGAGTGGCTTGCAGGGGAATTTGAAGGTGGTGGTGTTCCCATATGTCTGCTGCTCTTGTCCTTCAAGATAGAAATGGTCATGGATTTGGAAAGTGCTGTATTAAGGATCTTTGGTGAATTTCTGTAGTGCGTCTTGTCGATAGCAACAGTGTTGTACTACTGAGTGTCAGTGGTGGAGGGAATGGATGCTTGTGGATGTAGTGCCAATCAAGCGGGCTGCTTTGTCCTGGATGGTGTCAAGCTTCTTGAGTGATGTTGGGGCTGCACTCATCCACGCAAGTGGGGAATATTCCATCACGCTCCTGATTTGAGCCTTGTAGATGATGGACAGGCTTTGAGGAGTTGGCAGGTGAGTTGAGGATGTTGACAGTGGGCTATTCAGTGATGGTAACACCACTGAATGTCAAGGGGTGGTGGTTAGATTGTCTCTTATTGGTGATGGTCATAGCCTGGCATTTGTGTGGCGCGAATGTCACTTGTCACTTATCAGCCCAAGCCTGGATATTGTCCAGATCTTGTAGCATTTGAACATGTGACTCCTAAGATACTGAAGCAGTCAAAACGGTGCTGAACGTTGTGCAATCATCAGCGAACATCCCCACTTCTGACCTTATGATGGAGGGAAGGTCGTTGATGAAGCAATTGAAGATGGTTGGGCTGAGGACATTACCCTGAGGAGCTCCTGCAGAGATGTCCTGGAGCTGAGATGACTGACAACCACAACCATCTTCCTATATGACAGGTATGACTCCAACCAGCGGAGAGTTTACCCCCTGATACTTATTGATTGCAATTTTACTAGGGCTCCTTGATGCCACACTCGGTTGAATTCTGCCTTGATATCAAGGGCTGTCATTCTCACCTCACTTCTGGAATTCAGCTCTTTTGCCCATGTTTGAACTAAGGCTGTCATGAGGTCAGGAGCTGAGTGGCCATGGCGGAAACCAAACTGGGCATCGCTGAGCAGGTGCTGCTTGATAGCACTGTTGATGACACCTTCCATCACTTAACCGATGATTGAGAGTAGACTGGTCGGGCAGTAATTGGCCGGATTGGATTTATCCTGCTTTTTGTGTACAGGACATATTTGGGCAATTTTCCACATTGTTGGCTAGGTGCCAGTGTTGTAACTGTACTGGACCAGCTTGACCTGGGGAGCAGCACGTTCTGGAGCACAAATCTTCAATACTACCGCCAGAATGTTGTCAGGGCCCGTAGCCTTTGTAGTATCTAGTGTCTCCATCCATTTCTTGAAATCACGTGGAGTGAATCAAATTGGCTAAAGACTTGTATCTGTGATGCCGGGGACCACTGGAGGAGGCCGAGATGGATCATCCATTCGGCACTTCTGGCCAAAGATTGCTGCTAATGCTTCAACTTTATCTTTTATTTTGGTGTACTGGGATCCCCCATCATTGAGGATAAGGATATTTGTGGATCCTCCTCCTGTAGAGAGTTATTTAATCGTCCGTCACCATGCACGACTGGATGTGGCAGGACTGCAGAACTTAGATCAGATTCATTAGTTATGGCATCGCTTAGCCCTGTCTATCACTTGCTGCTTTTGCTGTTTGGCGTGCAAGTAGTCCTTGTTTGGTGACTTCACCAGCTTGACCCCTCCTCTTCAGGTATGCCTGGTGCAGCTGCTGGCATACCCTCCTGCACTCTCCATTGAACCAGGGTTGATCCCCTGGCTTAATGGTAACGGTTGAGTGGGGAATATGCTGGGCCTTGAAATTACAGATTGTGCTGGAGGACAGTTTTGCTGTTGATGGCCCACAGTGTCTCATGGATGCCCAGCCTTGAGTTGCTAGATCTGTGCAAAGTCTGTCCCATTTAGCATGGTGATAGTGCCACACAACACGATGGAAGTGATTCTCAATGTGAAGGTAGGACTTTGCCTCCACAAGGACTGTACAGTGGTCACTCTTATTGATACTGTCATGGACAGATGCAACTGCAGGTGGCAGATTGGTAAGGATGATATCAAGTATACTTTTCCCTCTTGGTTTTCTTCAGGGGGGAGGTGTTGCAAAGTTGGGTAGAGTACTTTAAGGCAGGATGTTAGAATTTGTTTGTAAAAATGGTAGGAGGGGAGAGTGCGTGGTCCCTTTTAAGAGGTGATGTGGTTTTCTAAGCTTGGTGATAAGAAATGTCTGCAAGCAGTTTCAGATGGACAGACAGTTCTGAAATTGAAACCTAGGACCAATCCTATTATGAGAAATTTGACAGGTCATCAAGGGGTATATTAGAAAAAGATTTTTGAAAATCAGTGAGAGAGCGAACTGCCATCAGAAGAATAAAACTCTGGCTATCACAGAAATCTTTAAGCTCTCTGATTAAGCACATCTAAAAGGTACAACAGCAGTCTTAGCTAGTATTCCTGACACAAGGATTGGACGAAGGAAGAATAGTGGAAAAGGCACAACATTCCAGAAGACATGTCCTGACTTTAGTTTTGAGCGTCTGAGTTTTAATTTATTTTTGTCCTATTACTTTGGTTTATATAATTGGAACTTGTATTTATTGGAACATCATACCATTAGAATTTTGTTTTATTCAGGAATAGTTAGTAGTTAGGGGGGAATTGCTCAGTTTGTTAGTGGTTCTGGTGATTTGATCACTGCTACAGTTACATGAATAAATTGTTTCTTTTTAATCAAAGTGAGTATCAGGGAGTTCATTTCATTTAACCATCCCCTCCATAACACCATGGCTACTTCATTAAATTCTGTTCACTGAACCAGTGGGGGTGATGGGCAAGTTTGTAGGTTGGGTAGAGAAGAGGTGGGTGGATCGGATCTCTGGGTAGAGTAGTGAAGGCAAAAACTCTGAATTTCTTTGAAAACTGGATACAATCAAGGAGGTGACTTTAGGATCTTTGTGCATAGATGAATAAAGATGGCCTCTTCATAATTATCTGGTATTTTCAGGTTGAAAATTACTTTATACCAATGCTGTGTTTGTGGTATAAGTACAACCCAAGGACTGTTTGCTGATGTTAAGATCTTTTAATTTTCTTTTTGTTCCTTTCGCAGGTTGATATTGAGCTGAAGTGTTTGTGACCGGTCGTGGAATGTTTATTTGGATATGCGGAAGAAAAGGGCTAACCTGCAGATGCTCTTCGACAGTGGATTCGTAGCAGTTCCATGATGGCACAGGACATTGAAGATATTGTACATGAATGAATGAATGAATGAATAATTGTCCGCACACAGCGCAGAGGGAGGCTCTCCCGTCCGCTCAAAGTTGTCCTTCCTTGGATTTTCATCATTTGGAAGCAAACTGACCGATACACCCATTCTTCCAACAAATAGTGCAGACACGGTGTTCCACGACTTATTTTTTTGGAATAGGTGGCTCTTCAGGGATTTTCTTTTGCAGTGTTTTACTAAAGCCATACTTTCAGTGTTGTCAATCGGAATAAAATGCCAAATGCAGCTGTTCTGCCCTCGAGTCTGAGGCACAGATGATCTGGAGTCTGTAAGCATATCAGCACTATTTTTGATTTTTAAACCCAATGAACGATTTAATTTTAAAGCTTTTGAGGAATCGGTTGTGCAATACTCAGTGTGATAAAGCAGTTGTACTCACATTGTGTTATAGGCATCATCCTCCTTGTTAATAGTTGGGCAAGGCCCCAGTTGTTCCTGATCTGATTCATCACGTTTCCCAATATGCAGGGGAATGGGTTAAAGCTGCAAGGTCCCATTGTTTCCAATTATTCGTTCAGGATTATTCGTTAAAGTGGAATCCTAGTAAACAAGTGACATTTGGAGGATGCATTTTCTTGACAAAATATGTCTTAAATGACACAACATCTGCATTATTCTTTCTTCCTATCTGTACTGTATCGAAGTATGTTTTCCCTTCTCTGTGGGAACTCCCTCATCCTTGGGTTAGTACATTGTGAATTCAAATCCTACTCTAGACCTTAAGCTAGTAATCCAGGCTGACACTTCAGTATAGCACCAAGGGAGTATCATACTGTTAACATTTTTGTCTTTCGGGTGAGATGTTAAAATACAAACCCCATCTGCCCTCTTATTGAGGAAAAATCCAAAAACATTGGAGAAATGCAAGGGAGTTCTCCTGTTCTGGACAGCATTCGTCCCGTAACGAACATCACCAAAGAAACATTAACCTGTTATTCTTCCAATTGCTGTTTGTTGGGTCTTGCTGTATGAGAACTGTTGACTGTTTTTGTACATAACAGTGACTACATTTCAAAAAGTATTCAATGGAATATGAACCATTGGGGGCATTCTAAGAGCATGATAAGGCAGTTTATTAGGACAAGTACTTTCTGCTGCAAAGGGCTTTTCAAAGTTGTGCACCGCCTACAAAACATTTTTGTTAAATTAACACATCTGAAGAAAAGAAGTAAAATCAGTGCAGCTTACAAATATTTTTATTTCTTATGTATTGCTAATAAAATGTCCATTGCAATGGGACTGAAACATTTGCACATCAAGTCACCTTGGAGAAATGACACTTATTAAAAAAAATCAATGGAAACTTTTCTGCTTCAATTTTATGATTGCTGCTAGACAGGCCCAGAATGATGTACAAGGATTGAATGAAGTTCATAAGTTTGCCTGTGCTGTAGAAAGTTGTTTTGGTAAACATTGTTTTAAATATTTATTCCAGGGTATAATGAGACTGTCAAAGCTATATTTGTTACCCATCCCTCGTTACCTTAAAGTATCACTTTTACAACTAAGGTGTATGTAAGACCACGTAACAGATCATTGTAGCTGATCTTGTATAGACAGATGGAGTAACATCAGTGAACCAGTTCGTTGTTTTTTTTTTAAAACAATACAACAGGAGGTAATTTCTTTTATCCTCCAATCCCACCCTTTGAATCCTCGATGCATTAAATTGAATTTCCCCCTCCTCCCCCTTTTTAATGAATGATCAGTCAAAGGATTATGCTGTGGCATATTCTCCTCTGAAGGTTTCACTTGGGAGTTTTGATATCAAGTTGGAGTCCTGGGAGAAGCTTGTGCACGATAGCTGCACCTGGTGCAACCAAATAGAAGTGCAATGGCCTCCTTTGAAAAGTGCATATCAGATTGACAGGGAAAACACAAGGAGGGTAAATTCCAGTCAGCTGTGGTATGCTGTGCTATTTGAAATAGAACCTTCCAGACACATTGGCCTAAGCAGTAACCCATGAACCCAGTAGCTCCCCACCAGTTTTGGGCAGTGAACATGAACATGGTCATCTTCGCCTCAAAGGAGAAACAGGAAACTAAATTCAAGTATCTGTCTTAACTTAGCCTTAACTGTATGCTGAGCATCACTATCTCTCTGTGGTAGAGATTTCTGAAAGTTCATAACCCTTTATGTATTGGAATTTCTCCTTTCATCTCCGTCTTAGACGGCCTTTCCCTTAATCGGAGACTGAGCCATAATGTTAAACTCCCCAGGAGAATCACTGTTGAACCTTAATGCAGTCTTTCTAAGGAAAATACGTCCTTCTTCTGGTAAGGAACCCAAAATTGTACACAGTATTCCAAATGTGGCTGTAGCAAGGCTCCAAAATAGTGAACCAGAACTTTTTTACTTGTACTCCCAATTTGTTTGTAGTAAGGATTAGCATACCATTTGTTCTTAGTTTTCTGTGTTTAACCTGCATATGAATGTATGTGATTTATGTATGAGAACACCCAGGTCCTTGTGAATGCCAATATTTCCCTGACACTCTCCACTTAAAATGTTCTGCTTTTCTATATTTTCTGCCAGTGTGGATGCCTTCACATTATGCTGTATTGGCCAAGTTCTTCCACACTCCCTTATCTAAATCGCTTTACTGTCTCTCTGTATCCTTTGCACAGCTTATTTTCCTATTGCCATATATCTTCAAACTTGGATATGTTATACTCTCCCACCTTATTTATATCATTGTTAGAAATTGAACATTGCTGAAGCCTAAGCACTGAGCCTTGCAGTAAACCACCACCACCTAGATGCAATCACAAACTGACCTGCTGTTTGGACAGTTATGTGTTTAAACTACTCCTCTATCTCTCAAAGTTTGTTTTTATGTAATAGCCCTTGTGTGGCATCTTACTGAATTTTTTTTTTGAGAATCCAAAACCCTTGGTTCGCACCTCCCCTATCCATCCTACTGGTTGCATCATAAACTCTTAACAGAGCTGTGAAACCCTATTCCCCTTTCAGCAATTAGTACTGACTGTATCTAATCAGGGCATGGTTTTCTAAGTGCCCTTATAACAGATTCTAGCAATTTCCCTGTTACTGAGGTCAAGCTAAGTAGCTTTTAATTTCCTGTGTTTTCTCTCTTTCTTGAACAGCTAGGTTACCTTCTAAACTCTAAGACATAGGGAATTCTGGAAGATCAAAACCAATGCATCCACTAGCTCTGTAGCCACTTCTTTTAAAATTCCGCAGTGTTGTTTATCAGGTCCAAAGAATTTGTTTGCTTAACTTCTCCTGTACTGTTTCTTCACCAATGTGTTCTTCACTTGCTTTAGAGTCTTGGATTCCCTTACCTCTTGGATGCTTTTTGTGCTGTATATCATATTAGGGGAGAATGAAGGGAGTTTTGTATATTTTTAGTCTCCTTACTTGATATTGCAGTTGCTTTCATAGAATGTTAACAGCCTGGAAAAAGGCACCAGTCATCAAGCATCTAATTATTCAAATCCAATTTTCAAGCACTTTACCTGTAGCCTTATATGCTGTGGCGTTCTGAGTGCTCATTCAAATATCTTGAGGGTTTCTGTCTCTACCACCTTTTTAGGCAATACGTTCCAGATACCCACAACCTTCTGTATAAAAAAAAAGCTTTTCCTCAAATCTTCTCTAAATCTCTTACTCCTCACTTTAAACTGTGCCCCCCTGGTTATTGAACATTTCTACTAATAGAAATAGTTTCTTTGTTACTCCCTGTCCACCCTATCTATGCTCCTCATGACTTTGTACAATTCAATCAGGTTCCATTCTCTGCTCTAAGGAAAACAACCCCAGTCTTACCTGGTCTCTCCTAGCTGAATCTCTTTGACCCAGGCAACATCCTGGTGAATCTCCTCTGCACCCTGTCTAGTGTAATCACATCCTTGCAATAGAGTCATTTAGTTGATCGTTTGTCATATGAGATGGTTGACTCTTCATGAAGTGGTCGGCAGTATCAGCAAATCTTCATGAATGCGCATGGCTGTGTCTTCCCAACAAGCAGCTGATTCCATCCCCTTTGAGTGGTAGCTCTACATAGAGCTTGCCTGTCTATAACTCGATCAAGGCTGGCAATAAACTGTTTCATGAGCAATTGTTTTCATTTTCACTTTGTGGGACTTTTTAATTCAACTTCAGGATGAGAAGATCATTGGCAAGGCCAACAATTATTGTCCTTTTCAGGAATTGCCCTCCGAAGGTGATGGTGGCTGCCTCTTTGAATCCCTAGCAGAGACTTGATACAACTGAGCTGTTGGCTGAACCGGCCACTTCCAAGAACTGTTAAGAGGTTGTCAAATTGGTGAAGGACTGTGATAGAGTTAGGAGCCACGTGTAAACCAGACCAGCGAAGGGCAGCGAGTTTCTTGTACAAAAGGACGTCAGTGAGTCAGTTAAGCTCTGATTTATTCACCACTAGTTACTTAATCCAGGCCTTAACATTTATTAGTCCAAGTTCGTGGCAAAGGTGCATTCCTGTATTGAAGTTGAAATCTCCCCCACCTTATGATGCTCCATTTCTTTCAGCAATGGACCTTTTTGCCACTTCTCCACCAGACATGTTCACCATGGTTCTAGATTTAAACATATAGTTGGAGACAACCCTTCTACTGTGCGACAATTGGAAACAATTTCTTGTTCCAGATATTTCCTGTTTTTTGACACTGACCATTCAGTCCCATTTATCTTTAATGGGTTCTGGACCTTTATCTCCTTATAGATGCTGCCTGACCTGACAAAGATTTTCTGTTTTTATCTTAATGGTTTCTGATTTTTTTTTTTCTTCCAGCTAATACAAACAGCCATTAACCAAATCAGAGAATCTTACAACGCAGAAAGAAGCGGTTCAGCCCATCATCCCTCTGCCAGCTGTTTGAAAGAGCTATCCAGTTAATCCCACCCCTGCTCTGTGGTCCTGTAAATGTTTACTTTTCAAGTTGCTTCTTAATTATTGCACCTACACTGTTATAATAAATTAATTAATGTTGGTGAACTTAGCACTCGCTTTTGCCTGTACCTACTTGAACTTTAGTACCACCAACTTCTTGACCCTGCACTAGCATGCTTTTGACTCTGAAGTAAGTACTTCTCCTTAATTTTCTAAAGTATAACTCTAATGTGGGGGAAGGAAAAATACATTTTGATAAGGTCCTGCTACTAGAGCTGCAGCTGGGGCAACCCTGCTTCACGGAAGCATATTCCAATTAAGAATCGTGGCCCGACCCTGGAGTTGCCAGCCCAGTCAAAGCTTGGACTCCCTCAGCAGCGCCATCAGAAGCAGTGGCCAGTGCTGATACTGCAGCTGCAGTAGAGGGTGCCTCAGTGGCTTGCGCCCTCTAAAAGGAGTAAGTAGTGTTGGAATGACACTGAGCAAAATACCTGCCCTGTTGTGACATAGGCTTTAATTGGCCACTTAATTACTTCAGTTGGGTTCCTGCTGGCCAGGTGATCTGCTGACTGTTGTACTGTTGGGAAAATAACACAGCAGTGGGAAGATATTGATTGTTTCCCCAACCTCCACAACACCTACCTGTACCATTAGTCCAGCCTTCCTACCTGCCAATAATGTTGGGTAAGGTAGTTGTTCTGAAGGAGTTAATTTGCATTAGCCATCCAATCTGATCACGTCACAATCTTCAGGTGGAGACAGGGAGTTCCACCTTAACTTTTGTCAGGAATAAATGTTTTCTGTACAGCTGCCTGTGAGTCCTTCATAATTATGCCTGACTAGTAATGTAGTTGTATTAATTGTTATCATGCAATAAACTCTTGTTAACTAAAACAAGTGTCTGTGTAAAGACTTGAAAGTGGTGTCTCCTGTACCTTTGATCATCATACAAGCCCTGGATGGTGTGTAGATGAAGGAGAGTTGATGACATTGAACTACCTCAGAAACCCTCTGTGCCACATACTGGCTAAATTAACAGGTAGCATGAGGTTCTGGCAGTGACAATCAGAGCCGATTTCACAAGGATTGGTAAAATTCTGGCCAGTGGAAATAGAAACTGTTTAAAGTGAACAGAATCAGTAATTTGAGGAAGTCCAAACAAATAATGAGCGTGAGGAAAAACCTCAAATTTGTTTGATGGGAAGATATTCCGTGGGTTAGGACCACTCACGTTGGTGTTAACACCAATGTCAAAGAACTTGTCATTTGTTACATCACACTTGTCTTTGAAAAGGGAGCATTGTTGAATAGCAGTAGAACATTCTGTTAAAATGTGCATGTTGTATTGTTAATGATTATGTTACTTCTGAACTCCTGAAGTTAAACTTTAGTTAAAAGTTGAATTTAACTTAAATATGCCTTGAAACAAAGCAGAGAATTCCAGAGAAACTCAGCAAGTCTGGCAGAATCTATGGAGAGAGAAACAGTTAATGTTTCGTGTCCAATATCACTTCTTCAGTTCCAAAGAAGTGTCATTGGCCTTGAAACTTTTAACTCTGTTTCTTTCTCCACCGATGCTGCCAGACCTGCTTACTTCCTGTTTTCACTTCAGATCTCCAACATAGTCACTGTTTTGATTTGATTTGATTTCTCGGAGTTGCTTTTATTCTTCTTGATGTGGGAAAAACTAGTTCCAAAACTGGCAGATTGCACAAGGGAGTTTCTACACTTGGTACGAAAGTCAATTTCTTGTTTGTGGGATTTTGAGATTCGTGAAATGAAGGGCATTGCCAAAGACTGGTATTGAATGCTTATGATCAATCTCAGCTGAGGTATTTGTATTCTTTTGATCTTGTTGGCTTGTATGTGTGAGACCATGATGTCACACCAGCAACCAATGTTTACAAACAGACAAAATGATGGAGTATTGCGCTGCAGTGAAGGAACAACAATATATTTCTATGTCATGATGGTGTGTGGCATGGAGAGGCATTTGCAACTGGTGGTGTTCCCAGTTTGTCCGCTGCCTTTGTTCCTCCAGGTGGTGGAGATTGTGAGCTTGGACTACAAACAAAGGGAAAATTTAAAGACAGAAACATAACTTAAACAAAATTGGGAAAGAAATGTGTGAGTAAAGCAATAGGACAGAAGCTCAGGTTAGGGTCAACTGAACATTTTTCATACAAAAGCATTGTTTAAAAGGAACTAATTAAATGAACTGTAGATGTAAATTCAATTTGGAAGATGTGAAGCCATTATTGAGACATGGCTGTCAAGAGAAGGAATTAAATATACCAGATTAAAGGTCCCTTTATTCATTCACAGGATGAGGGCATCACTGGCTAGGCAGCATTTATTGCCCATCCCTAATTGCCTAGAGGGCAGTTAAGAGTCAATCACATTGCTGTAGGTCTGGAGTCACATATACGCCAGACCAGGTAAGGATGGCAGTTTCCTTCCCTAAGGACATTAGTGAACCAGATGGGTTTTTCCTACAATTGACAATGGATTCACAGTCATCATTAGACCATTAATTCCAGATATTTATTGAATTCAAATTCCACTATCTGCTGTGGCAGGATTCGAACCTGGGACCCCAGAACATTATCTGGGTCTCTGGATTAACAGTCCATCGATAATACCACTAGGCCATTGCTTCCCCTTGTCTACAGGAGTATTAGGAAAAATTGCAGAGGGCAACTATGATCTTAATGATTAAAGATGGAACCACGTCAATGATAAAAGAAGATACGACAATATGTAAGCAGGCACGAGAATTTTTTTTAAAATCCACTCATGGGATGTGGTAGCTGTCTTTGGCAGAGCAAGAATTCATTGTTCATCTCTAATTACCCTTGAAACGGTGGAGATAGCAGCCCTGAAACCATTACAGAGCTCATGCTGTCAGTGCACCCACTGTGCTGTTGAAGAGACTATCCCAGAATTTTCACTCGGCAACAGTGAGGGAACAGCAAAATATTTCTGTCATGATGCTGTGTGGCGTGGAGAGGCATTTGCAACTAATGGTGGTGTTCCCAGTTTGTCAGCTACCCGTGTTACTCCAGCCGATAGAGATTGTGAACTTGGAATGTACTGTCAAAGGACACGGTGAATTGTTGCAGTGCAACAGGAGGAGTCAATACTAAGGGGGTGCCATCATCCTCATCAAGCTGTTGCAGTACACCTATGACGCAAGCACCTACTCACAGAAGTGAAAAACTGCTTTGCTATGTCTTACACAAAAATCCAACTCGGCTTCCTCCAAATAATAAGTGAAGTATTGGAATAGCAAAAGAACTGGCAACTGTAGAGCACTTCTCATGACCATGAGGACAGGCACAGTGGCTCAGTGGTTCGCACTGCTACCTCACAGCAGCAGGGACCCGGTTCAATTCCACCCTGGGGTGACTGACTGTGTGGAGTTTGCACATTCTCCCCATGGGTTTCCTCTGGGTTCTCTGGTTTCCTCCCACAATCCGAAGATCTGCAGGCTAGGTGGATTAGCCATGTTAAATTGCCTGTAGTGTTCAGGGGTGTGCAGACTAGGTAGGTTATGAGGGATGGGTCTGGGTGGGATGCTGTGAGGGGCGGTGTGGACTTGTTGGGCCGAAGAGCCTGTTTCCACACTGTAGGGATTCTACGAACTCTTAAGTTCTATGAATGAATTCATAAGGTACTTCACAGCCAAATGTAGTATATTTTTAAATGTTAGATGCTGTTCTGAAATACAACAGCAAATTTCTGCATATCTAGGTCCCCTGAATAGTAGTGAGAAGATAACTAAACAACCTATAGTGGTATTAGTAGAGGGAGTATGGTTGGCCAGGGCACTGAGCAAATCTCCCCTGTTCCTCTGTGGATGGTGCACTGGGAGTGTTATATACACCTGAGAATAGACATAGCCCTGGTTTAATGTCGTCTCAAAAAGACAGCCCTCCCTTTAGTACTGCACTGCAAATGTCTCTCTGGAATATGAACTCAAGTTGTTAGCACCAGGTTCTGGAGTTTGACTTTCCGTCTCAGGTGTCAGACAGATACCACGGAACCAAATGCTGACGTGAAGTCATTAAAACAAACAAGCTACAACAGCTGATTGATGCTCAGCTTCAGAATCTGCAGGTTCCACTTGGCCCATCGCAGCCTCAGTACAACATGGATGCAAGAGGTTAGCTAGGAATCATTGTCCTTAAAGTCAAGAGTGATTTTTAACTAAGTACGGCACCAAGTGAGCGCTGTCAAATCTGAGATCAATGGGAAAGGCTGTAATTACACTTAATACCAGACACAAAGCAAAACGCTGAAGGTTGTCCTTGACTGTGCTGTCTCACTGTATCCAAAACAGTAGCTGCCCATTGCCATTTGCCCCACCCTCACTGCATTGTTTTCTTCCACTCACTTTCTGTGCAAGCCATTCTTCCATTTCCCCACCACTGGTGGCAAAAATCCACCAGTAGCATTTTTTTTGGATTAAATATTGGCGATTCCTCCTGAATCTCACACCTTTATGAACACAGCCTCGCTCTTCTTTTGTCAATTTATCTTCCCTGCTCTAGAAGATCACTTGGAATTCCATCTTCCAATTCTGTCACATTCCGTCTTCAATGCACCTTTATAAGCAACAACCATACCCAACCTGTGGGCCGTATCCAACATGCACGCCATAAGCCAGTCCATGCCAGGGAGGCTAGCATTCAAAGTCGGAGAGTTGCATTCTGTTGGTGCCTAAATTTTATCATCAGTCACTGGTTAACCTTTGTAAATGATACAGGTTTGGAAAGGATTGGTTGCTTCATTGACAGATAAATCGCAAATTAGCAGGGACCTGTTAGCATGGGACAACTTTGAGATTTCTGTGATAAAAGTCAAAACAGGGGTTTAAACTGACTATGGAACAGCAACTTATCACGCAGCCATGTGGCATCTTTAGTTGGATATATTCTGGGCACTGATTTACCATAGTCAGTGACCATTTATTTCCAGGCTATTGAGGACTGTTTATCAAAAGAAACGACTTGTGTATTGAGTTTGTTTTTATTGTTTGCTCATCAGTAATTTCCAACAAAAGATATGGCTGTTGAAACAAGTGCGATTGGATGAATGGCCTCCATCCATGCTGTAAAGATGGAAAAGGTGAGTGCTCAGCATTCAACAAAAATCTGACATCTGAACTGTCAATCTCAGGCCTATGGAGGAGAGAGAGGCCCCGAATCCAGAGTGGGGAAGAAGGTAAATTTGTGGCTATAGAGACTGAATCTTACTTTGGTGAACCTCTCCAGTGATGCAGTGGGCAAACTGACAAAGGATTTAATCTGAAATTCAGGAGGGCTCCAGAACTACCAGAGAGTTTATAAAGCTCTCAATTGAGGCTTTGCACTGAATCAATTAAATTAAATTCAAGAGGGTCCGTATGAAATGGTGTGCTTTCTTTTCATCTGTGCAATGATGATACTGCTTGAAAGCTGCACATTATCAAACACACCAACCCTGAGTTTTTCTAATGTGTCTTCCTCCCATTGTCCCTCTCCACTCTGACCCTTATAAATGTCAACAGAATATACCTAACACATGCCATAGTCTATAAAATTTAAAAAATCATCTCAGTCGTAACTGATAAAGCAAACCTTAATTGAATGAACATTTGTGGAAACGTGCAAGGTGTGAATGAATGAATGCCTGGCTGGAGTTGACTGGTCAATGTTTGAGATCCCCTGCAGTAGGTGAGTGGTTGACAACCTTGTTGCCGCGGAGATTGTAACAAAGCAGGGAAAGCCTGGGTCCGTTCTGTTAGTGCCACACTCTGGGATTGACTGCACCATCTGGACGGTCGCTCTGTTAGACCCAGAGGTTGCATTTGCAACTTAAACTGGAGCCTTTCCTACAGGGCGCGAGAGTGTGTGTACATCCACCAGGCCGTTTGAAATGGAGACTGCCCTGTCAGACAAGCATCAATTTTAATCATCCTGAGATGCCGATCTCTTCAGGAGCAGAAGGGCACATTGGCGTGGGTGTTGACACTTCTTTAAAATGGTTGCCTGGTTCAGCTGAGGCCCTGGATCACTTTCCCGGAAGGAGGAACACTTCCTACCTGCAGAGGTAAGGAATGAAAATCAGATTTGTTCTGTGCCCATTTACAAAACAACAACTTGTCTTTATACAGCACTTCTCCCAGAATAAAACGCCTCAAGGTAGTTTACTTAGCATTATAGACCATAAGACTATAATATATAGGCGCAGAATTAGGCCATTCAGCCCGTCGAGGCTGCTGCACCATTCCATCATGATCTGGTTCACTCCTCCTCCACTCCCAACGCCTCCTCACAGCACCTTCCCCTACAATCGCAGTCAGTGTAACATTGCCATTTATGTCCTCCCTCGTCACTATCCAAGGCCCCAAATACACCTTTCAGGTGAAGCAGTGACTTTTCTGCACTTCGCTCAATCTATTCCACTGCATTCGCTGCTCAGAATGTGGTCTCCACTACACTGGGGGAGACAAAACACAGACTGGGTGCCCACCATCCAGAACACCTACGTTCTGTCTGTAAAAATGACCCTGAACATCCAGCTGCCTGCCATTTCAACACCACCGTGTTCCCGTGCCAACGTTTCAGTCTCAGGCCTGCTGTAGTGTTCCAGTCAGCCTCAGCACAAAGCTTGAAGAACAACATCTCATTTTCCACTTGGGGACCCTGCAGTCTCTAGGACTCAGCACCAAGTTCAATAACTTCAGAGCCTGATTCTATCCTACCTTTTGTTTTAAACCACCCACACCTGGTCCTGTTATAACATGAATTACTTTTAGCACAGTCGCCCATTCTCTCCTATTCTTAGCTCTTATGATTTTTCTATTCGGCTTGTCTTCTCTCCTGGCCTGCTATCCATAATCTCCTTGTTTATCTGCTCCTTTCATCTCTTTCTCTCTGGGCTCCATCTCTACCTATTCGCTTACCTCTTACCTTCCCTGTCCTCACTTCCCTAACCAGCTCTTCAGCATAAATACCACTGTTTCCCTGTGACAATCAGTTCTGATGAAAAGTCGCTCGAAACCTTAACTCTGCTTTCTTCCCACAGATGCTGTCAGACCTGCTAAGTTTCGCCAATAATTTCTGTTTTTGTTCCTTTAATCCCTCCTCCCCAAAAGACACTTGCCTCCCTGCCATTTCTGGGAAGTTGCTTACGTCTTCTTCGGTGAACACAAAGCTGAACTAGTCATTTAATTGTTTTGCCATTTAATTGTTTTGCCATTTCTCTTTTCCATCATTAGACTGGATCTGTTTGCAATGTGCCAGCTTCACCCTTTAGTAAAGGGCTCCACCTGGTGGTTTGGTTAAATACTCACAGCGTGACTTCAAGTAATCTAGCTCCATCCACTTGCAGCAACTTAACAGATAACTCAGATAGCAAAGTTCGACAAAGAAGGAACCTAATCCGAGCCCAATCTTCCCTCTCCTCCTACATCCATAATGATTGTCATTAACTAAGCCAACGAATGACTGATGAGTTTTATGTATTTTATTTAACTATGAAGGATTACTTCACTACAAAGTGGAGTCATTGTCTGTTGATATAAGCATTGCAAGGTTAAATTTTATTGATACCTAGTCATCATCAATCACTCAATTGGTGACAATAATAGGGAGTGGACAGATAGTTCTGGTAATTCAATAGCCCAGACTATATTGTCCCTCACATTGAGAGCATTCCAGTCTTTTTGCCTCTTTGGACTAAATCATAAATGCTGCTTTCAGGACTGTGTCTGCTGTTTGTATTGATCCATGATTAAGTCCTGAACTGTTGATCTCACTCTTTGAGCACCTTCTCGGCAGCCATAACATTGTAATCCTCGCTCTGTTCTATTACCCCAATGCACTTTGTATGGTAGGATCTGCCTGTACTTCACGCAAAACAAAACTTTTCACTGTCTAGTTACATGTGACAATAATAAATAAAATTAATTTACATATATTGGGACAAAATTAATACTCAACCAGAAAGCAAGGGCCTATGAATGATAATCTGGTTTAATGAAAAGTAAGTGATGTCAGACAAATTTAATTGAGAGAATATAATGTACTGATAAAAGACAACATCATAGAATCATAGAACAATATAACATAGGAGGCTATTGAGCCTATTATGCCTGTGCTACATAGTCATAGAGTCATATAATCATACAGCAGTGAAACAGACCCTTCATCTCAACCAGTCCATGCCAAACATAATTCCAAACTAAACTAGTCCCACCTGCCTGCTTCTGGCCAATATCCCTCTAAACCTTTCCTATTCATGTACTCATCCAAATGTCTTTTGAACACTGTAATTGTACACACATCCTCCACTTGCTCAGGAAGTTCATTCCACACGTGAACCACCTCTGTGTGAAATATTTGCCTCTCGTGTCTTTTTTAAATCTCTCTCCTCTCACCTTAAAAATGTGCCTCCTAGACTTAAAATCCCTCTCATTATTTTATAAACTTCTTTCAGGTTGCCTCTCAACCTCCTATGCTCCAGTGAAAAAAGTCCCAGCTTATCCAGTCTTTATAACTCAAACCTTCCATACCCAGCAACCTCCTCTGAACCCTCTCCAGCTTAATAATATCCTTCCTGTCACTGGACACAGTATTCCAGAAGAGGCCTCACTAATGTCCTGTACAATCTCAACATGACATCCCAACTCCTCTACTCAAAGGGCTAAGCAATGAAGTCAAGCGTGCCAAATGCCTTTTTATTTGTGACACAAACTTCAAAGAATTATACCTGCACCCCTAGGTCTCTCTTTTTGACAACATTACCCAAGGCCCTACCATTAATTGTATAATTGTTTGTTGTACCAAAATGCAATACCTCACATTTATCCAGATTGAACTCCATCTGCCATTTTTCAGCCCATTGACCCATTTGATCAAGATCCCTTTGTAATCTTAAACTTTCTTCACTGTCTACAATGCCACCAATTTTGGTGTTATCCGCAAGCTTACTAACCATGCCTTCTACGTTCTCATCCTGAATCATTTGTATAAATGACAAACAAAGAGGACCCAGAACTGATCCCTGTGGAACACCGCTGATGACAGGCCTCTAGTCTGTAAAGCTACCCCCCACCGCCACTCTCTGTTTCCGGCTGTTAAGCCAATTATGGATCCGATCGGCAAGCCCGCATTGAATCCCACGTGACCTAACTTTACAAATTAGTCTGCCATGCGGAACCTTATCGAAGACTTTACTAAAATCTAAATAAACACCGTTTATTGCTCTGGCCTCATCAATCTTTTTCGTAACTTCCTCAAAAAAACACAATCAAGTTTGCGAGGTATGATTTTCCTCGCACATATTTGACAAAATTGCCCAATTAGACCCTACACTTGCCCCAAATTGGTCCTTCTCAAGTATTTATGTAATTAATAAACTTACAATTGAATCTGCTTTCACCATCGCTGATACACAATACATCTTTGATATACGGTACATTGCTGACACACAATACATCACCGACATACAGTACAACGCTAATACGCAAGGCATCGCTGATAC
Organism: Rhincodon typus; assembly: GCF_021869965.1. Lineage (NCBI taxonomy): Eukaryota > Metazoa > Chordata > Chondrichthyes > Orectolobiformes > Rhincodontidae > Rhincodon > Rhincodon typus. The sequence goes on from NC_063334.1 coordinate 4,603,194, forward strand.
GCAAGATATCACTGATACGCAATACATTGTTGATATGCAATACATTGCTGATATACCGTACATCACTGTTACACCATACATCCTTGATATGTGGTACATTGCTGATACACAATACATCCTTGATATATGGTACATTGCTGATACACCATACATCCTTGATATATGGTACATTGCTGATACACCATACATCCTTGATATATGGTACATTGCTGATACACAATACATCACCGATATACTGTACACCGCTGATACACAATACATCTTTGATATACGGAACATCGCTGATACACAGTACATTGCTGATATACAGTACATTGTTGATTCACCATACATCGTTGATTTGCGATACATTGCTGATATACCATACGTTGCTGATGTACAATACATTGGCTGTGGAATCATTAGTAGCCAAGTCCCAAGAAAAATATCTTTTGGATTGTCACTGGTTGCAGTTTTCAGATGTCCTTCTATGTTATATGACAGCTGTAAAATATAGCTGTGTTTGTGGCCAATGCCACAATGCACGGAGCACCACATCTCCATAAAATCGAGCAACAGTTGGTGAGGTGCCAGTAAATCAGAAAACTGTTTATTAGTATCCAGAAGTTGGTGATCCAACAGACCGCAAAAATTCTTGGGGTTGGTTACGTTGCAAAAATCTTGATTAGCTTCACATTGAAGCCAAATTGCTATCTCTTTGAGTGTTGTTACAGTATACAGTTCGCATTACACAGTGAAGCCAAAATTGCTTCAGAACAATGTAAAATATGCAACAGATGTCATGATGTCTGCATTCTCTCTTTGCTGCTTTACCAGACCTCAGTTAAAAAGCAGTTCTTTTTGGCTCCCTTTAATGACTGGCATGACATCAGGGCTGAACCTGCAGATAGATCAGGGCAGCTATTTTCAATGGTGGTGCCCCTCTCCTGCACTGGAAACACCCAGTCCATGAAAATATACATTAATCTTCAATGGAAAAGCTAATTGCTCACTCAGCAGCGTCTTTGTTTTCTTGTCAGATATTTAGACACCCATCTGTTTACAAGAAGGAAATATGGCAATGAAGTGGTAAGTGATTTTCTAGCTGTTATCACTGGTGGAACTGACCCTTCTTTCAAAATTATTTTTAAAAATTTATTTGTCTATCTTATTCTGAAATAACATGCACTTACTCATAATATTCTCCCCTGCCCAGGAAGGCATCCTGGCCTTAAGATGCTAAGAAAGGGACTTTCAACATGACTCGCCAACCCATCATAATCACTGAAGACTGGCACTAGAACATGAGAAAAGTTAAATTCCTTATTGCAACTACTGTCCAACTGTTGTAAACTAATCAATCTTGTGGCAATTTTGTCAATAAGCATTTAATTATATTCCACTTGAGTCATTTGACACACAGAATTTATCACACTGAAACTACATGTACTTCCTCCCACACTATGAGTAAGGACAAATAGTGTGTTTCTGATATTTGCTTTGCTACTTTTGTGCCAGTTATAGAGAAGTAATATTCACCTCAGTCTTGACCTTTTTTTTATCCTCCCTGACTGGAATTGCCCCTTAAATGATTTGGCTGAGATTGGGAGCTCTTCAAGCGATGTTACTGCTCCCTTCCCTCAAATATGCAAGTACTCTGTTGTTCTCTGGTCAGTGCTTTCTTCACATGAGGGATCACAGATTTCTGAAGTGAGATTTACTAATCTACCTCATTATATTATTCGTTACATAGGGCTCTATTTAGCCCCTCCACTCCCAACATCACTCCATTCTTACATCTGCCCATAATCATGACAGTCATACAGCACAGAAACAGAACCTCCATCCAATCAGTCCATGCCAACCATGATCCCAAACTAAACTAGTCCGACCTGCCTGCGCTTGGCCCATATGCCTCCAAATATTTCTAATTCATGAACCTGTCTAAATGTCTTTTAAACATTGTAACTGTACCTGCATCTGCTACTTCCTCTGGAACTTCATTCCACACATGAACGACTGTCTGTGTAAAGAAATTGCCCCTCATGTCTTTTTTAGATCTTTCCCCTCTCACCTTAAAAAATGTGCCCCCTAGTCTTGAAATTCCCCACCATAAGGAAGAGACACCTGCCATTCACCTTATCTATGCCCCTCGTGATTTTATAAACTTCTATAAGGTCACTCCTCAACCTCCTACACTCTAGTGACAAAAGTCCCAGCCTATCCACCCTCTCTTTATAACTCAAACCGTCCAGTCCTGACAACATCCTGGTAAATCTCTTCTGAACCCTCTCCATCTGAATAATATCTTTTCTACAGCAGGGCGATCAGAACTGGACACAGTACTCCAGAACAGGCCTTGCCAATGTCTTGTACAATCTTAACGTAATGTCCCAACTCTTATACTCAAAGGTCTGGGCAATGAAGGCAAGCGTGCTAAACACCTTCTTAACCACCCTGTCTACATCTGGCACAAACATCGCAGAATTATTTACCTGAAGCCCTAGATCTTTCTACAACACTACCCAAGGCCCTACTTTTAAGTGTATAAGTCCTACCTTTGTTTGTTTTACCAAAATGCTATACCTTACATTTATCCAAATTAAATTCTATCTGCCACTCCTGAGCCCATTGACCATAGCCTTTTGCTTATTCCTTCTGATTCCTTCCAACTGGTTGAGAGAGTTTTGTGTATGTTAATTAATACAATGCAATATATAAAATAGAATCTGTCTGCTCATAACCGGTCCCACTCATTCATACTTGCTTGCATAGGATTTAGAATTGTTGCTTTTAGAACTGAGTTTTCTTGCTTATTTCTGGTTCAGAAAAAAACAGCAGAGAAACATTCAACACGATCCACCGGCCTCCCAGCAGCAGCTTTTAAAGCAAAGGAGACCAGAAACAGTAGTGAAGAAAAGATAAATGAAGGTGTGAGGTGGATCATAATTGTTAAACATCAATACATGGAAGCTGTACATTGCTCATTGGTTTATCACAGTCTGCAGTTTACTGTGCACTGCTCAGTTTCATTGTGACTGTTATTTAAGAACTTAATCACAAAACAGTCTTGCATTTGGGGTTGAAGAGAATATCAAGGGGCTGCAGCAACCCCTAGAGATTTTTTACTTCCTGATTTTCAGAAATGGACTTTCTTTTAAGTGCAGTTCTATTGCATCTTCTTGCCTCAAGAGTGTCTCAAAGTGTTTTGGTCTGTTTGTTCATCCTCCCTATAGCCCCCAATCTCATCTACATAAGGAGCAAGAATCTCAAACCTGTTAGACAAGGGCTGAGGCTGCTTCAGCACTACCTCGTATCCCTCTACCTGTCTCACTCATAGTCACATCCTCTTGTCCCAGACCACTGACTGAATTTGAGGTAGTTAATCTCAGGGGTGTGACAGCCTCCTGAAACACAGCGCCCAGGTAACTCTTCCCCCTCCCTGATGTGTCACAACGTTCCAAGCTCAGACTCCAGCTCATCAACTCCAAGCCGAAGCTCCTCAGGTAATGAACACTTGCTATGGATGTGGTCACTATGAACCATAATGAGGTCCATCAGCTCCCACATCATGCAGGTACAACGCATCGTTAACTCTGTTTTCTCCTCCACAGATGCTGCCAGACCTGCTGAGCTTTTCCAGCAACTTTGTTTTTGTTCCTGATTTACAGCATCCGCAGTTCTTTTGGTTTTTATTTAGGTACAACGCATCGCCTGGCATCTCTATTTCAATTACTTAGCTCTTAATTTGAGTTTTAAAACATTCATACTGGTCTTTTAGTTTGTAGCCTGTGAATAACTCCCCTATTTACCTTCAATCTAAAAATAATCTATAATAGATGGTCAAATTAGTAACTATACCAATCAATGAACATACTGTTTACTTGTGATGTCACTCTTTTGTGCTGGGCCCCTGATCCTGGGCCTCAATTTATCCTGTTTAAAACAACTTTATAAATATGAGCCAAAAAAAAATGCTCCTCTTGCCCTTTGCACTGAATTTCCACACTGCCTCCAAATTCCCTGAACTACATACTCCCTCGGGCTGTCTCTCACTCTGGATGTGATCTCTTGTCCCCGACCGTGCAAAGCTCATTCTGTGGTTCCTTTCAAGCGGTAAGGGATCTTTTCTGTCCATGTCATAGGGCAGGCAAGGTCTTAACATCTCCCCTGGAATACTGCACCTCCCACAGTGTAGCACTCCCTCAGTATTGCAGGGGAGTGAATATGGTATCAAATTTCTTCAGAAAGAAACCTAGTCACAAAACATGCCAATTCGGAAGTGAGAACAATAACACTGACACGCTCAAAGATGAATCGATTCTCAGGCTGGATATGATCCCTGGGTGCTGAGGAGACAAAAGAAGAGATTTTCATGAGGCACAGACCACAATCATGACTCACTGGATGAGTCCCAAAGTTAAGCTGAGTTAGCTTTATTGTCACATGTACTCACATGAGTACAGTGAAAAGTTTACAAATCGCCACTTACAGCGCCATCTTAGGTACCTAGGTACAGAATCTTAAGTGCAAATTCTTAAGGAAGAAAAGTTAGGAAAATAAAGAAATAGAAAGTCCAGCACTACAGACCTTAAGAAGTATAAAATCATAGTAATAGATTAGAAAAATAAATAGAAACAGAATAGCAGTCCTTCCAACATAATCTAATAAGAAAAAGAATAAAATAGAATTTAAGACAAAGTCCACTTAATCCGTTTCGCAGTGAGACTAATCTCAAATACCACATGAAATGATGAAAAGCATTCAAAGGTTTTCTCAAAGAGTAAAAATCCTATTTTGTGGAGGTTACAAAAGGCAGATTTAGTGAGACTATGCTCCTGGAAATGTTTTAAACTAGATAGAAATAAAAGAATCACTATGTATTAATCTGCAAATATTAAAATGAAATGAACCTGATACATTGCTGCAAAAATGCTACACTGCCATTTTAAGGTTTTGTCAGTTTCTGGGTTAGCCCAACAAAACAAAAATGTGCGAGGTCACTGCTGTCTCCCATAAACAGATCTATCAAAGCAGGAATCATTACATTGACTGTAGTTTCAGTGACAGCTGATAATGATGATCTTGTGTTGACTGAATGGGTGAAACAAGGATTTAATATTAACTTTTGTGTTTGCTTTTGTTAATGGAGAATTGATCTTTTGTTTTATTTTGCTTAGGTGACAATACCAATTGCCTTGAAGTCCAGAATAAAACGGAGTCGGTCAGCCACCTCCCTGCAACAAACAAGGGCAAATCCCTAAACAGACTTGAACATTCATCTCTCTGTACAGTCCTGTAGCATTTTGGAGCCTCTCTCGGGTTAAGAGCCATGATTTTCATTTCATGTCACTCCAAACTTAAATAGATTCAATTGTGTGAAATAGGAACTAGTGGCATGTATATCTAAGAATTAGGGTTAAGGTTAGGGTTACAGCTAGAATTAGAATTAGAGGCAACAGGACTAAGGATTGAGTTATGGTTAGAATTAGAATTAGAAGTCACAAGGTTGAAGATGGGCTTGAAAATATAATTCAGGTTAAGCAACAAACCCACTGAGCAACCAAGGATTGCAGTGGGGGTTTCAAGAAAAAAATACTTGTCTGTAGAGAGGAAGAATGTGATTACTTATTTATAAACTACTGAGTAAAACATCTTCAGTTTAAACCCTTCAAGATATAAACCTACGTCTACAATTAAGAATGCAATGGAATGCAGACCCTATAGTTGAACGTAATTTATTGAGATGATTGTAATAGCAGGTGGTGTGGTAAAAACATTCAAATAGCAAAGGGATTTGCAATGATTCCATTTTTAGTCATCTGATGTCATTAATACTGCATGCTTTTCATGATAAACTCAGTAAGGAGAGAAGGGAGAAAAAACTTGCATTTATTTAAAGTCAATCCTGACTTCAGAACCTTTATGCTGAATGATGTAGTCAATGCAGTACAGTAGCTGGAGGTCAGTTAGCTCAGTTAGCTGGATGGTTGGTTGATAATATAGATTGATTACCAACAGTGTGGTTTCAATTCCTGCATCAACTGAGGTTACCAGGAAGGTCTCACCTTCTCACACACACCCCTTGCCTGAGGTGTTGAGACCTTCCAGGTAAATAACCACCAGATGCCTCTCTGTAGTGAAAGAGCAGCCCTACGGTCCTCTGGGACTAAGGTGACTTTACTCATATAGTCACTATTGGAAGGTGTAGTCATACAGCAGACAAGCTCCCATGAAGAGCAGTGAAATAAATAACCAAATAATGTATCTCTTGCTTTTGGGAGAAAATTAATCAGGGCACTTCTTTTGCTTTTCTTCAAATATCCATCAGAGTAGACAGTTCAGTTTAGCTTCACTTCTGAAAGATGGCACCTCAGTAACTTCCAGTTGTACATAAAGGTCCAAGGTTTGCAATAGGAAATAAATGCATGACTAATAGAAACTCCAAAGCAAATGTGAACAATGTTCTTTGCAAGCTGTAATTTCTATAATACCTACCCGCTATTGTGTTAGAAATAAAGTTACAGCTGGTGCACTCAGATGTAAGTAAGTTTTTGCTAACATGACAACTGTTTATTCTTCTGACCTGAACATTTCATATTACAATTATGGAATTCCATTCTTTCAGTATTTAATTACTGAGCAGGCTTTTTAAAAAAAATCACATTTTTGTCTTTTCTTTCAGGCTCTGTTATCTTTCTCTATTAATCACATTTTTCAGTATTGCTCTTTACTTTGTTTCTGTACATGACTTTAAATATTCTAATTTATACTTGCTAGTTTAGTCTCTGCAGGTTCAGCCTCAAAAGAGCAGACCCACATGCAGCAGGAAGGCTGATAGTGGCTCGGAACCCATCTGTTTCCTCAGCAGACTTTGCTGTTGCTCTAAACTGAACTCCTGCTTTAGTATCCTGCTAACAGGTCTCTAGACCATTCAGTGTGGGCAGCATAACATACTTAATGTAGTTCCTTGGGTCAACCATCACTGACAGTATGATATGGTCTGAGTTCCTCCCAAGATGTTAGCTCTTGTAGTGTTTACTACAAAGGCTGGGTTCATGTTGAGACAGATGTCTTGAAGTTTATTTAGAACACTAATTGTTTACACTGTTATAAGTTCTCAGACTTATGCATAGTCTGGCTTCTTTGTTTATTGATTTTACAATTACATTACATGACTGTAACGTGTAAAACAGCTGACTGATTACATAGTGTACTGAGTCCATTGTACTGTATGTACCAAAGGTAAAGTGGGGACATTTATACTAGAAGATTACATATCATGATGACATCTATCTTTCTTAAATATCCACTGCCTTTCTGGGCTCTCTCCAATTATACAACATCGCCTTTCTTTTGTTTAAAGAATAGGAATTTTTTTTCCAATATACATCTGCAAGGATTATATATAAAATCTTTCCATAACAAGAAATGCTTTGGCAGATGTATGACATGAACAGATCCTTTCTCTATGCAGTGATCACAACTTGGCTTTGTGGATTCACTCCAGGAATCCATTATTTGCCGTTTGCTCTCTTACTGCTCACACACACAGCACCTATCCACATACTCTCAGCATTCTCACTCTGCCTTGCTGTGCCAGGCCTGTTAGCGTATTAATTCTCCAGCCAGACCCTAAACACGCTCAGTATAGCCATATTGACATGTTTTGTTATTGCACAGATACACTGGCAGGCTGCTTGTCTCAGGGCTCTGTCTGGGGTGAGGTGATGGTTGAGGGTTTATAGCACACCAAGAGTTCAATCTAATGCCTTAAGCAAATGCCAGCTGCCTGCATGTTTATTCATCCAAATGGCCAGGTTGGAGAGTGGGCAGGGGGTAGCTGAGTCAGTATGTGGGGGACATTGTCAGTCAGGGGGGTCCCAGTTCTGTCAGTCATCAGCACAGTCCAAACACATTCCAAGCGTGGCCATAGTCAATTGCCTCTTCGAACTGCTCAGAAGATATGTCCGACTACAGTCTGGGATTGGGTAATGGTCAGTCCTGTAGGGCCAGCAGCCAAGTATGGTGAAGGGGTGGTGGGCAGTGGTGTGTGTGTGTCTCTGTGCATGTGTGCGTGTGTCTGAGTGTGTATGTCTGTGTGTGGATGTATGCATGTGTCCATGTGTGTGTGTGCCATTAAGTTGCTGGTGAAAGGCAAGGTTAGATTGTCGGTGCTTGTCTGGGTGTGCAACAACCTTTCTGAGATAGTGTGGGTGCCAAAGATGGCTGTCTCTCTGTAGATCTTCACTGAGTGGTGTTGTTCTGGGAACAGCGTGTAGGAAGATGGGGTTAGAATTAACAGAGGGGGAATCCTTTAGTGGCGGGATAGGTAATTAATGAAGTGAATTTGTTAAGATATGGCAAGAGCTTTAACTAGCCCTCATGACAAAATACTCTCCAAAAAATTTTGACACACTGTCACATAGCCCAAATAAAACTAAGATTCTGCCCTAAGTTTATGTAGAGTGAGAGTTTGTTTCTGAATGGCCAGAAAGAATGCACTAGCTCAGGGAGCTGTTGAATGTGTCCAGGCAACTCCAATGATGATGAGATAGTAGGAACTGCCGATGTTGGAGTCTGAAATAACAAGGTGTAGAGCTGGATGAACACAGCAGGCCAGGCAGCATCAGAGGAGCAGGAAAGCTGACGTTTCGGGTCTAGACCTTTCTTCAGAGAAAAAAAAAATTCTGAAGAAGGGTCCAGACCCGAAACGTCAGCTTTCCTGCTCCTCT
>NC_063334.1:4616907-4617264 GCF_021869965.1 Rhincodon typus
ATGCTGCCTGGCCTGCTGTGTTCATCCAGCTCTACACCTTGTTATCCAATGTTTTTCAGTTGTTTTATCCATTAGCAGATTTTCCCAGATAACTGTGGACAGTCTATGTCTCATCTCTTTAAAGTCAGCCTTACACAAACCAAAAAAACCTTCGTAGTTGTTTCGTGCTTTTTGCTTTCAAATACTACATTGAACTCAATCATGTTGTGATCGTTACATAATAAATGTTCATGCACCATTAGTTTACTAATTAAATCTGGCTCATTATTAAATCCAAATTTGCTTGTCCCCTTGTTGCATTCAGGGCATATTGCTTCCCCAAAGAAATGTAAGCGTTCACTTTTGATGAGCCTGAAA
>NC_063334.1:4617364-4647386 GCF_021869965.1 Rhincodon typus
GTTATCCAATGATGATAATCTTTTTGATGTATCTTACTGGATCTGCTCCACTTAGTTGTGGCCATAATGTATAAGATTAACATCGAGACTGTCTTCTAACTCCAATTCAATAATATCCACTTGTAAGTCTAAAGGAATATCTTTGTTCTTAGCAGGATTTGGAAGTTGGCTTGGAGCATCAAAAACGATCACATGGGATCTGATATGTATTGTACTTCTAAATCGTAGTCCTGGATCCTCTCAAGCTGACATTAGAGTTGTAGAGTGTACTTGTGAGTGGCTTTCAATGTATTTAATAGTTTGTGGTCAGTGCAAGCAATGAAATGCTGAATGGGCATGTACACTACCATAGTATGCTAAAAATTAGATCTGAAGTCTCTTTTTCAATCGGGTGTAGTTAGCCTGAGGTGGCATAAGGACCTTAGAACCAAATGCATTAGTCTGGCTAGCAACAACAAAAACAAAGTTGCTGGAAAAGCTCACCAGGTCTGGCAGCATCTGTGAAGGGAAAAACAGAGTTAACATTTCGGGTCCGGTGACCCTTCCTCAGAACAATAGTCTTGCCATCCTGTTTTGGACATGCTATAAGTTTTTTTTCTGAAATGCATTTACTTCTGACGTTATGAGCTTGGAAGATCATAATACTGAAGTACACACTTGCTGGAAGATAAAGCAGTTTTCAGAGATTGAAAAAATATTTGAATTACAAAAATATACTGGTGATTGTCCTTCCATGTGTATGGTTTGTTTTTGTGGAGAACAAAGAGATGAGATATTGGTGGCAAATTTGGATAAAAAGTCGAGGAAACGGAGACATCTCTGACTTATGGAGTAGGCAAGTTCAATAATTTTAGGGCCTAAACTCTCCCATGTCCTAGCCCCCTACCCTACACACCAGGCCTTGTGATCACATAGCCTACCATAACACGCTACCTATTGTTAGTCACTAACAGTCCCCATTTACAGCTATTCACCCTTCTATCCAGATCATTATCAAATCCTTTGTCTATCCAATTGCTCTTCTCTCTCTTTGGGCTCTATCCTATCATTTACTCCCAATCCCATCACCCTCCCTATTTTCTGCATATAAACTGACATTTTCCCAGCTACCATCAATTCTGAGGAAGAGTCACCGGACCTGAAACGTTAACTCTGACATTTTTCTTCACAGATGCTGCCAGACCTATTGAGCTTTTCTTGCAACTTCTGTTTTTGTTCCTGATTTACAGCATCCATAGTTCTTTCGGTTTTTACTTTTAATCAGTCTTCATCGTCAGAGATCCAAGGAACAATCAATATTCCTGCTCAGAGGGTCCATCGGTGTGTAGGCACATTGTCTTCTGGACTCTGAAGCTACTGCCACTCATAGATCTCGGAGGTTGCATAGTGACAGGAAATGTTAGAGGGGTTGTAGGTAACACCCCAGAAGCAATGGTTAAACAAGGAAATGGAAAGCAGGAAGAACATTTTTAAAAATCACCACGACTAGAGAAGTGGTTCTGAGGTAATTGTTGAGAGTTTTGGCCTGACCAATGCCCTGGGCCTGATGGACTTCATTCTACATTCTTAAAGAAGTAACTGGAGAAATACTAGTGATGCATTTGTTTTAATTTAAGTAAAGTGATGGAAAGTGTCATCAACAGTGCTATCAAGCAGCACCTGCTCAGCAATAACCTGCTCAGTGACGCCCAGTTTGGGTTCTGCCAGAGCCACTCAGCTCCTGATCTCATTACAGCCTTGGTTCAAACATGGACAAAAGAATTGAATTCCAGAGGTGAGGTGAGAATGACAACCCTTGATAGCAAGGCTGCATTTGACCGAGTGTGGCATCAAGGAGCCCAAGCAAAACTGGAATCAAAGGGTATCAGGGAGCAAACTCTCCGCTGGTTGGAGTCATACCTGACACATAGGAAGATGGTCGTGGTTGTGGGAGGTCAATCATCTCAGCTCCAGGACATCTCTGCAGGAGTTCCTCAGGGTAGTGTCCACAGCCCAACCATCTTCAGCTGCTTCATCAATGACCTTCCTTCCATCGTAAGGTCAGAAGTGGGGATGTTTGCCAATAATTGCACAATGTTCAGCACCATTCGCGACTCCTCAGATACTGAAGCAGTCCATGTTCAAATGCAACAAGATCTGGACAATATTCAGGCTTGGGCTGACAAGTGGCAAGTGACATTCGCACCAGACAAATGCCAGGCTATGACCATCGTCAATAAGAGACTATCTAATCACCGCCCCTTAACATTCAACAGTGTTACCATCACTGAATACCCCACTGTCAACATCCTGGGGGTTATTGACCAGAAACTCAACTGGACTCACCGCATAAACTCAGTGGCTATAAGAGCAAGTCAGAAGCTAGGAATACTGCGGCAAGGAACTCACCTCCCAACTACTCAAAGCCTGTCCACCATCTACAAGGCTCAAGTCAGGAGTGTGATGGAATACTCCCCACTTTTCTGGATGAGTGCAGCCCCAACAACACTCAAGAAGCTTGACACCATCCAGGATAAAGCATCCCACTTCATTGGCACTGCATCCGTAAGCACCCACTCCCTCCACCACTAACTCTCAGTAGCAGCAGTGTATACTATTGACAAGATGCACTGCAGAAATTCACCAAAGATCCTTAACACAGCACCTTCCAAATCCATGACCACTTCCATCTAGAAAGACAAGGGCAGAAGATACATGGGAACACCACCTCCAAGTTTCCCTCCAAGCCACTCACCATCCTGACTTGGAAATATATCGCCGTTCCTTCACTGTCGCTTGGTCCAAATTCTGGAATTCCCTCCCTAATGGCATTGTGGGTCAATCCACAGCAGGTAGACTGCAGTGGTTTAAGAAGGCAGCTCGCCACCACCTTCTCAAGGGGCAACTAGGGATGGGCAGGAAATGCTGTCCCAGCCAGTGGCAGCCACTTAGAGAAAAAAAAATTCCTAAAATCCCTTGATTCAAGTTTGGTCCTTTTATAATTCCAACATGATTTTTTTTTAAAAAAACGTTAGTAATGGAACGTGGGTGAAACTGGATTGCTAATGGCTAGCTGCCCTTGAGAAAGTGGTGGTGAACTGTTGTTCACATGTTGGTAGACTCACAATGCCATTGGGGAGGGAGTTCCAAGATTTTGACCCAGCGACAGTGAAGAAACGCAAGCCAACCTTCCATTCATTGACTCCATCTACACTTCTCGTTGCTATGGAAAGGCAGCCAAATCATCAAAGGCACCTCCCACCCTGGTTATAATCTCTTCCAGAAAAGATATACAAGCTTAAACACCTATACCAACAGGTTCAAGATAGCTTCTTCCCCCTGTAATTAGACTGTTCAATTGACTTCTCAAATTTCAAATCTAGCATTGATCTTGTTTTTTGTGCACCTTCTCTGCAGCCATAACTTTGGATTCTTTGCTCTGTTCAATCACCCAGTGACCTTTGTACAGTAACATCTGCCTGTACTGCACACAAAACTTTTCACTGTACTTCAGTACATTACAATAATAAATCAAATCAAATCGAAATGGTGATATAGTTCCAAGGCAATTGGCTTGGAGGGTAACTTGCAGGTCGTTGTGTTCCCACATATCTGCTGTCCTCGTCCTTCCACATGGAAGAGTTTATGGGTTTGGAAGCTGCTGTCTAAGGAATGTTTGCTCCAGAGTGGAAATTTGACATTTGCCAGAGATAATGGATTGCTACGTACTGGTTAAAACATTAAGAAGAAAATATTTCACTTCCAGACATTGTAAAATACTTTACAGCCAATGAAGTATTTTTGAAATGCTGTTGATGCCTTTTGTTGTGTTCAAGCCTCTGGATAAGTCTTGATCCATGACCTTCTGACTCAGACAGCTCATCTCTGTCCAGGAGCTGTTCATAAAAAGCACTGGATTAAACTACTGACAGCTGGCAAAGTAGATAGTGGAACCAGTGCTGAATTGAAATCTGGAGAAGCAACATTAGTGATTTTAGTTATTGCTTGTTTAAATGGTATCTAATCCCCAAATTTGACTTAAGCACAAAATCCAGCCTGACAATCCAATGCAGTTCTGAATGAGGGCTTTATCCCACCTTCAGTGCTTTTGACATGTTTTGTCACACTATGCCCATCCACCATCACTTTTCTTCACCTTAGTTAATACCCTTACCCATTTCATCCTTGCTGGAGCAAGATCTCCTGGAATGGCTCATCTTTCCATGTCTTTTTCAGCCCTTACTTTGTGCCTCAATTTACAATCTTCACACTTCCACCTCCTGCAATATTATCAATTAAAGTATGAAAGTTTACACAAGTATTGAGAACAACCAGCTTTATTTCACAAACCCAACATTAACTTGTGAAATCCCATCATGAGGAGCCAGAACATTCTGCAATGTGTCATTGTCCATAACTGACTAACATCCACACAAACACCAAGCTAACTGCTTACAATCTCAAAGTTTTTATGAATATCTTTAAATTTCACAACCAGTTCACCACAAAGACTGCTTACTTCTACCTTTAAAAACATTCTGTCTTAGTCACCAACTCACCCAACAACTGCTAAATTTTTATCCATATCCTGACTTCCCACTTTCCCATACCCTCTCCCTAACCTCCAAACTGCAACTTATGCAGAATTCCTCTGTCTGCATTCATATTTCAGTAAATCTCTTATCAACTTCTACTGGTTTTCCATTTCACAAAGCATTAATTTCACAATGTTTATTTGTAAATCTCTCCCTGTTTTATTTCTTTTTAATTTTGAACACCAGTTCATGTCTTTAACTATAGTTCAGCCCACTCTCCATGACACTCCTATTATGGAATGACCTCCCTCAGCATCTCCAGGTTAGTTCATATACCTTGCTTTAAAAGCCTTCCTTAAGTGTACATTTAAGCAGTTTCAGAAACATCCTCAACCCTCAGTACTCTAGTGCTCACCCCAAAGCAAAATATAACATGTACCTTTTTGCTATAATAGTCTATATAAATCTAAATTATTTAGATTAGTGCTATGGATCATAGCAGCATTGTGAAGTTGTACATGAAGGTGAGTGCTGCACTGAATGCAAGTTTACCAAACATTCAATCCCCAAATCCAGAGAGTGGTCAGTTTATTTTAATTGGTTACAGGTATTGGCAAGTTATATAAATTGAAAATGGAGGTGCAATGCTTGAAAATTCAGGCAAAATAGGAAATGCAAGGCCAACGCCAGACTATTTTATCCATAGCCAATTATTGTGGTTCAGTTACAAGTACTGACATGTGAAAATTTTAAATAGGATCGGAACAGATCAGCCATAATCTCATTGAATAGCAGAGCAGGTTCAAGGTGACAAGTTGTCTACTCCTACGTTTCTAAGTTAAACCTATTTGACTGGACATCCTCGGGACAGCTGAGTTAACTCAAGGACAAGGAATCTGTTCAAAATCCATTCAAAACTCCACAAACCTGGCTTTGTAGAGGATCATGCAGGAGCAGGGCTACGACTAAGTGCTCAGATTCTTCCCATTTAGATTATTTTTCAGTGGTCCAAAATCAAAATTTCAGGAAATAGTTTGAGGTAACAAGAAGCTCAGTCCTTACAAGAATTTCATACCACAGCACTGTGCTACCTGTTTAAGTTCCTGTCAGTCACACCATAGGAACTAATGGTGGATGAGAATCATTATTTTATACCAGTTATCCAGCCAACAATGCTTAAGTGTGCTTCATAAACTAAAGACTAGAGTAAAGTGCACACATGGAGTTTCAAGAAAACTTTTGACAATGAGCCTTTAATCAACAAATCCAAACAAAGGCACTGAACATCTGTAACAAGTCCCAACCCACTGAAACTTTCACATGGAGAAATGAAACAAAGGATAAATTCCACACTCCTATCAGGGAACCATGTCGACTGAAGAAATGTTATGCCCCTTTGTGCTGACCCTGCACCTCCACCCCCACCACCTTTGTCAACAGCCATCTGTGAGAATGAGTAACGAAATTTATCTCTATGGTTAATACAATTAATAGAGGTACGAGTAAAGTGATACACATTTGTAACAAGGGGGTAGAATCTCTCCTGTGAGCTTTTGCTTGATGGAAAGTTCAAAAGGCATGACAGCCTTCATTACACTTGAACAAGTACAGAGTGGCTCTGTCTTAGGAAATTTAATTGCTATTTCTGCATCCTTTAAAAGTTAAGGAAAATATTAAAGCATGGTAAGTGATGTATAAAGAAAAATAAATATTGTATTTAAAAATCTAATAAGCGTTGCAGTATAAATGCCAGCCAGATGTACATGTTCAAACAACTGGCATAAAAAAGTTATGGATATAATTTGCTAGAAATTTTAAATTAGTACAAAATTAAATGTATTAGAGTGGTGTGAGAGAGAGAAAAGGGAACAAGTTCCTTTGAGGCATAGAGTAAGAAAAACAACTATGAAATATGCAGGTTCCCACCATGTTTGATGGAGCAAATTACCACATTGAAATTTTCTGCTCATTAGTCAAACCCTATAAAGTTGGGTTGCATTTATTTTGGCAAATTAGCATGGCAGAGGAATTATGCTGGGTCTTCAGTCTATTGAGACAAACAAAAATATCCTTGTCATGAGCTTAAGACTGTATAAAGCTGAATTCTTGGCTTCCTTTTGGTAAGAGAGACTTCATATGGCCTTAGGATGCATATGTCAAACTATTAATTAAGAGTATCTTTCTTTAAAGGTGACAATTTCACAATACTTTCAAAAGGTTTAAACTCAACAAGATATAAAAAGGCAAAGCTGGATTATTATAAATCAGTGTTTTCATAGGTGTCCTTTTTTATATTAAAATTGTGGTTCTAAAGGATTAAGGTGAATTTGGCCAATTCTCATCCCCACACCTTTCAGCATTTTATACTGTACAGCTAGCCTCATAGCACAATTGGAATGCAACAGGCAATCCTGTGATTTAATTGAAAAATGTAGCACAAAATCCTGCCGGTGCTTTTGAAGGAGTCAGTTTCTAAAGAAAACAATAGAGTCTTTTGTAGCTGCCAGCAAATAGTCACAATGTTGTGCTCTCTTAAACTGACTGGGCTCATTGGAATCCAGTTTGCTCCCATCATGTTTCTTTTGGTGGCTAGATTTTCTGCCATGGTGAATATGGAGGAGGAGCACTTTCTATTGGGGAGCTATTTGGCACGTTCATCAGCTGCCCTGCATGCAGCCGCTCGTTCACTCGCAGCTCACACCCATCCTGGAGCATCCGTATAGCAATGCGTGCAATATTTCGGGAATCATCCAGCCCACAGTGAGGCCTCCCTTCGTACTTCATTCCCAACTTTTCGAGCATCGAAGTGAGTTTGGTCTGAGTCCTGGGAACCTGCGGGCAGATGACCAGAGTATCTATCAAAAATAGCCGAGTGTAACAGCCAAAGACAAATTTGTACAACATGGAATTTCGAACATGGTCACTCAAGCTTCACCAAGAGTTTTAGGGAAAGCTGATGCTCGAGGTCAAGTAGAATTTTTTTTTTTTAAGTTGCAGAATCAATTCAATTTCTTGAAAAATGCAACAATGCAAAAAATTAAAGACGAGATTTGCAGCACTAATCAATTATGTAGGTGATTCATAATATTAGCAGAATCAGTTACAATAAAATCGGTCAAAGTTAGCACTGAGGAAACTATCAGATTGTCATAAAAAAAACTAATTCAATTAATATCGTTTGGGAAAGGAAGCTTTCCACTTATACAAGGACGTATATGCAATTCCAGGCCCACACCATGATGTGGTCGAACCTTAACTGACTTTGGAATAGGCAGGAGAGCCATGACAACATCAGGGCAACAAGGTTAACAAGTGAAAACCGAAAGAACTGCGGATGCTGTAAATCAGGAGCAAAGACAAAGTTGCTAGAAAAGCTCAGCAGGTCTGGCAGCATCTGTGAAGAAAAAATTCAGAGTTAACGTTTTGGGTCCGGTGACCCTTCGTCAGAACTGAAGAAGGTTAATAAGTGCCTTGGCAGTGATGATCGCAATTGAGAATGGGAAAAGAAAAAGCTGTGGATGCTGGATTGATTAAAATTTCCAAGACTAATAGATTGTTTTTCAGCCCCCTCCCGTCCAGGCATGGATGTCAAAGGATATTCTTCAAAGGTGGGTAAATGAAATTAAGATACAGATCAATCGTGATCAGATTAACTGGAGGAACAAGGTTAAGGGGTTTGCTGGTCTGTTCCTCTTTGTGCAGACCTGAGACAGCTGTATAACAATGGCCTTTTCAACTACACAGGTGACCACTGTAAATACTGTCAGTGATTCCACCAACAGTACCAATCTCTGCAAATGGACATATCTTAAAATCACCACACAGCCCTAACAGTTAAAAACTTGCTGTAGTTGTTCAAAAAGCAGCCCTTTTCACACGTTTCAAGATCTTAATTTTTATCTCAGGCTAAGGTCATGGATATAAAAAAAGTATGTTACCTTGAAAACTACTAAACACAGAATTAATAGTTCACGACTGGATTTCTAATTACAGCTCAAATATGAAGTAACTGGTCAAGGTTTAGCACAGTTGTGTCCTCAGTATAGATCACTGTTACTCTTACAGCTAAATCAAGGGCCCAAGCTTTCCAAGATACATATGCCACATTCCATCAATCCAGTGAGAATTTGATAGCATTTCAGAACTATTTGGAAATGTAAACTATCTTTGGGAAAGCCAGTCTGCAGATTTTCAGAATGCAGACCACTTACGAAATTGGTGTCTCTACTCCAGGATCAAATTCACTGCCCACCCTCAACAACCTTCCCCAGCCCCCAGTAGACACCAAGACCCATCATTCTCTTCATCCAGATAGCCACCACTACTGCACAAGTCAGTTGCTCCTCCCTCTTATCAGAGCCACGCCAGGTTGATCTTCTGCAATTTGCCTGCAAGATGCCTGTTGTTCTCAGCAATTTCACGTAAACATAAGTTCAGACCCAACAAAGGGGCCATCTCAGGCCAAGCCAGACATTGAGATTGGTCTCTCCTCAGCCCCATACCCCCAAAATTCAGTACACCCAAATTACTAGGTTAGTGTCCTTACACTGGACCAACACAGTTTACAGAGCACCCTGTAGGGAAACATATAGTTGGCCTAGGACAAAACCTGCAGCATAAATGCAGACTAATGCTTAGCCCACTGCTCCCTGATTCGTGTCAATGGTTCAGATTCAGCAACGTTCCGAAGGCTGAGACCAAAGTTCCTATTGTACCTGTTTTAAGCACACAAACTGTGCTCTTAATTGCTCTCTTTCAATGCATCCATCCCTGCCTTTACATGATGAAAGCACCATGTTGTAGAATGTAAGCCGCAAGTGAGGTCTCCAATATGGTTGTTTCAATAATGATCTCTGTCCACCCAAATTTATTATTCTAATCAGAGATAGTAAGAACTGCAGATGCTGGAGAATCTGGGATAACAAGGTGTAGACCTGGATGAACACAGCAGGCCAAGCAGCATCAGAGGAGCAGGAAGGCTGACATTTCGGGCCTAGACCCTTCTTCAGAAGGGTCTACCAGTTTTTTTTAAACCACATTTTTCTAAAGAAGGGTCTAGGCCCGAAACGTCAGCCTTCCTGCTCCTCTGATGCTGCTTGGCCTGCTGTGTTCATCCAGCTCTACACCTTGTTATCCCTTTATTATTCTAATGTTTTATTTTCCAATAGCAAGAACAGCACAATATGCTTTAAATTAGTGAGTGCATTAAGTTTAATATCAGTATCCATTTTCTGAATCTGTAAATAACAAACATCAGGAGTGCCCAAGTGTTAATGTCATCGGTATGGCAACTTAGCACAACCATGTATCAGCGAGATATATTTGAACTGTTTACAATTCCTGTTCCAATAACACTGCTGATACCAACAGATCTTGGCATTTAGATTTATCTGCTTTTGAGATTAATGTAATTTTCAAATCTCCACATCCTTAATTATCAAACAGTAAAAAAAAAACCAATTTGAAATACGAGAACAAATGGGACTGATTTGTAAGGGTTTAAAGGGATGGACGCCAGGGCCTGGAGCGAGACCGTGAGTTTTGAACATGTCTGCCTTTTAATAACAAAATCTGCACTTAATTTTACCACTGGATTCATAACACTAGGCGAAACAAACTACAAACCTTGTAGAAGTTACCATAACTTTTTCGAATGTTAATCCATTTCTTTGCAAACCGTGGATACTCGATGCTGCTAAGGTGGCACTGAACATTCAGGAACTTACTCATGTCCCAGGAGCTAAAATGTGGGGGGTGGGGGTGGGGGTGGCGGTGGAAATAAATTGCTATATTGAATTAGTCAGTCACACAGAGAAAACCAAATTCAAGTGCTTCTCAGTAGTAGATACAAAGCAGACATGCAAAGTTAAAGACATATCCAACTGTTTTTTTGGAAACGCAACTATGAATTCCAGATGTTTATTAAAAGGAGGTCAGTTATACCGTTCTGGATGTTAGACCAGCAGAATAATTTTGAGGAAGAGTGCATATTCAAAAACTTGTAAGGTGTTTTATTTCTCTTTACCAACAATAACTTTACATCATGACCAGGATTCTTAATCAGACATGATAATGGGTTGAATGGCCTATTTCTGCTCCTATGCCTTATGGTCTTATTAGCTCTATACAGTATTTGCCTACTGCAACAAAATACCATTCTGAGGTAGTTCTGGCATTAAAGGTACACTGGCTGCCCAGCTACAGGTTAATTCATATTACATAAATTAGAATAGGAAAAGTAAGGTAAAAGTGTCATTGTCCCAGAGGCTACTCTCTCATTAAAGGTAATGAATGAGAGAGAGTGAGATGACTGATGACGGTTTAACCTGAGGGTTACCATGCCTCAGTCAAGGAGCAAGGTTAAGGAGAGTCCATAGTAACATCAACCAGTGTGGAAATTCAATCCATGTTCTTGGTCTTGCTCTGCACTGTAACCCAGGTGTCCAGCCAACTGAGCTAACCGACCCTCTACTAGAATAATTTGTGCAAATTAATTAACCAAGCCAAACTGCATTGTACATTAGCAGACATACTAATTGAAGCTTTTTTTTTTGAAAATGCAATTTCTATGGCAAGTTAACAAAGTAAGTCAAATAAATCAAATCATGCATTCCTCTCGTTTACATTCTGTTTCTTCTGAATTAATGTCAAAAGTTACATAACACCAGGTTATAGTCCAACAGGTTTATTTGAAATCACAAGCTTTTGGAGTGGGCCCTTTGTCAGGTGAAGTTTTCAAAAGCTTGTGATTTCAAATAAACCTGTTGGACTATAACCTGTTGTCATGTGACTTTTGACATTAATTCAGAAGAAATCTGTTAACTTCACCTGACAAAGGGGCAGCACTTCGAAAGCCTGTGCTTTCAAATAAAGCTGTCGGACTATAACCTGGTGTCATATGACTTTTGATCTTGTCCACCCCAGTCCAACACCAGCACCTCCACATCATGAATTAATGCCAGCACGATGGTTTATTTTATATATTTTACAAGGGTCTAATACATACCCATCAGTTAGTACTGCATATCTGCATTTGGTTCCAAGTTCCTTCTCTCTCATCCAGTCAACCACTTGCTGAAGAACATCTGGAAAACTCCCTGCTTTGTCAACCATTTCCTGGAATAAACAAAGCATGCACACTTAAGGGGGCTGAAATATGAACCTTCATTTAAAGCATGATTGCAGAACTCACTTCTTACTTTAATATCAAGACAAAGGAGGTCAAGACTAATAGTTTAAAGTTTGGGATTTGAAGCAGATTGGAAAAGGGGAGTAAAAGAAACAGTCATGTACTAGATTTCAATCTCCAGTTCTAGTTACACAATCTGTGGCTACATTTATACAATTATTGATAAACCATTTCTATTATTAATGTGGTCATAGAAAATATAGAAGGCGAATACAGGTATACAAGTGTGACAAAAAGGTGACAAAAGGAGAACCACACTTTGCTACTCTACCAATGTTCATTACAAGAATTTTGGCAACTCTGAATAATCTGTGATCCTTTGATAAATGCACTACTTAATATATCCAAGTTCATAGAGTGAGACTATGACTGAGGTTTTGTGGCCACAAACGAATATGTTTTAAATATCCTGCTTTGAAAATCAAGGAATGTTTTGAAAACACAACACAAAAAAAGTGCAATTTTAAAAATGTGCTTTTTTTTATTGTCTGTAGTTTCAAATCTCACAACTGCTTACTTTTATTATGCACTATTAAATTTCAGTCATATCTTCTACATGTGGAAAACAAATTTTAAACAAATATCTGACATTCAGAAGTTATTTTAAAACCAAATGAAACCTGAGCAAATTAAAATGATTACCTGTGTGATGCCTGTGAGTTTGGTACAAAATTCTGTAAGCTTGGGTTTCAGTTCTGGTCTGACATATTCCTGGAATGTATCCTCCTTGAAAACAGTAAAATAAAAAGGATTTTTTGTTAGTACTTCCAGGGACCCTGTGAAATCTTTCTTCACACTGTTAAGAGAAAAATAATGTTTGTATTTATAAAGGACTTTTTACATCCTCAGGCTGTCCCAAGGCCTTTACAGCTTTCGAATTATATTTTGAAATGATGCATGCAAATTCAAGAACTAATTTGTTCAGAAAGGTCCATCAAAGAACAAATGAAAAGAATAAAGAACAATGAGATACAAGAAGGTATCAACTTGAACATAAGTTCAATCATTGAGCTATGAAATCAGGAAGCACTTCTTCATCTAAAAGGTGATTAGAAAATTGAAACATGGCCCATAAAATGTTGTGGCTAAAGTTCTCAATAATTTCATCAACTTTACAGTGATTCAGTCCCAATTTCTACACTGATTATAAAAGATTTCACTGGCAAACTGTCATTAAGTAGACCCTGGAATGCAGCTGCACCTTTAGAAAACTAAACATGGCATTAAACAGACACATCTTATGCAAAAGTAGTATTTTGCAGAAGGAACAGCCCAGCAAAATATAACAGCTTTGCAGTAAGATCGCATTTCTTTAAAGAGATTAAGCATCACCTTGGCTTGTATGATAATGTTCTTACCTATGTCAGAAGATTGAGAGTTCAAGCCCTAGAAAATGAGCATATTTGAGCAAATTATCTAGTCTTTTCTCTAGGTACTACAGGAATCTTGCACCAGAGGCAATGTTTTATTTGTAAATTCTTGTTACAACATTTTCCAACTTAACAGAGACTGCATACCAGGGACGTACAGTGCTTTATTTATGAGAAGGTGAAAGCTCTTATTTAAATATCATGCAAGGTGTTCGGAGCAGATGATTACTTACAATTTCAAGGGTGCGGGTATTCACAAGGGCAACAGGAAATTCAATAATTTCATGCAAGTATTCTGGTGGGTTGTTCTCTTCACACGTTGCTTCAAAGTCAATGACACAGATGTAATCGTAATAAGTATCTGAACACTCTGGTTTGATTAGCAATGTCTGAGTCAGTTTCTGCTTCTTGTAGTAATTTTTTAATCGCTTTCTCAGTACATCCTTCACTCCCCTAAAGCAGTTCAGCAAGACAGCAATGACCGTGAGACATAAACACAAAAAGACAGAGGACAAAACAAATTGGGTAAGAGTGAGACAGACAATAAGTAAAAAATAAACACAAGGAAGTGCCAGAATTGAAGACAGAAAAAGAAAAATATAATTAATAATATGCATATATTTACACCTACATATTTCATCAACAGCAATATATTTGCCTGGTACATCACTTTCTCCAGAGCAATTAATATATTTATAGTTATTTACACAAATATTAGCAATATGCATTACAAACAAAATCAGTATTGTATCATTAAGGTTGAGAATTTGGCTGAAAGAATATTCAAGTAATTGGAAAGGACAGGCCCTGACCTATAGTTCTGTAACACAGAACAAGATGTTTGGGCTCCTAAAACTATGCTTGTAATTTTTACAATTAAAATCCAGCTCAAACTTCTGTCCACTCTAGACACATTAGACTTGACTAAAAAAAATGGCAAAGGCAGCTTAAAGTCAGCCACAATTTACTCATTAGTAATTTACTGTCATAAGGCCAAGTGAAGATCATATGGTTATAGAAACAAGGAAACTCTGGGCATGGGTCTAGTTGGGGGCATACGTGAAACATTCACTGGCTTATTTTCTCATGAGCTGGTTTTGGATTTCAGTGTCTCCACCAATCCCTAATCACCCTTAATGACCACCGACAGTGTAGCATGCATTTATGCAGCACACAGAACACAATTTTTTTACAACTTCTAAAGTACATAATCCTATTGAACCAGGATGTAACAGTTATTTCCAAAGCTTTATTTGGTGTTTTATTTCCCCCAAACTCCATCATTGGTCAGAATGACACATACCTGGTTTCAAGGTGGAGTTCCGCTAGCTTTGTGCGAAGTTCATCGCGAGTCATCCTGTTGATATGGCCATTTGTGACAGCAATTTCTTTGTAGACTGGGTCACTGAAGTCCTTAATGTAGGCAGCAGGGGTAGGTTTCATTGGTAGTTGTTGTCCATCAGTTATATTGCGCTGCTTGACACAAAGGTAATGGTCACAAGAACAATCAGTGACATTTAATAGCTTATGCTGCATGACAGACTAAACTGTTTTCTTTACTTCTGGCAAACTTTGATCACACAACACAGCTTATACAGTAAAAAGCTCCACTACATATGCAAATCATGATTCTAATTTCAGAAGCATTACTTAGAAAGAAGAACAAAAAGGCTGGAAGGAGATGGTTTAAATTGTCATTTTTCCCACCAGGTAGACACGTGTCCAGTGTGGCAGAAGATAAGGTTTAAGAGTGTGCATTTTCACTGCCCTCATGTAAGCTACCTAACTGTAATCTTTCAATATGACAAGATACATCACATGACATTGCCAGATCTATCATTCTCTACCTCCTAAAATAAAACTACTCTGTTTCCACCTTCAATAATGTAAGCTGGCTAGTAGTGGAACAAAAATGACAAATTGCATTGCTTTAAATGATCCTGGCATATACAGCCATATTTTACCACTATCCTTCTCTATGTTTGTTGCATAGAGGCTGGGCAAACGTGTGTCTTCAGCCAAAAAGTACGGAATGATACAATGATCGTTCCACTCAGAGGACCAGACTTCTAAATGAAAGTGAATGATACAATGATCGTTCCACTCAGAGGACCAGGCTTCTAAATGAAAGTGTCTTCTCTCTAATAGTTACAAACCATTGTATGTGAAAAAAATTTCATTCCACCTGCACAGTATTCTGCATAATTTAGCAATGCAGAAGGCAATGTCAAAAGCAGAAGTAATATTTTAAATTGTTGAGGCTTACACCTTCAACAAGTCAGGGCTCACCCTACTCTCAGTATCCATTCCACTTTCTTGTACACCACAAGGTAACAGGAAAGATTCTCAGGACTGAAACAACAAATTCAAGACAAACTAAAAGAAATTAACTAGATCAAAAGAGGCCAGAAAGTTTGAAGTACCAGGATTGTTCAATTGTTTATACAATTGTTCAGTTGGCAAGACTCTCACTACATCAGAGGGTGGTGGGTTCAAGTCTAACTCCAGGACCTAAGCACTAAAGTCTAGGTTGAGACAACTATGTGGCACTGAAAGAGTGCTAAACTCACGGAGGTGCAATCTACTGGATGAGACATTAAACTGAAGTCTCATCTGCCATCTCAGGTGGATAAAAAAGATCCCACAGCAATATTTTAAAGAAGAGCAGCAAGTTGATATCTTGGTCTGTAGCTATCCTTCATGCAACATCACAAAAATGAGATCATCACATTCTGGGAGCAAACTGACTGCTGCACTTCCTACAATGAAATTACTTCCTTTCAAAAGTCATTGCTTACTCTCAGGAGCTTTGGGACATCCTAAAGTCTTGTAAAGTGCTATTCAAACACAAGCATTTCATTTTGATGCAGATTATTTTACTTGAATTATTTTATTCATGAATAAATCTCCTTCAAACTTTGTTTTTGAACACAGCCAATAAGAATGCACTTTCCCTTCTGCTTATAAACAACTCATAACTTTCCGTACTATAATATGTGTTAGTTTGTCGCTAGAACAAGCAGTACAGATTAAACCACTGGAAGAAAAGGCAGCATGAACAACAGCTGCTTTCACAGGAAGTATTACGAGACAGATAATACTGATGAAGGACAAAAATAAATTCCAAACTCAAAGCAAGCAGATTGTCAGCTGATGATGCTCTTCAATTGTAGCAATTTACAGCACAGGAGCTGAAAATTTGATCTTATCTGTCTAATCTGTGGTCTGTCTAAAATTAACCCTATGAACGTCAGAGGCTAATGTAGGTTGCTAAATACTATCATTAAAGGGCAGTGTTGTGAGCAGGAAAAGGGGTTGGTGGAAGCCCGAATCAGAGTGCGAGGTAAGTTCTGTCTCACACTTTATTGGGCCTTGTCACTTCTTGCAATGAGGAATAACAAAATATTGCCAAGGACATCACTAATATTAAAGATTTTGTTTAGGGCTACAGCAATGATATTAAGGTTTAACGGGATGATTTTTTACTCATAAAAGAGTCAATAAAGATGAGGCTTCGACTTCAATGACAATTCACATTAACTAAAAAAAAAAGTATTAACATGCTGCATTATATTTGATGCGCAGAGATTCCAAAGTTATATGGCTTCTTCCCAACCTACCTGAAGTCGCAACAGGATTCAGCTCAGAATGTGTCTAATTGTAAATGTATGAACTGCTACACCACCAGCTGTCATTTTAACCTGACTTTGAGTGATACAAACAAGCGACTTGCTCAACATCTGCCACTTGATATAAAGCATAGTAAGCCAACTCACTCAAAATAGCAGCCAGTTTCAGGATTTAGATCCACAACAGCATGGGATCCAGCCATCTGAGTCTGTCATTAAGACACAAACCAAAATGACTCCAGACTGGGCCACAAGAACCGAGTGAACTGTAAATAACCATACTTTCAACATCTTCTTTAGTGTCAAGAGCTTTTGTAATAAATGTGAGAAACAGACTTGGTGATACCAACGAAAAACATCTGTCAGAGATTTATAAACATTATCTTTGTTCTATGAAATACATTTTTGGGAAACTATCTACTCTGCAGAATCATCCAAATTTGCTGTTGTAATTTGCCTTTTGTAAAATGCTATGTGCGAAGATCAGTTCAGGTATAAACTGATTCTGCCTATGCAATAGCATTACATAACTTTACAACAAGAAAGTTAATTGATGCGGTTTTGGGTACGTATGCTCAATGCACATGTTTAATCAATTCTAAACTGTGGTCTCTTGCCTTGAAGCAAGAATTGAATCTAATTAACAGGGCAACTTGCAACTGTGAATGAAACTTAATTCAGCAGCTTCCTTTTTTTTCTATCTGTCCCTCTTTCTCTACCTCTTGTGCTTGCCTAAAACTAACGCACATAGCACCTTTGCACAATGACATGGCCATCTAAAGAGATAAAGTCAGATCATAGGTATATTTTAGGGTGCATCTTAAAGGAGGATTATGATGTAGAAAGGCAGAGAGGTGTAGAGAGGATATTTCAGAGTTGAATGCTTAAACAACAGAAGCCACTGCTATCAGTGCTGGAGCAATCAAAATTTAGGATGCACACAAAGAAGAGACATCGACAATTGCGGCCTGGAGATTAGACAGGAAGGGAGGTATACAACCATGGCAGGAAAACCTGCTCCTCCATCCAGAGAGTATTACCTGACCCAAAAACTTTCTGTTTTTAAATCAACAGCTTTTCAGTGATTGACTGAGGAGAAGTTATAGTGGCCCAAACTTAAAAACATTCAGGAGCAAATTACTGCAGCTCTGATGAAGAGTCATTTAGACTCGAAACATTAGCTTGCTTTCTCTCCAGGGATGCTGTCTGACCCGGTGTGATCTCCAGCATTTTTTGTTTTCTGTTAAAAATTGTTCACAAAGACAGAGAAACCAATTTTTTTTCTGGAATGTACTAACTAAATTGCCAGATGTTCCCTACCCCTTCATGCCATAAACTTGTGGACTCAGAGGAATGGACAATATCAGTTGTGGCTCAATGATCCTGGAAAACACAAAAAACAGAAGCAGTTGGAGGTTGCCCAGTCCCTTAAACCTGCTCTACCACTTGATTCCCATATCCCTCCGATCCCTTTATGTTCAAGGTCTGCCCCTCTAAACCTTGAGCAAGCATCCACATCTCTCTGGTACTGAAAATTGCAAAGATTCACAACTCTTCAGCCTGAATAACTCTCCCCTGATCTCTACAGTTGTCTATTTCTAGACCCTTCGGCCAAAGGAAACAGTGCCTCAGCACTGTCAAGTGCTCGCAATAAAATGTTTCAACAAGATCACTCTTGCCTCTGTATCAGAAATTGTGGACAGAAATCCCACTTCAGGACCTTGACCATATAATCTAGACCAACACAACTGTGCAGTACTCAAAAGTTCTTATTTAATGACAACCTCACACAAATCAAGTTTGCTGTTATTTAAAAAGCAATCAAATCTACAGAGTATAACTGACATCCCGATGCCCCATAACACTTTACAACCAAACTCTCTTGCAGTGTAGTCACTGTTGCAAAGTAAGAAACATGGCAGTCAACTTGCAGCAACAAAACCACAACCAGCAATAAGATGAATTATTAGGTGCGTCGTAAGCATTTGTAGAGGGATAAACAGCGGCCAGAAATACAGTCAGAACTTTGTTGCTCATTTTCAAATCGTGGTGAGTATATTTTGTGTCAGCCCAAAAGGGAATTAGTGTCTCTTGCAAAAGGCAGAAATTTGAGTCTTGATTGCATTATTCAATCTCCATAGTAGGATTTGAATATTACGTAAAGGTGTGTCATTCTATTTTGAGGCAAATGAGGTGGGTCAGATGAGGTGATTTGCAAAAGGCCCAGTTCCCTTTTGGGTTCTCTTGGTGTTTGGGTCTTTGATTTTGAATGGTTGCGTTCTCTAGGTTTTAGAAAGGGGAATCTCTGGGTTTTAAATTCAGATTTCAAAGGGTTTCCATGTGCATAGATCACTGAAAGTTGCCACCCAGGTTGATGGCGTTGTTAAGAAGGCGTACAGTATGTTAGGTTTTATTGGTAGAGGGATTGAGTTTCGGAGCCATGAGGTCATGTTGCAGCTGTACAAAACTCTGGTGCGGCCGCACTTGGAGTATTGCGTACAGTTCTGGTCACCGCATTATAGGAAGGATGTGGAAGCATTGGAAAGGGTGCAGAGGAGATTTACCAGGATGTTGCCTGGTATGGAGGGAAGGTCTTATGAGGAAAGGCTGAGGGTTTTGAGGCTGTTTTCGTTAGAGAGAAGAAGGTTAAGAGGTGACTTGATAGAGACATACAAGATGATCAGAGGATTAGATAGGGTGGACAGTGGGAGCCTTTTTCCTCAGATGGTGATGGCTAGCACGAGGGGACATAGCTTTAAATTGAGGGGTGATAGATATAGGACAGATGTCAGAGGTAGGTTCTTTACTCAGAGAGTAGTAAAGGCGTGGAATGCCCTGCCTGCAAAAATAGTAGACTCGCCCACTTTAAGGGCATTTAAATGGTCATTGGATAAACATATGGATGATAATGGAATAGTTTAGGTTAGATGGGCTTCAGATTGGTTTCACAGGTCGGCGCAACATCGAGGGCCGAAGGGCCTGTACTGCGCTGTAACGTGCTATGTTCTATGTTCTATGCCCAAGATTTTGGGCAGGGGTATTTTGGGATTTGCAAAGGAGTCTTGGGAGGAACCTCTCAGGGGTTTTTCAGAGGCGTCCCAGTTTGTTGCGGGGGGGCGGGTCTGTTGGGCTTTAAGGCTGCCCTAGTATTTAGGTTTTCAGGATTACCCGATGTCAGAGGGGGTGGGATTCAGGGTTTCAGGGCTAGAGTCTCTTCGGGCTTGAGAGTGTCTGATTTTTGGGTGTGGATCTCTTTTCAAGAGATCCCGATATCTGGGGAAGGGGTCTCTAGGGTTAAAGCAGTACTCCAAGTTTGGGGAGTATTTTTTAAGAGTCTGATTCCCAGTATCAGAAAGGGCTCTAGATTTTCAGGGGATCCTCATGTTGGCTGGGTCTCTGAGTGGGGTTAATATCTGGGTTGGGGTCAGTCTCTAACGGTGGGAAGGAGGAGGGGGGGGGGGAAGGAGGAGGGGGGTGGGGAAGGTGGGGGAGGGGGTCCTCAAGGCGGTTCCACGCTGACGAGATCTCTCTGAGCTGCAGACAATCCTCCTCCGACCCCCGCTGCAGGGCCTCGCCTGCGGCTCCTCACCTGGCCCTGGCCTGAGCCGGAAGCCGGGCCCAGGCCGCTCTCCGCGGCCCTCGGAACATTCTCTTTCTGCTCCTCCTCCATCACCGTTCGCAGCGCCGTCAGCCTCACATACCATCACTTCCGCCTCCCCGCCGCCATGAATGTCGGCCACGTGACGTCACTTCCGAGCGATGTGCCAGTGCCCGAGTCTGCGCACTGGGACCCTGGAGACTGCCAGCGCAGAGTCTGCGCAGTGAGAACCTTCAGGGGGCGCCCTGGAGCTAGTTGAGGGAGACCAGGGAAGAGTGGAACCTCTGGATTGGCGGGGGGGGGTGGTGCTTGTGGTGCATTGGTAGTGCCCTCTGAGTCAGGAGGCCCAGGTCAAGTCCCATCTGTTCTGGAATTAAACAAAGAACTCTGTATGCTGACAGATCTGAAACAAAAAGAGAAATTGCCTGAGAAACTCAGCAGGTCTGGAGCCAAATTTGCAGATAACACAAAAATAGGTGGAAAGGCAGGTTGTGAGAGTGTTACAGTTACAGAGAGATATTGATAGGTTAAGCGTGGGTAAGACGTTGGCAAATGGTGTTTAATGTGGGAAATGCAAAGTTGTTCATTTTGGAAGAGAGAAAAAAAGAACAATGTATTATTTAAATTGACAAAAAAGCTGCAGAATGCCAGGATACGGAGGGACTTGGAGATACTGCGCACAAAACACAGAGAAAGCTAGCCACAGGTAATTAGAAAGGCTAATGGAATGTAGGCCCTTATTTCAACAGGTTTGGAGTATAAGAGTAGGGAAGTCTTACTGCAACTGTACAAATTGCTGGTGAGACCCAATCTGGAGTACTGTGAGCAGTTTAGGTCCCCTGAAGAAATGATATTATTTCACTGGGGGAAGTTCAGGGAAGGTTCACTAGAATGAACCGTAGTCTGGAGAGATTACCTTATCAGTAAAGGCTAAATGGGTTGGTACTGGAATTTAGAAGAATGAGAGGTGATCCCTTGAGTCATAGAGGATCCTTAAGGGGCTTGACAGAGTAATTACTATGAGGTTATTTCCCTTCACAGGAGTGTCTAGGACCAGAGGGCATTGTCTCAGAATAAAGTTGCACCAGTTTAGGATTGAGATGAGGAATTTCGGAAATTCTTGCCACAGAGAGCTGTTATGTATGGCCTTCATGTATATTTATGGCTGAGATAGAAGGGGAATCAAAGGTTATGAGGAAAGCGCAAGAAGGTGGATGTGAGGGGCAGCATGGTGGCTCTGTGGTTAGCACTGCTGTCTCATCACCAAGGACCCTTGTTTGATTATAGTCTCAGGCGACTGTCTGTGTGGAGTTTTCACATTCTCCCTGTGTCAGTGTGGGTTTCCTCTCGGTGCACCAGTTTCTCCTACAATCCAAGTATGTGCAGGTTAGGTGGAGTGGCCATGTTAATATGCCCATTCTGTCCAGCAATGTGCAGGCTAGGGGGATTAGCCATGGGAAATGCAGGGTTACAGGATAGGGTGTAGCTGTGGTTGGGATGCTCTTTAAAGTGTCAGTGTGGATTTGATGGCTCAAATGGCCTGTTTCTGCAGAGTAGGGATTCTGGGAATGTCAGATCAGCTATGATCCTGTTGAATTGCAGATCCTATGGAAATGAGGGGCTGAATTACCTATTCCTGTCCCTATTTCTTATGATCTTACAGTCTGATGGACAGGCTTTGGGGAGTCAAGAGGAAAGTTACTTGCTGCAGGATTCCTAATCTCTGACACAGCCTTGTAGGACTGTGTTTATATAGCTAGTCCAGTTGAGTTTCTAGTCAATGATAACCCTCAGAATGTTGATTTTGGGGATTCATTGATGATAGTGCATTTGGATATTAAGAAGTGATAGTGAGGTTGTCTCTTGTTGGAGATGGTCAATGTCTCTGGCATTTATGTGGCACAGATGTTTCTTGCCACTTGTCAGCCCATGCTTGGATATTGCCAAGATCTGAACATGGACTGCTTCAGTCTCTCAGAGGTCATCGATAGTGCTGAACATTGCTCAATCATCAGTGAATATCCCCACTTCTGACCTCATGATGGAGGGAAATCTGATAACTATCATTCTTTTCCTGAGTGCCCTGCTGCAATAATAATGCTGCGCAATAAAATAATCTTTATTTTGTTTAAGTCTAAAGCTTTGCTGCTGGTTATTTTGAAACGGAAAACAATAAGAAAAATACTAAAGGGGGGGTAAAGGAGTTATAAAAGTTCAAAATTCACAGACTACAAACACAGCCTGGTGTGATTGTGACTGTACGTTATCACAGGAACTGTTGCAATGTCTCATGATCTCTCTCTGTCTCACAACCTCAGATTTAATAAAAATTATTTATTCAATGGAGGTGAGCTAGTGAGCATTTATTGCTCATGCCTCATGGCCTTGAACTAATTGACTTGCTCAACCATTTCAGAGAGTAATTAAAATATAGGTCTTAGTGTGAAATAAATCAAAGGGTATGGGAAAAAGCAAGTACAGAGTACTGAGTTAAATGATCAGCCATGATGGGGGCAGCTGAAAGGGCCAAATGGCCTACTCTTTTATTCTATGCTTCTCCTGTTGTCAACAGGCCTCAGTCAAGGAGGTAGCCTTTGCTCAGGGGGATCCTGACATGGAGGGTTAGAGGCAGCCTCCAGTACCAGTTCAGGGTCTGGTCAGCTTGGTCAACATCAGAAGGTCTTTCTCGTAAGAGGTGAGGAGCGAAATGATGGGCACCACATCAACTATCTTTACTCTTTCTGCCCCATTGGGGGCTGCTTTCCTCCTGGAATGAGAGGGAGACGGGTATTAGGGGAACTACAAGTTGTGGCACAGTTATTACTGTTGGTGCAGGTGGGGAGGTGGCCTGACTGAGTGAGTAGGCAGCACAGAGGGTGTGCAGGGGTAGTGGTGTCACAGGTTGTGGTGAGTGAGATAGAGTGGGCAAGATGTTGTGGCTTTAGGTGGGATGCACTTCAGAGGTTGGTGTGACTCGATGAGCTGAATGGCCTGCTTTCACGCTGTAGGGATTCTATGATATCATCCCTTAACCTTCAATATTGCAGGTAATAAAATGTCTCATCTCATAAAGTGATCCTTGGAGAAATGGTAACATTCTCATTAATCTGCATTGCATCACTTCCAAAGTCTCTATGTACTTTCCACAGTTAGGCTTTTGTGACACAGTCATACTGTCACTACCTCTGAGCCAGGAGGCCCAGGTTCAAGTCCCACCTGCTCCAGAGGTGTGTCATAACATCTTTGAACTGATTGATAGAAAATATCTATCCATTGTGCGGAGCTCAGAAATGTAATTTAAATATAGCCTAACAACCTGGTTAAAAAGGCTACAAGTCATTTGCCCTTTTGATTTATTTTTGTACCAGACTACTTCATTTTGGTGAACTGAAAATATAGATTCCTAAATCTTTTTGGACCTGTGTTTCTAGACTTTGATTATTTTGACATAATCAAATCAATTAGTAAATTGCACTCTTAGTCATAGAGTCATAGTCATTCAGCATGGAAACAGACCCTTCGGTCCAACCAGTCCATGCTGAACATAATCCCAAACCAAACTAGTCCCACTTGCCTGCTTCTGGTCTGTATCCCTGTAAACCTTTCCCATTCATGTACTTCTCCAAATGTCTTTTAAATGTTGTAATTGTACCCACATCCACCACTTCCTCAGGAAGTTCATTCCCCACTTGCAAACCACTGTCTGTGTAAAAAATTTGCCTCTCATGTCTTTTGTAAATTTCTCTCCTCTCACCTTAAAAATGTGCCCCCTTGTCTTGAAATCCCCCAGCCTAGGGAAAAGACAACTACCATTAACTCTATCTGTACCTCCCATTATTTTAGAGACTAAATCCCAGCAACGAGAGTTCAAATGTACATGCTAAACCTTAACTATATTTGCAGTAGTGTTATCACAGACATTAACCTTGAGTTAAAATCAGAATTTATTAAAAAAAAATGTCCATCTATTACATCCAAAATGGGAGATTCTCAATTGGATCATGCATGAGCGAAAGGGAGTAAAGTTTATGTACAACTTGCTTGGAAAAAAAAGTCCAATGGTCCATGATCACATGACATCCTGAAATACCTTAGAGCTGATGAAGAATTTTAGAAGTGTATTCACTTTTCTAAAATAGGAAATGCAACAGCCAATTCGTGCAGGAAGAGCTTCAACATGAGCAATGAGATAACGACAAGATATTCTGATTTTAGCTGTTGGTTGAAGGTTAAATATTCGAGAGGGAGCTACTGTGAGAACTCATTTATTCTCTTCCCAACAGTGCGGTTGTATTTTATTTCAGTCACTTAAAGAACAGGCCAGTTTATCAACTGAAAAACAACACTGCCTACAGTGCAGCATTCCTTCATTATTGGATTATATTGCCAGCCTAAATTATGTCTGCTTCTGGTCTGTATCCCTCTAAACCTTTCTGGAGTGAGCGTGTATATTATTAACTTTATGCTACTTCTTCACACTCCAGTCCATTAAATATAGTTCTGTTGGGGAGACCTTAGTGTACAGCTTTTACTTGTGGGGAAAGGCAGAGAAATTTAGTAAATTATTCACTGGAGCAGAAATGTTTAACTGGGATATAACACAGATAATCACAAATGTGGAATATTTTATGAAATTAAATAGTGAAAAAGAATTTGACTCTGGCAGCTATGAAATCATACAATTGTGTGGGAGCACCACCAGTTCTACTCCAAGACAAAAACCATCCAACTTGGAAATATATCAACTTTCCTTCAGTGTCACTGGGTCAAAATCTTGGAAATCTCTTCTTGACCACGTTGTTGGTATACCAACACCACATGGAATGCAGTGGTTCAAGAAAGCAGCTCACTACCACTAACAAAGGCAATTAGGGTTGAACAGTAAATGCTGTCACAGCAATGCGGACATCCCATGAATAAATAAATAAAAAGAAACGAGACAACAGACGCAGGATTATTACCAGAGGTGCAAGTGGTTATTAGAAGAAACTTGCACAGAGGGTTATTAGAACATGGCTTACCTTACCACAAGTACTGACTGAAGGAGAGACTATATTTTAAAAGGGAAAGGAATAATTATTTGAAAAGGAGAACAGTTGAAGGTTCTGCAGAAAAACCAGAGAAACTAGATGGGAGTTGACTTTTACAGTCAGACAATGCTGTAACGGGATGAAGGCTTTTTGTAATTCCCAATCTTTGGTTTTCAATCCTTTTGCTTCTGAAAATCTCTGTTACTCACCTCACCAACTGTGTGATAGAAATTCCACAGGTGCCCATAACATATGTACTTTTTCGGTGTAAGGCCTAGTTACTAAATTAAATATATACATTCATTATTATTTTTATTTTACCTACTTAATGCGAAACTTGTTGTCGGTGCTGAGCAGAATTCTATTGATGTGTGGAAATAAACTTAACAAAAATACCCAAGTAAGACATGGGAACTAATTAATCAAAAAAAAGTCAAAAATGCATGCAGGGGTCAAGTCCAAAAACAGGAAATGGTTCATCAAAGAGCAGGCAAATGACTTAGCAAAAATTTGAATATAATATTCAGAGAATGGGTCTGAAAGTGGCAATTGGTAAAGAAGGAAAACGGCAAAACCAAAGCTGATAAAGTATAATGAATAGTGTGAAATGATTAACTATAAAGTGGAAGAATACCTATAAAAACCAAAAGCAACATTGGTAACAAGTAACCAGAGAGCACGAAAAACACAAGTCAAAATTGCAGAAATTAGTACAACCGAATAAATGTTGAAACAAAAGCTGAAAGTAATTTTCAGATGCTAAATCCAAAGTGGTAAGTTGTTAACTAAGTCTTATCCTGGAAAAGGAGTTGTGGTCTGTGGGCGGACACTTGGATTTATCTGAATTAGGGATTTCCCAAATTCCACCAATTAATTCAAACAGCCATATCTTGCTATGGAGTTCAGTCTCCGTTCCTCCAGGAAATAAATTATAAATTCCTCCAGGAAATTGCTGCCACTACCATATGCTAGCTGAAATTGATCCAGCAAGGGAAGGGTGTGGAACAGTGGCGACTCTACTGCCAGGTCAGATATGTATTGTTAGTTTTCCAGTCATAACTTCAGCAGGAGCTCAAATCTCCTTCAGTTCAGAGGAAGGTGAAATAGCAGGGAGGGCAGTACCTGCTCTGTATAACTGCGGCTTTGCTTGGCAGAGTGACAGCAGTACAATGCAAGAAATGACAGGGATAGCCACAGGACCATATTTAGTTATGGACGTTTTATGTGAGCAGGAACCATAAATGCGCAAGAATCAAAACATTATAATAGAGATAAAGTATGGAGCAAGAAAAAAACATGAAACCGTCATTAATACAATCCAGCCTGACGTAATTCTGTTAGACCGAAATACTTATTTAATTCAGCAAAGGGAGAGGAGAGGTATGTTCTGGTCTTTTATCAACCATGGAGCGATCCCAGAGAAGAAGCAAGAGTTGAAGTCGGAACATTAATTAAGCAGGTACAGTATTTTGCCCTGATTGATCCTGCTGGTATTTGATGGCTCCTGTCATCTCTGTTTGTATGGGACACATGGTAAGTGCTGTTTGAGGTTGGTCACTGCCACTGACCCTCCTTTGTTCATACTGTGCTGAAGGCCTGACTAATTATTAGTTGTATAGGATAGACCACTGGTGAGTCTGCACAGAAGAGATACTTGTCTGGTTGGGAAGGTGTAACAAGTAGTGTACCACAGGGTCAGGTGTTGGGACCTCAACTTGTTGCTATTTATGTAAAAGACTTAAATGAAGGTACAGTCACTGAACTTGCTGATGACACGATTTTAGATTGGAAAGTAAGTGGTGAAGAGGACATAAGGGAATTACAGAGGGAAAACATGATGAAGGTTTATAAAGATTTTAAAGTAGAGATACATTTTTGGGGGTGTTTAATTCAGCAAAGATGAATTTCTTTTTTAACAAAGGTCAGAAAACCATTTTTTGACAATGAGCTCAAACATAATTTCCAGTAGAACATGTGACTTTAAATCAAATGATTAGATAAACCAGATGGGATGTCTATTGATTAAATGTCTCCGTTAGAATTTTATAGGTTTCTATGAGAACTCTCTTCATTCTCCAGTGAATATAATTCTAACCAATTCAACCATTCCTCATAGGTCAGTTTTGCCATCCCAGGAATCAGACTGATAAGCCTTCGGTGCATTCTGTTCGTAGCCAGAGCATCTTTCCTCAGGTAAGGAGATCGAAATCGCACACACCAAGGCCCTGTGCAATTGCGACAAGACATTCCTTCTCCTGTACTCAATTCCTCTTGTTATGAAGACTAACATACCATTTACCTTCTTTACTGCCTTCTGCACCTGTATGCTTTCTTCAGTGACTGGTGTACAAGGATTCCCAGGATGCACTGCACATTCCCCCCTCTCAATTTATAGCCAGATATTAATCTGTCTTCCAGTTTTTGCCAGCAGTGAGAATAACCTCACATTTGTCCACGTTAAACTGTATTTGCCATGCGCTTGCTCTCACACTCAGCTTGTCCAAATCACACCAAAACTTCTTTGCATCCTTATTACAGCTCACCCTCCCACGCAGTATGTGTTATCTGTAAATTCGGATATACTGTATTTAATTCCCATATCAATATCATTAATGTTTTTGTGAGTAACTGGAGTCCTAGCACTGATCCCTGTGGTATTCCACTAGTTACTGCCTGCCATTCAGAAAAAGACTTGTTTATTCCTACACTTGGTTTCCTCTCTGCCTACTCAACACACCCCCGTCGATTCGGTGCATTTTAATTTTACACGCTTACTCATCTATGGGGACTTTGTCAAAAGCCTTCTGAAAGTCCAAGTAAATCACATCCACTGGTTCCCCCAATCAACTCCACTAATTACATTCTTAAAGAATTCCAGTAGATTTATTAAGCATGATTTCCCTTTTGTAAATCCATGCTGAGTCTGTCCGATCCTGCAACTGTTTTCCAAGTGTTCTGCTATTAAATCTTTTATAACGGACTATAGCATTTTCCATACTACCATCATCAGACAGACTCACCTACAATTCCCAATTTTCTCTCTACCTCCCTTTCCAAATAGAGGGGTTATATTAGCTTTCTGAAGAAGGGTCCAGACCCAAAACGTCAGCTTTCCTGCTCCTCTGATGCTGCCTAGCCTGCTGTGTTCCTCCAGCTCCACACCTTGTCATCTCAGACTCCAGCTATCTCTGAGTCAGCGTTTAAAGTCTGGTTCTAAAGAAGACTCATCCCGAACTCAAAATGTTAATTCTCTTTCCACCAACACTACCTCAGGACAACTAGTGATAGGCAATAAATACTGTCTTATCAGCATCAATCCACATTGCAAGAATGCATTAAGATAAAATGACATTTCCCCCAGACAAATACGCAGAAAATAAACTATACAGAAACATATAATAATTGTGACACATCAATGCAAGGCTGCAGGAATGCTACTTTGTTGGAGATGCTACCTTTCGGCTGAGTTCAATCGAGGCCCAACTGCCTGTAAGGTGGATATGAAAGATTGCACAGTTTTTGATCCAGAAGCACAGGGTATTCTTGGGGTGGTGTGGCTAATATTTATCCCTCAACCAATGTCACAATTTAGTCAATCGGGTTATTTAACACTTTAACATCTTGTGGGATCTTGCTGTGCAATTTGGCAGTAATGGTGTAACCGTATATCAGTATATACTACACTGACTACAGAGTGCCATCCAGACTGAGGTTATAACCGTTTTGAGGGAGATTTATACAATATACAATACAGCACAGGAAAAGTCCCTTCGGCCCACCAAACCTGTGGCAATTCCTAATCCTTATTTAGACCTGCTACTTATTGCCCATACGCGTAATTTCCTGACACTTCACATAGCTCTTGGAAATTTGAAACTGATATTTCAATCAATGTATAAACTATTACAGCACTGATGGAACGGAAGCAAGTAATGGACCAGATTTAAAATATATCTATGGTCACCTTATTCAACCCAGCTTAAATTTACTGAGACCTCCGAACACATATCAAATTTCAGTGCTTTCTTTGTACAAATGATACCAGTTCACACCCATAGTTTGTAACTGTTAGGCAGCTTGGACTTTGGAACAAGACAGCCTGGATCTCACATTCCAATATCCAGACTTCACCTGGGGTAGAGGAAAACACTCATTTTGATTTACAGATAAGGATAATAACCATGTGTCATTAAGATAATTCTCATCACGAAGAGAATCTACCATTATTTAACCACAAGTTGAAAGCCGTATTTGCAAGAGTGCAATTCAGATGGTGACTCAAGACTGCTTGGCACTGCTCAGAGTTGACGTAGCAACCGAACCCAAAGTAGGTGGTTTTCTCTCTCACACATCCCGTTTCAAAGTTAGAAGATGGTAAGATTTAAAACCAACATAGCAAATGCGTTCAGACACATGCTCACATAAGGCATTTCAATGCAATGGCCTCATATGTATTCTTTCTCAATACTGGCATATTACTGAGTATTTTTAAGTGCTGGACCATGTCAGGCCAAAAAGTGACACCTAGTTTAGATCAGATGAGATACGGTGCTTTCTGAAATTGTTACAAAACTCCAATTTACTCTATTTCCAGTAAGGCTGAAGCGTTTCCATGCATACACGTAACAGTTACAAAAAACAATGTAGAAAGCACCGTATCTCATCTGATCTAAACTAGGTGTCACTTTTTGG
>NC_063334.1:4652386-4693526 GCF_021869965.1 Rhincodon typus
CGGGACCCTTCTTCAGAAAAAAATCTTCATCAGGAAAATGAAGAAGGGTCCTGACCCAAAACGGCAGCTTTCTTGCTCCTCTGATGCTGCCTGGCCTGCTATGTACCTCCTGAACTGTCCCCATCCGCCTGGCTGACCTCATCCTCACTTTGGACAACTTCTCCTTTAACTCCTTCCAGTTGGGGGTCAGACGCGTGAAGGAATTGTACATCCAGGGTGAAGAGACGGCCGCTGGAGCCAACCACTTGAAAATTTTGAAACTAACATAAAGGGTCAGAAGAATTGTGGATCTAAGTGGGAAAGGACTGGATAACATGAGAAAAACAAATAAGGCTCGAAGTGTCCTGTATGCAGGTTTCATTCCCTTCTCACTATCTGCAAATATTTACACACAATGTAATCATTTCAGTATCTAGTGAGATATTTCTATCCACTTAAAAAAAAATTGAAATAATGGCAATTCATCGACAGCTAAAGCCACACGTGTTTGTAATATTAATTCATCTTATGTCTTAGCTGGATGGACAGAAGATATTTGGAAACCATTGCCTACAGTTTATGCCATCCCATTGGAGATCCTATTAATAAATAACAGCATGGAACCATAATTTCACAGCTAGATGCCAAATACCAAGACACCCAAGATAAGGCCATTTCATAGAATCCTTATATAGTGTGGAAGCAGGCGATTCAGCCCAGAGAGTCCACACAACCCTCCAAATAGCACCCCACCCAGACCCAACCCTGTGACCCTGCATTTCCCATGGCTAATCCACCTAGCCTGCACATCTCTAGACACTATGGGACAGTTTAGCACGGCCAATTTACCTAACCTGCACGTCTTTGGACTGTAGGAAGAAACTGGAGCACCCAGAAGAAACCCACACAGACATGGGGAGAATGTATAAACTCCACACAGACAGACAGACAGACAGTCACCCGAGGCTGGAATCAAAGCCAGGTCCCTGGTACTGTGAAGCAGCAGTGTTAACCACTGAGCCACCGTACTGCCCATGTTTAATTACTACAGGGGGAGGAGGAGCAGTGACTGTGCATCTCATGCTAGCCTTGCCTTGTTTACGATCACCTTCAAATACATCACTTCTGAAAGTAAAATCTTCACGTTCCTGCTTTCTCCCAGTTCTCTCTTCATTGAAAGTGAAAATCAGTTATTTTTAGAAAACTTGCTCAGCCAGGGAAATTCAGCTTTGAAATTTCATCTGCAGCTCAAAACGTGAAGAAATAATTAACTTGGACACAGACACAGCAGATCAACCTTTAATGTGTAAAGCACATCAAACACAGAATCTCATTTGCCAAAAAAAAAACAAAACCAGTGATCAATACAACTGAACAGGCTCCGAGTATTCCTGACTTGAGGAGCAGGAAGTAACCTCAGTTTGCTTCACCGTTCAATTAGACCATTACAACTGGGAAAGAGAAACAGGAAACCACTCAGACCTTACAGCCTGTTCCATCAGCACTACTGACCTACAGGTTCATTTGCTCCATATCCCTTCATATCCTTACTCAACCTTAGCCTTCCATAGGACTGAAGATTGAATATAAACAATTTTTGTTTTATTTACAGGGAACATTGCACAAGACGCGATTATCAGAAAATTTATTCCAAGACCTTCAAAAATAACTTGGATTACTGTCCATTGGTGAAGAAGCCTCAAGGTACTAGGACAAAAATGGGAGGGTGGGGGAAGGAGTGAAATTAAGAGAGATTTCCCCCCAACCCACACAGAGAGGGACTGAGAAATGGGATGTTTTACCATAAGAGCTTACTGACCAGGAATGGGAGATTAACCAAAGAGTTTGAAAAGTGGTAGAAATGAGGTGTGGAGGGAGGGAGGGAGGTGCGTAGAGGTCGGAGCTAGAATAGAGAACCACAGCTGTAGGACAGGCAATGGGACAGGTGAATTCTATCCTTCCCTGCCACAATTTCTGGGATTCACAGCCAAAGCCAGTAGTTTACAGTATCAGAGAGAAAAAAGTGGGACAGAGTCACGGAATGTTATCCCACAAGCAGCAGGCAAAACTCCAGAATGGCTGTTTAAAAAAATGGAAATTGGCAGTTGCTGTGTGACCTGCCCAATGCTTTAAATACTGGCCTCATGCAGTGGGGCAAGATGCACAAAATTTCACAGAAATGTCCACGGGGCATGTGGCTAGTACATTTTAAATGGCCTTCCTTGAGGGAAACCAGCATTACTATAGTTCACTGTAAAGAATTGCACTCAATATATGACCCAGTGGTTGCAACAGCACAGAGATGGGGCAGAATAAAGTCTCCAAATTTTTATGATTGAGAAGTACTTTCAAAAGTTCCCAGGCAGTTCAATGTATGACCCCACCACTTGGTAGAAAACTGAACAAAGGCCGTAAGTTTCCTAGGCTGTTCAAACCGGGGAGCTGGAGTTAACACTAGCTTGAATAAATTATAGTTTTGTGTATGATGCAGCATATCTTGATGCCTGTTCAAATGAAATAGCTTAGCCAATATCGTGTCTACTACATAGAACAAAACAAGGTTACCCTTGGGTATGACACTTGGGAACTGTAAGTCCTCAAGAAGCTGTGTCCCAGCTGACAGTGCCTTAAAGACAAAGGGTAAGCCATTTGTTGACACACATTCCTGCTCACTCAGAATGCAACACAGTCTGTGAAACTGAAACAAAGATTTGGTTCTGACAAACACAGTAATCCACAGTATAGTCAAAAGAAAGAGTCAATGTGATTTGATACATCTCCCAAACAAATATAACCTCACAGGAGAGGGAGAAGGACTTCAGTCTAAAATGTCTTCAAGCCAAGAGTGAAGGAGCATCTCTATACAAGCTCCTAGTCACTAGTGTGCAAGACTTCTGGGGGAGGACGGGAGCGGCGGGAGGAAGAAATCTACTATTCAAGCTGGTTTGTACAGAAAACGGGAGACACGAAAAGTTGAGCATCATAATCTTCGAGGAAGTGTCAAATTTCTACACGACAGAATAAATATGTAACTGTTCATTCTCCTTTCTTCCCATTCATTAATTAGACTTAATTCAAACTGATTCCAATCAGTTTGAGTACTACTTATTGTTCATCAAAATTAACGACTCAGCAATTTGAATACTTAAAAAGAAAATCTTCATTAGAATGAACTTGTTACCAGAATCCTAGTTCAACAAAGTTGCACATTTGGGCTTCAAATAGTTCTTTAAGTAAAATAAGGTTGAGAAAGATTATCAGATCATCCATCCATAATAGCTCTGAAATGGCTTCCATCACAGCTTCCTCCATGTTCCTTGATGACATTTCCACTGCCTTCCACACAAGTCCATTTCACATGTTGACTACTGCTTTAGCAGAGCTTCCTGAAATTACTTGGTGGAACTGGGCACAGTTTTAAAAGATTGGAACATTTTAGAATTGATGAGTGTCATCCATAAATTGACAGAAGTGCCTCAGGTCAAAACATTCTGCGAAATTAGACAGCAACACAAAGTTCAGAAAATGAGCACTTTGTATACTCGAAACGGCAGTGTTCTCGTTGAAATCCTCAGAAAATATTTCAAGTTACAGATTACAATATGTGCTTGTTCACTGGCAAACCAAATATAAGAAATGTTAAAAACTGCAAGTTCCAATGTTCAAAATAGTCCAAGTTGATGCTCACAACCAACACTTGCTTTCCTGTACCCAATTTCTGCTATAAACCAG
Source organism: Rhincodon typus (assembly GCF_021869965.1). Taxonomy (NCBI): domain Eukaryota; kingdom Metazoa; phylum Chordata; class Chondrichthyes; order Orectolobiformes; family Rhincodontidae; genus Rhincodon; species Rhincodon typus. The sequence continues at coordinate 4,656,098 of NC_063334.1, forward strand.
TTATACTTTGAAAGGAACATTAAAACCCCATCTACATTTCAAGAACAAGTAGGCCCATTGTTAGGCCCTGCTCAATAGTAAGGTCCCATCTTATCATAACCAACATAACTGGGCCATTCGGGAAATAAGCCATAGGAGCACCGGAGTCCACCATAATGATCAAACTCAATCCCAAATCCCGGCATGTGGTCCGATTCAGTCAATACATTATCCAGTGGCTGATTTGTTTTGCAAGACTCTGCAGTATGTTTCAGCTCTGATCGGATCAACCTGTAGTTCTGCCCTTTGTTACTGTCCCAATAGGTCTTCCCACCACTTTCATAACAGATGGCAAACTCTATCCTTTCATGTGGAACAATGTACTCCGGTAAACGAATCTCAAATGAAAAAGTGTCTTTGTCTGAGCCGCCATAAGAGTCTTCGACATAGCAGCAGTCATGGTCTTGTAAGGTTTTCCACGTATCAAACGTTATTCTCACCTTCAAGGATTTTTCGAATGCAATGTTTTTCACTTTGACTGTCCCCATAATTGTACTATCTTGCAACATGCAGTTTTCAAGGCAGACAAAGTCAGTTTCTAGACGGTTCTTGAAATCTAGGTAATCAGATGAGGGCTGTGCAAAATCTAAGAGTAGGCTATCTTTGTCTGTAGTCTTCAGGCCTACCAAACTGCTGATCAGATCATCGACGTTAAAGGAAAAATTTAGGTCATTCAAATCAAAGAATTTAACCGTAGTCAAGGGCAAGCCTTTTGTGTCTGCAAAGGAGACCCGTTTCTGCTCCTTGATTTTGTGCTTATTTTCTGGTGTATCATCACTGATGTGGAGGTGGATGCATGGTCGTAGCGGCTGGGTTATTTTGAGTGCTCTTTTTGTGGTATAGCTTGCTTGCTTGAATGGAGGAGGAAGATATAGCTGCATAGCTATGTCAATTGGCATTGCAGATCGAGGAGACAAGATCTCGAGCATACTATAGGGAAACAAGAAAAAAAATATTAGCTGCTGCCCGAGTGAAGCAATCAGGTTGATTTGCGAGAGATTTGGAAGTGGAACCACAGCAAAAATTGACTAATACAAAGCCCCTTTACTGTGATTTCTCTACTTCACAGCATTTAATACAATTATATTGCATGTTTAACAGAGACAAAAAGTGCCAAGTCATTTTACAGACAGGAAATGGTTTATCAAGTCATAGAAAGGGATGGTTAAGGAGGTGAACAAATATGGAATGGAAAATGCAAGCTTTAGAAAAATTTGGTCAACGTGGAAAGGAAGAATTTCAAAAGAACAGGACAAGAGTGATTGAAGGCTCTGATATCATTGGTGAAACGAAGGAGGAGGAGGGAAAGTGATGCACCAAAGATTAAAACGCATTACAGAATGCATTTTAAAAAAAGCAGTGGGCACCAGTGATACATATATTACAACACAAACAACAAAATAGATGTGCGATTCAGTGTACAATTACTACTTTAAAATCAGTTCTTTTAAGTTCAATCTCAGATACTCCAATGTAGCTGGTTTAAAAGGAGACCAAGAGGGAGAGGGCTGGAAGGTGGAATATTCCGGAGTAGGAAGTGGATAAGGAGGGACGGAAGGGGAAAAGGGGCAGAGAATGATAGGTAGCAACACTGTTTTATTTAGAATTGAAATGATGGACACTGTCTTCTCTCCATAGATGCTGCCAGACCTGCTGACTTTTTCCAGGAACTTCTGTTTTTGATCTGAATGCCCTCCAGCCCTGCCTCCCAGTTTCATAAGAACTTATAAACAAGGAGCAGGAGTAGGCCATTCGGCCCCATAACCTTGCCCATCATTCAATAAGAGCACAGCTCATTGGCTTGCAGCTTCAAATCAAGATTACCATCTCACTCGTAACCTTTCACCCCTCTTGATTACCAACAATCTACCCTCCCCACCTGAAAAATAATATTCAATGAGTCTGCTTCCACTGGAAAGATGGGTGGGTGGGAGGGGTGGGGGAAGAGGGTGACCTGATAAAGATCTACAAAGTTATGACAGGAATAGATAGGGTGCACAGTCAGAGGCTTTTTCCTCAGAGTGGAAAGGTCAACTCCAAGAGGGCACAGGCTCAAGGAGAAAAGGGGGAAGGAAGGTTTAGGGGAGAAGTGCTGGGAAAAATTGTCACAGAGAGGGGGGGGCGGGTGCCTGGAACTCTCTGCCAGGGGAGGCAGTGGAGGCCGGCACATTAGCCATATTTAAGGCGTATCTGGAAGGACGCATGAACAGGACGCGAACAGAGGGATAGAAACCACATATGGGCAATAAGTGGCGGGTCTAAATAAGGGTTAGGAATTGGCATAGGCTTGGTGGGCTGAAGGGCCTGTTCCTGTGCTGCATTTTATTGTATTGTATTTTGTTTCTGTTGCTCCTGAGCTGTGAGTAACATGGCCAGGCATTATCTTATTGCTCATTGTCTTGGAAGGTATTAAGAAAGCCAGGTTGGCATGGATAAGTTGGGCCAAAGGGCCTGTTTTCATACTATATGTCTGTATAACTCTATACCCTTTTCAGGAAGGGTGTTCTAAAGCCTTGTGATCCTTGGAGGGTGGGGGGACAAAAAAAGAAGTCATGTCAGCTTGGTTTTAAAACTCAAACCCTTGTTTTTTTAAACTGACCCCCTAGTTATAGATTCTGCCAGAAGAGGAAACATTCTCTCCTTCCAAGATCCTAAGGGTCTTATGTTTCAATTATGTATCCACTTATTCTTCTGATCTCCACTGAATATAAGCTGTGCCCACCCACTTTTTCTTAAGACAATCCCCTCCTGCTATGCCTGGTATTAGTTTGTTACTGCTTCCAGTGCATTCAAAACCTCAATTAAATAAGGTGACACATACTGCGTACATTACTCCAAATGTAGTCTCACCGATTCTCTGAAAAAGTGAAGCATAATTCACTACTCCTGGATTCAATTCTCTTAACAATAAATGATAAAATTCTATTAGGAGTTTTCCTGATTACTTGCTGTGCCTACTTAGCAACTTTTCTAATTCATACACTAGGACAGCCAGATCCACTGCAATCTCTTACCATTTACATAAAATGCTATTTTCTCCCCCACTCATTCTTCTGGCCAGAACGGACAACTTCACATTTTCCCACATTATACTCTATTTGCCAGATCTTTTCCAATCACTTAACCTATATCTTTTTGTAGTCTCATGTCCTTTTCATGACTTATAAAAGGTAGGCAAGAAAATTCGACAACAATATCTTGTGTCCCGTCATCCAAGTCACTTATATCAATTGTACACAGTTGAAGTCCCAGTGCTGATCTGTGTGACACACCAGTTGTTACATCTTGCCAACATGAAAAGGACCCATTTATTCCTACTCTGCTTCCGGTAGCTAGCCAATCTTCCAACCATGCCAGTAAACTACCCACTACAGCATGAGATTTTATTTTCCAAAACAACATTCGATGTGGCACCTTATCAAATGCATTTGGGAAGTCTAACTACAGCACATCCACTGATTCCCTTTACCCTCATTACTTCCTCAATTCCAATAGTTGGTCAAACATGATTACCATGTCACAAAAATCATGTCGATTTTGCCCATTACCTTGAACATTGCCACGTGCCCAGATTTAAAATTTCCTTAATAATGGCATCTAACATCTTCTCTCTGACAGATGTTGTTAGCTGGCCAGCAGCTTCCTGCTGTCTGCCTTCCATCCCACCCCATTTTGAATAAAGAAGTTATATTTGCTATTTTCTAATCTAATGGAGTGGTCATTGAATCTGGGCAGCTTTGGAAAATTAAAAAGCGATGTATCTCACTTGCTATTTCTTTTAAGACACTAGGATGAAATTCATCAGACATTTGTTAGCTTGCAGTTCCAACCATTTGCTCAATACCACTTTGGATTCTCAAGTTCCTCCCTCCCTTCCATTTCCTGACTTTTCTCTGCTTCAGGAATATTATTTGGATTCTCTGCAGTGAAGACTGGTGCAAAATGCCTGTTCAGTTCATAGACCATTGCCTTATTTCCCATTATTAATTCTCCTGACTCACTTGCTGTAGGGTCAATTCTCACTTTGTTAACTCTTCCTTTATGAAAACTCTGAATATCTACTTTTACATTTCTGAATAGCTTTCTCTCAATCTAATTCTCCCTTTTTTAATCCCCCATATTCAGTCCAATTTTCTGACCTACCACTAGTCTTTGCACAAATTTGCTTTATATTGGCTACAAAATGTAATCTTTCAAGTGTATCAGCGAGGGCGAGTCAGTCCCTCGGAATTTTGCTTACTTGTTAAAATGTATCCATTGGAAATATTGAGGCATCCCCTTCCAATATCTGTCCTCCATCACTCCATTATTGGTGGTCACATGTTCAGTTTTAAGGTCTGGAACAGCTTTCTTAAAATCACTCTACCGCACCCCCACCTCTCCACTCCTACAAGAGGTTCTTTCAACCAAGTCGTTCTGCCAGCTTTCTAAATATCTCACCTCGTTCAGTGTCGCCTTTTGTTCCTTAAAACATTTTCAGTATTAAAGTCACCTACAAATGCAAATTGTTGTGTTCCATAGCCCCGAAACCAGTTGTGTGCCCACTGCACATTTTGACAAGCCAATTAGTGATCCAAATGATGGCATTCACCCATCCATTGGAACCAGACCGAATACTCTCAGCCTTATTTAACAGCAAACAGCAAAATAGATCCACATGACCTTGAAATGAATGCACTAACAGTCAATGTGAGATATTAAGACTGTATTTTTTTTTAATATAGATTCAGCAATCACAGATGAATGGAGCTGCATCTTCAGAGCAATACGTTTTGCCACCTACTTTATGATGCAACTTTACCTGCATGTTCTAAAACATCATGTGCAAAGTTATTACATGGTTTAATTAAAATACAATTCAAACCACTTGCTCAATCACACTGTAACGACAGAAAGAATATTAGTTTCTGGAAATAACAGGCACATTATGAAGCCTACCATCCCCCCAGCTAATAGGAAAGTTAGGCAGTCAGCCGAGTGTAAACAAAAGTTCACTTTAAACTGCTGTTATCCACTGGGCCACTGAAACTGCAAAAAAAAAGAGTTAGAAACATACAAATCCACAAAGCCTCCTTTCTCCAGCCTATTCCTCCCCGCCCCCTCCAACATCTGAGATTGGACATGATTACAGCTTCTTTTAAAAAAAACAACAGCAAGCTTGTACAGGTTAAATCAGAAGCTAGCCAGCTTAGTCACCAAAGAAAGTTAATAAAAATTCATAATTAGCCCATCACTGCTGCATATTCCTCATTCATGTTCTTAGTATCTATTTATTTTATAATTTAGCTTTCCAATCCCAAGTGATTTATTGAGCCCACTTGATTTATTGCAAGTTTTCTTTTATGACCTGGATTTACAACCAAGGAACTCAAGTTCACAAACTGCCTTGGCGGTTTCAGAAAATTTGAATGTTAGAATAAAGTTTAATCTGTAAAACCATAAAACTGTAGGACTGGTGTGAAATTCCAACTGGTCCTGTGATGCCTGTTGTTAGGGAAGGAACCCAGCCAATATACCCCATTACTCCAGCGACACAGTAATGTGGCTGAATCTTAACTGCTAGCCTGGATCAAGCCACTCAAAATGGTGCCAAATCATTTACAAACGGAAAGCTCACCAACCTTTCAGTGTAACTGAAGGATGGGTCATAAATGTCAACCTCCCAAGAATGAAGGGTGAATAAACAAGTGAAATTCAGCATTGAAAAAGGGGCCTTATTGCACACCACAGGAACTCAAGTCTTTCCAGCATTTCAGTGCTGTGGAGGAGACACAATAAATTAGACCATCCATTACATTTAATTAACTTTTAGACTCAAAAAAAAACTTGCATTTGTAGAGCACCTTTCTCTACCTCAACATGATGGAGATAACTCACATTCTTCATCAAAACAGTGCTGTGGGATTTTTTTATACCACCTGAGGTGTTGAATTGAGTCTTGTTTTAGTGCCTCACTGGAAGATGCTATCCGTGACAGTGCTACACTTCCTCATATTACTTTGGGATAGGTTAGCACGATTACACAGTCACTGAAGTGGAGCTTCCAAAATAGAGGTCAGAGACAGCACTGAGCTAAGGGTGACCTTTTTAAAATGAATGAGGATCAGATGTACAATAACCCCATAATGGAATGGAAAAAAAAATGAAACAATTTTAGTATGTCACATTCCACAATGTCAGGCGGATTTAAAAAAAAATCACCTTCTGAAAGACCCACTGTGTTTAAATATAAAAAAAATGGGAAATCTTGACAGTGAAGTAACACACTGGTTAACTTAACATAATGCTACAATCATTATCAAGCGACATATTTCTTAGATGCTAAAGTCAGTGGGCATGGGGGGTGGGGGAGTCGGTGAATTATAACCTTATATCCATTTTTTACCTGATGACATTTAGTTGGAATCATTTGGGGCACAGAAGGAGTCTGTTCATCCAAGGTTTCCACAGCCTAAGATTCCTCACAGCCTCCTCGGCATGGTGGCTCAGTGGTTAGCACTGTTGCCTCACAGCGCCAGGGACCAGGGTTCGATTCCACCCTCCGGCAACTGTGTGTGGAGTTTGCACATTCTCCTCGTGTCTGCATAGGATTCCTCTGGGTGCTCCAGTCTCCTCCCACAGTCGAAAGATGTGCAGGGTAGGTGGAGTGGCCATGCCAAATTGCCCATGGTGTTCAGGGATGTGTAGCTTAGGTGGGATATAGGGGGTTGGGTCTGGGTAGGGTGCTGTGAGGGTTGGTGTGGACTTGTTAGGTTGAAGGACCTGTTTCCACACTGTAGGGATTCTATGATCTATGATGATTCCCAACAGCCCAGAAGCCAGTCTTCAACCAATTCAGTTCACTCCACATGGTATCAAGAAATGGTGTGGGCACTGGATATTGCAATAGTTACATGCCCCCACAACACTCTGGTGATAGTGCTGAAGACTTGTGCAATTGAACCAGCTGCATTCCCAGCCAAGCTGTTCCAGTACAGTCACAACACTGGCACCTACCCAACAACATGGAAAGTTTCCCAGGTATGTCCTGTACACAAAAAGCAGAACAAATCCAACCCAGCTAAATTATTCCCCTACAGGTCTACTTTCAATCAAAATAACAGAATATCAACAGTGCTGTCAAGTTGCACTTGTAAAGGAATACACAGCTGACACTCAGTTTGGATTTCCCCAGAGATACTGATTAAAGCCTTGGTTCAAAAATGGACAAAAAAGCTGAACTCAAAAGTTAAAGCACCAGGAAATCCTGTGAAAACTGGAGTCAATGGGACAATCAGGGGAAAGCTGTCTATTGGTTGGAGTCATGCTAACACAAAAGGAAGATGTTTGTGGTTGTTGGAGATCAATCACCTCGGACATCACTGCAGGAGTGCCCTAGGCCCAATCATATTCAGCTACTTCAGTGACATTCCCTCCATCACAAGGTCAGAATAGGGAATATGGAGCACAATATTGAGCACATTTGTAACACATCAGGTACTGAAGCAGTCCTTGTACAAATGCAACAAAATATCCAGGTGACCTGCCACTTGTTAGCCCAAACATTTGCCCTACACAAGTGGCAGACAAGGATTATCTGCAATTCGGTAATCTAATTATTACCCCGTGACATTCAATGGCACTACCAATAAATCCCCAACTATCAACATCGAGGGGCTACCATCATTCAGAAAAATTGAACTGAACTAGCTATATACAAATAGGTCAGAGGCGAGGAACTGCAGTAGTAACTCACCTCCTGTCTTTACAGTGCCTGCCTACCATCGATAAGGCATACATCAGGAGCAAGAGTGTGATGGATTACTCTTCACTTGCCTGGATGTGCGCAGTTCCAATAACACTCAAGACACCATCCAGGATACAGCAACTTGCTCGACTGGCATCACATCCACCACTTTCAACATTCACTCCTTTCACCACCACCGTGGCATAGTCTGAACCATCGACAAGATGCACTGCAGTAACTTGCCAAGCTCCTCCTACAAATTTATAGCCTCTCCCACCAAAAAGGACAACAGCAATAGGTGCATTGAAACATCACCGTCTACAATCTCCAAATCTCACACCACCTTGACTTGGAATTATATCACCATTCCTTGACTGTCATTGAATTAATTTACTGGAAACCGCTTCCTAAAAGCACTCTGGCTGTCTCTACACCCAGGGACTGCAGCAGTTCAAGTAGGCAGCTTACCACCACCTTCTCCAGGGCAGTTGGCAATGGGCAAAAAAAATGTTGGTCTCGCCAGCGATGCCCACATATCACGAATGAAGAAAAAGTACGTGACAGAATTAGTTCTGTCTACATCTGCCTCAGCCCGCCTGCCACTGAAACTCTCACCTTAGGTCACTTTCCTTTGCTAAAATGTGCTATATAAACACAGGCTCTTGCTGTAGACAACTAATTCAAGTTTTGAAACTGCAAAGGCCAGCTATCCTTTGAATTAGATGGTAATGGGCACAAGAGAATTAAAATAAATCCAAATCCTGAACCAGTTAGGGAGGCCAGTTTCCTCAGCTATCTGGATGGTTAGTGCATCATTCAGAATAACACCACCAGTATGGATTCAGCTCATTCTCCGGCAGACTTGGGATTGGAACTTGCTTGATAAACCTACCCCCGGAGAGTGAAATGGAATGGCAAACCAACATTGTTTTTTTGGACCGTTTTGCCAATGCTCAGGAAGAATAATCAGTAAAACAGCAGAGTCATGAGCCAGCCTTTAGGCAGAACACACATGACATAGCAATGATCTAAATACTGTTTCTCCTTGTCTACTGCAGTCCAATAAATGTATCCCTTACACATTAGCTCCACAAGTATAGTGCTATGGCTGCTTGAGTTTAGCTGGTCACCTAGATTTTTCTGCCAATGTTATTTTAGATCTTTCCAACATTACACTTTGTTTTAATATTTTGATATAAATCAAAATGCTGCTGTAGCCCTAAAAACAATGCTATAAGCCTGTGGAGAGATGTTATTACACACCTCTGGAGCAGGTCAGATTTGAACCTGGGCCTCTGGGTACAGAAGTAGTTACATAAAGTTACGGGAACAGCATATAGCATGGGACTTTTTCTACAACTGGAGAAAATAAAAGGGTGAGGATGGAGTTGAAAAACTGCATGCCCTGACATTTGTGAATAGACATCCTGTTGTGAATGACAAGCCTGATGGCACCTCGTGTATTACCTTCCTGACCTTGGTGATTGCTAGTCAGGGTCCAAAATCCCAAAGCTGCATTCTTGGAGATGCAAGCTGACATATGCTCGAGTTTTCAAACAAATAACAACTGTGTGTGATGCTAGTAAAGCCCCATTCTTAACCTGAAGTCAGTCCTTGTGATGAAGATGCTCCATCCAGTCCTCCTTCTCAGTGTGAGGCAGTCCCTCTGAATCAAAAGGGACTTATTTTCACTCTGGTTCACTGGGTTCTGAATGGCTGACAAGTACGATACATGAGCTGCAGACTCTACCATATGCAGGGCAAGTGGTGTTTGCAGGGTTGGGCAGCTGGGTTGTGTGGAGATTTAAGTCCTCACTCAGATGTGATATTGCGTGTGTTCTTGAAATTGAGATGTTTCAGTGCTATCTCAAACGAGCCTTCATTTCAACTGATCGCAAGACAGGGACTTCCATCAGTGGGTATGCCTGCACTCTTCAGAGATCCTTTGAAGAATTCCTGAACACATTTTCACTGTCCACCCAGGAGTATCTCACTACTATCAAATTCCTAACAGAGCAGCTGCTGCTGGAGTCTGTATTCAGGAATAAAAACAGCAAGTCCCTCCCAGCAGAGCGGATATTCAATGTGTAGTGTCTTGATGCGGACATATTGCTTTGGGAGAAGACATGCTGTTGCAAAGTCTTACTTGCCCAATTTGATGGTACTAATCTACAGAAGAAATGGGAAACTACTCATTCTATGCCTTCAATCTAAAACCCAAACCGCTCCAACCTCAACTTCAGCTGGTCTGTGTATGAACTCACTCATACTGAGCTCCACGTCATTTTCAGGTCATGTTTTGGAGAAGGAGAAAATGGGCCTTTCAGGAAACAACTTGGAAAGTGAAGGACATCGGCAAACTGACTCCCACAGCAAAGTGCCTCCCTGCATTGATTAAGGTCAACAGCAAGGTCCTGCAAAATGCAGATCACTCTTGTGAAACTGACAATGACTGGAGCTCAGTTTTTGACTGAGCTCATACTCTAGCAGGAAATGCACCCTAAAGCTTTGAGGTTGGAGTGGTTTTTTTGTGCTTGCTTGAAAGCAGGGTAGGTTGAACAGTGACCTTGTGACCCAATAGATGTGTACTGGAAGCAACAATACACGTAAGAGGGTAACTAAGTGGAGATGCTGATCTTCCTGCTCACCCTTCTCAGTGAGAGAGCAAAACACTTCAGCTAAAGGGGGTGATAGTCCTGGGACACCTCATGAATTCAAGATCTAGGCATTTAATGATAAAACTGGTCAGAACCTGTATCTCCAGACATGCTGATTTTACTTTTAAAAAAGTAAACTAAAATGACTTTCAAAGCACGTTGTGAAATATTCAAATCTCACTTCTTAATTCCAGTTTATTTATTCACGAGTCCTTTACAAATCTGTTGATTTATAACTAGTTGCGACTTCACTAAAGTTGTGCTTATCCAAGAGATGTGGCTCTTCTCAGACAAGGTTGATGTGTTAAACAAAAGATTTGAAGGTTTCAGCTGTGACTTAGCAATTACACTCTTTTCTCCAAGTCAATAGGTCACAGGATCAAGGATCTACTCCAGAGAATTAGGTGCATAATCCAGGTTCCAGGTTTACACTTCGATAAAAGAACTAATGACTTACCTCAGCATTGTTACCTCTTAGGTGAATGTAAAGGATCCAATCGCACCCTCCTGTAATCTCTTCGGCCCTGAAACTACTCCACCTATCTGCTCCTTTATCCATCTTCCATCCGCCTCCCCCCCTCTCTCTCTATTTATTCCAGATCCCCTTCCCCTCCCCCATTTCTGAATAAGGTCTAGACCCGAAACGTCAGCTTTCCTGCTCCTCTGATGTTGCTTGGCCTGGTGTGTTCATCCAGCACTACACTTGTTATCGCACTATTTCAAAGAGCAGGCAAGTCCTCCCCTATTTCCTGGCCATTATTTGTACCCCAATCACATCATGGATCACCTTATCCCTCATTGGCCTTAATTGCAAGAGAATTTGAGTTCAGAAATCAGAATATCTTATGGTACTTATACGGGGTCTTTGTGTGACCACACCTAGAGTATTATGTACAGTCTAGCTCTCCCTAAGGGAACACAGAGGGGGTTCACTAGGCTGATTCCAGGCAATGATAGGACTGTTGTAGGAGGAGAAATTGGTGAATACACACTTTTTGAACTAGAGTTCAGAAGGATGGGAGGGGATCTGATTGAAATGTAACAAATCCTAACAGGACTGGATAGACTAGATTCAGGGAGGATGTTTCTCTGACTGGGAAATCTAGATCCATGAGACACAGTGGACCATTTACCACTGAGATGAGTAAAGAATTCTTCACTAAAAAGGGTAGTGAATTAGTGGAATTCTCTACCTCAGAAAAATGCGGAGGCCAACTCGAACAGATAGACAGATACACGTTCAGATATTAAAGGCATCAAGGGTTATGAGGAGAAAGCAGGAATGTGGCATTGACAGAAGAACAGCCATTATTATATTACATAGCAGAACTGGCTCAAAAGGGGCCAAATAGCCTACTCCTGCTCGTTATTTCTATCCTTGTTTCAATTCACTGCTAATTTATACACAACTTAGCTGCCACATTTCCCACATCATAACTGTGACTACACTTTCACTATCAGTGTACAGCAATTGAGCTGGTCCTGGGGATAACAAAGTTCCAATAACAAATGAAGTTTTCTTTCCACAAGCAAAAGTGATTTTTTTCCTTCTTTTTGGTGACTGAGCAATAATCAAAGTGGCAACCAATTCAAATGTGCCAGAAAATCTCAGCAGGTCCGGCAACATCCGTGGAAAGAAAAAATAAATTTAACGTGGAGTCAGTTATGAGTTCCTTTGGAACTGAAGGGGTCTGGAAAATGATTTTTATGCTGTTGACAGAGGGGGAGGAGGAGCAAGTGGAACAGAACGTGAGGGTGCCCAGAGCAAAAGACAAAAGGGAGTGTTAATGGTCGTAAAGGAATAGGTCAGTTTTGCTGAGAGCTAGCCCATGTAAACAAGACATGGGGGGTTGGAAGCATAATCAAATGGAGGACAGGGGTCACGGCCTAACATCCTTGAATTCAACGTTGAGTCCTAAAGGCTGTAAAGAGCCCAAGTGCAAAATGTCCCAGCATCTTGCTTTGTTTAACTGAAGAATTGTAGCAGCCTTAAGGCATATGTTAGCATGATAGCAAGATGGTATACTGAAATAGCAAGTAGCTGGAAGATCGCAGTCATTCTTAGGGACAGAGCAGAGGTGCTTCATAAAGCATAACCCAGTCTGTATGATCTCCCCAATGTAAAGGAGACTTCTTCTATTCAATCTAGTCTACTGTACTCTCTGCCCACAAAGCAGTCTCCTCTACATTTGCAGGGCTAAATAGCTTCGGTGACCACTCTGCTCTGTCAGAACGACACCATGCTTCCAGCTGCTTTCTATTTCAACACACCCTGTTATTTTCATGCTAACATCTCTGGCCTAAGCTGCTGCAGTGCTCCGACAAAGCCCACCTCAAGCTGGAAGAACCCCAGCTCATTTTCTGCTTAGGCACTTTACAGCCTTCAGGACTTAATGTGGAGTTCAACAACTCTAGAGCACGAACACTGACCTCCACGTGGATTATATTGCCTTCTCCCACCTCCAGTGTCTTGTTTACATGGGTTTGCTCTCAACAACACTGAATTATTTGCTACTATTCAGATCTACCATTAACACCTATCCTACATCTCTATCACTCCTCTACTACCGCATTACTCTGCCTTTTGCTCTGCGAACCTGGTCATCTCTTCCATTTGCACCTCCTCCCCCTTTGTCAATAGCATAAAATTTTATTTTTCAGTTTCAGACAAAAATTATAGCAGACTCGAAATCTCAACATCTGTGATATCAAAACAGAGTTACCATACATGCTGTGTGTGCCCAGCACTTTGTTTTCATTTCAGATCTCCAGCATCCACAAGTTATATGAAATGATAAAGAAATTTCAACGTCAAGAACTCGTCCTTCAGGAACTTTAAAAGTGCATTTTAATTGAGAAAATGAAACACTTTTAAACATATATTGACTTTTTAAAAAAAAAACCACTGTTAACTGGATTCACGAATAAGTTTCCCGGATACTTTTAACGCAAATGTTCTGTCGTGAAAATCTAGTTGATTACGAGGAAAGAGTTTGCAAAAAGGATTATGTGCACCTAAACGATCTTCGCAGCCAAACAGTATTAATCGAAGCAATGACGTGAATAATCCCGCATCAACGTCTCACTTTTTTTTGGTCCCATATTTCAAATCATGTACAACGAGATCCCGTTCCACAGTTGGGGGTGGGGGTGGTGTTAGAAACAGGCACCGATCGAGTCACAGCAGAATGCTGACTAGAATCTACAGGAAGCTGGTGCAATCGGTCAATAACATAAAAAAACAACGATATACACACACAAAAAATTGTTTCTTCATTCCACTTAGTTTGACGAAAGAGTTGCAATCTCAATCTCAGAGGCACTTAGATGTTTAAAACAGTGCAATGATATGCAAAGAGACATTTCAATAAAGGACGCGATCTATTTCGCTGAGATGTCTCTGCCGCGGCTGAACAAAATCTACGTGCGGACCTGAAGTGACCACACGTCCATCCCTGAAAAACCTCAAAACATCATGACTCCATGTCCACCAACTCCTGTATCAAGCAACTTCCCTTTTCTCCACACAAGCCCGAAACAGTGCCATGCATTTACGCCATCCAGAGTCAGTCAGCTCCTGGAGGGTTCAGCCCCCAGTCACATACAGGAGGCTCGGTTATCAAGTTCCACTGACCTGTTCACAGTGACCAAACCGTCAGCCAAATTATTATTCAGCGTGCATTACAATTATGAAGAGAAACCACCTCCTTCCTTGCGTTCATACAAAACAAATCAGCTAATTTCCACAAAGGATCCATCTGCTCCTCCCTCCTGTAACCCCCGAATCTGATTTTAAGCAGCAACTTCCGTAAACGTGTTTATAAATGGGAAAAGCTCTTGCCGAATGCCTGCAGGAAATTCCTCTTTCCTTCACTTACCTGCTGCAATTCATGGAGCTGGGGTGGGGGGGAGAAATAAGCTGACAGCTCTGCTGGGCTGAGTATACAGCCAGCCCCTAGCCCCTCAGCCAGAAATCTCACCTCCTCCACGGCATTCTCCGCCGATAGACAAGACACCCCTGCTCCACCCCTCCTCTGTAACGTCACAGACACTTCCAACCAATTAGCGTGCGAGCTTCCACGCCGCAGCCCAATAGGAGCCTTAGGATCGGGGTCAGGAAGCGCCCAGGTATTGAGCGCCAGGGGGCGCCGCTGGAGCGTTCCAACGTGTAAGACGCAGCGCGGAATCAATTGTAGCGACAAGCTCGTCACGTTCCCATTCCGAGGGACGGTACACTCAGGTGTATAAAGCGCCTTTCGCATCCCCAGGGGCGCCCTTAGGTTTTGAACAGCCGTACTTCCAACGTGCAGTTTGTTTTGTTCTTTTCAAGGCTGTTTGTGCACAGCAAGATCCCACGAACATTAAATGAACAAATAATTCGGCCTGAAATTTCGCTCTCAGCAGATTCTCAGTGGCAGTGCATGGGGCTGGGAGTTAAGCTAACAGCTCCACTGGGCATCATATGCCCTTAACTCGAGCCATCTCTCCCCAAAACCAATCATGGACAAACCTCAGGGCCTATGCTGAGACTTAAAAAGAAACATAAAAATGCATTCATTGCATTTACATTCTTTTAGCCACATAACCCCTTATAAGAACAAACATTTCATGCCAATGAAAGTCTTTATAAAAACAAGCATTGGAATTCATAGTTCCACTTCAAACAGTTTAGAACCACTCCTATGCCATAATCAAAATATGCAATACTAAGTATAATGGAAGGTGGTGAAATTAGTCATGAGGCGCTAACCCAGTAATGATGACTCTCAGGCTTTTGACAACAGAGTGAAATAGGAAGGGTTTTTTTTAATATTCAAGGCAAGTTTTTTAAAATGTTTAAAAGGCAGAACTTTTAAATGTTTTGCCAACATGACAAATGCTTTTGACAATCCCCTTTGACACTTTTGAAAGTTGCCTTTGATATTTCATTTTCACACATCTGACACCTTATAAAGTTTCAATGAGCTGGAAAGTTTATATATTTAAGTTTATCATGTCTACTTTTAAAGATCATAAAGGGCAGCTTACTTCTCCCAACGTGCACTTGGCCTCTCCCAAAGATGTCTTGGGACCAGATCCAAAGAGATACCTTTCTGAAAGGATATTTAACCTCTTTAAACAATTCTGTAACATTCAGACCTGCTTCTACAGGTATAATCTGCACACAATGTGTTTCACACGTCTAGAGCACCAAAATCAGGCATGGGTGGAGGCAGCTGCTAAATTATGTAGATAGCTGTCTCTATGAAACATACATGTGTAATAGTGACCCATGCCCCATTCGCACTGTTACAAAAATGCTGGGTGCTGTCTCTCGGGGTGGAATTTCCAGATTTCGGCTTTCTCCACCATTTTCATCATTGCAAAAGTCAAGCCTTTGTTTTCAAGCAATCTTGGCTGAGGTATAAATTAAAGAAAAATATCCTATCTGTGCTATTATGTGACCTCTTTTATATCCACCTGAGAGGACCGAAAGGGTCACAGTTTAATCTAGCACCCAATATGCAGCACATCTGACTTTGCAGCACTTCCAGACTGCACAAAATATGTCAACCAGGATTAAATGCTCAAGTGTCTGAATCAGAGGCAAAGTTGATAACTAAGCCATGGTTTGATACAACTAAGGCAGCGAAAAAAATTTTGATCTGGAATTGAATGCAGTAAAAAGTAAACTGCTCCACTCATTCCACAGATCCTGATAGCTCTGCTGTCCCATTTCTGTCCCTACTTCAAGGTCAGACCTTCTGTATTATTTTTGAATCTACATGATGTTTGTCCTGTACCGAGAAGAACACAAACTTTATTTTTGCATGGCACACAGTGCATAAGTTGCTAATTGTTCCAGATCCCTGAATCTCAGGCCCTGTTGTTTGGAATGGAAATTATTAATTTTGTTTATAATGGCTACTGGAACACATAGATAGAAATAGGCTATTCAAACCCTCAAGCCTGCTTTGCCATTCAATTAGAGTAGGGACACTGCAAATTCTGTGTTGCATCTTTGGCAGGCTGTGTACAGTTTATTGACTTACTAATAAACCCTGCACTTCACAATCTAAGAAAAGCAAAATACAATGGGCGCTGGAAATCTGAAGTAAGTATAATCCAGTTCTGAAGAAATGTCAGATCAGACTTGAATCATTAACTCTGTTTCTCTCTTCATAAGTACTATTGTGTTTCTCAACCCTGACTGAGCATTCACCAAGCATTCAGTCCTGAGTGAAAATTATGCAACTGATAGATTTCACTGAAGTGTTGCTGCTGACCAGAACTCACAACTCACTTTTCATAGAAATCGATTGGTCCAATTATTGTTTCTAGAAATTAAACGGAATTCATGGATCTAAATTTTTTTTTCTGCATCCGTTTCTGTGTATTCCTTAAAGGTTTTCTCAAATTTGCTCAATGTTTTAACAATTTAAACCATTAAAAAAAATCAGACTTTTGTTTTAAAATAAAGAATAGCAGATTCTGGAGGTTTGAAACAAAACAGAAACACAGCAAGTCTGGCAACATCTGTGGGAAGAAGGCAGAGTTAATGTTGTGAGCTCAGAGACTCTTCATCAGAACTGATAGTAGCTAAGAAAACATGGTATTTATGCTGAAGACGAAGTGGGGGTGGGGCTAAGTGAAGTGGTGAGTGGGTTGCTTTTGGCGTAGTCACCCATTCTCGTCGACCTCTAAGCTTACTATCACATTATATGTGTTCCTTTCAGTACAGCTAACCTGTGCCGTTCTACTCTTAGCTCTTATTTTTATCTATTCAGCTTTTCTTCTGTCCTGGTCTACTATCCATAATCTCCTTTTTTATCTACCCCTTTCATTTCTTTTTCTCTCTGGGCCCCATCTCCACATTAAGGTTCTTGAGTAGATTTATAGCTCGGGTTGTGGATGTTGTGGTTGGTTCACTCACCGAGCTGGTTCATTAGTCCGCAGACGTTTCATTACCCTGCTGGGTAACATCATCAGTGCAGCCTCTAATGAAGTGCTGTTGTGTTTTTTCATCTGTTATTTAAACTCTGGGTCAGTTGAGCTGGATTACCTCACTTCTGGCTTTCCTTCGCAATGGAGTGTATATAGGGTCTAGCTCTATGTGTTTATTGATGGCTTTCTTAGTGGAGAACCAGGCCTCTCGGAATTTCCGTGCTTGTCTTTGCTTAAAACCAGCAAACCAGCCACTGCTGGCACTAAAGGCAGCCACATCCTGGGACAGGCGAGGCAGAGACAAGCACGGGAATTCCTGGAGACCTGGTTCTCCAAGAAGAAAGCCATCAATAAACACACAGAGCTAGACCCCATGTACACTCCATTGCGAAGGAAAACCTGAAGTGAGGTAATCCAGCTCAACAGACACCAAAGTTTAAATAACAGGCGGGAAAACTCAACAGCGTTTCATCGGAGGCTCCACTGATGATGTTACCTTTGCCAACTGAAAGCCTGGAGTGTGTGCTTCATTCATAGAAACGTAGGTTCATGATGGCATTCACTTCCAGTATAAACCTATCTCATCCAAATTGAAAATTTGATATAAGTTGTAGCCTTCTTTGTTAATTAATTTTTTTGCTATGGGAGAAAATGCCATTGCATGCTCCTTGTCTGTGCTGGCAGCTTCACCACATAACTTTATGTTATGAAAAGCGTAGCAGTTCTTAAAACCAGCCACAGCTAGCAGTAAAGGCAGGCACATCTGCAAGATTTTTGGCTTGTTTTGTTAGATCTTCATAAATTGATAAGGTTTTCTGTTTTATGGTGAGAAGGGTGGTCCCAGATCACTTCTTCGTTTGTTCTACTATCCACACACTTAGAAGCCGCTCCATCTCCTCAAGTTCCTTTGTCCATGACCTCACAGATTTGTCACCACAGAGACTTGTTCCAGCAATACAGCTTGCTTTAATCTTTTCTGCATTGTCTCTAATGGTGCGTAAGGTAGACTCCTTCATTCCTGTTACACGAGCAATATCACGTGTTCTTTCTTTATGCTCAAAATGCTTTACAACATCTAGCTTCTCTTCCAGCATTATAGCCTTTCTTTTACATACACCACCCACAATTTTATCACCAGGACACTTCTTGTTATCTTTTTGCCACTTTGTCCTCGCATTTTGTGGGTAACACGGCAGAATTGTGCAGTACCTCTCACAGACAGCGTGAGGGTCCTTGATGTCAGCGCGGGGACTCTTTCGGCATATGCTCAGGACAAAGCCCATGAACTGATCATGTGACATTGGAATCGCATGATAGCCAGTACAAAGTTTGCATTTTACAAATACCATTCCCCTATTTGTCAATCGCGTTATAGCCAATTCGCATTGATGGAACACGCGTTATAGCAGATCCCCCTGTAATGCAAAAGCTCACAAGGACAACACGATTTTTTATTGATATTCATTGTTTCTGTAAAGTGTTCTGGTAAATGTTGCTTTGATAAAGGTGCTACATGAGTGTAAGTTGGTGTTATAACTTGCTACCAGTCCAGGTGGCTCACCATTATACCATTTATAGGCTGAATGGCTTCTTTTTGTGATGTAAACATTCCCATTTCAAATTGAAGTTTTGTAACAATTCCCACCTCAAGTCTAGTGGACAGTTAGTGCAAGTGTGCCAATAGTTTGTGAAAAAAATGAAACTTTTATTTTGAAATACAAAGTTGATGATACTGAAGGAACAAGTAGAACTGGGCTAAAGATTAATAGGAAATAAAATTATTCTGACTAAATATTGTAAGTCATAGTTGGTGCTTCTGGTTCTTTGGGATGATGATCCCAAATTAGGCATTATTGACATCATACTCCCTTTTGTCTCATACAAATACATACTGAAACTACCTTAAGATATCTCATTACCTCAGTTGAAAGTCACAAAATTTAATGAGGTGACAGAAACTAGCTTTCTTGAGAAGGACTGCCCTATCCATAATTGATATCTTAGGGAACTAGTCAGGAAATGACAGCAAGTGATAGCAGTAGATGACTATCACCCCTAACAGACCAATTAGAAAGAAGCCACACATCAATTTGACCAATCAGAGTTCAGGAACATCACTAATTGTGCTCATGGATATGGCCTGGAAAGAGGGAAGAAGCACCAGCTTTCGGTGACCAATGTGTGCACCTAGTTTGAAACTGAAGACCAGAGCTGGCTCTCCAGCCAGAAGCAGGAGATCATGGACATGATGGTGGGAAAGAAGACCCACCAGTCACCTTGCAACTGAGGGCTGAATCATTTTATGGTGATGTAAAATTTGGACAATTCACGTTTGAATTCCATTGGCTGACTTAACACTTGGGACCTACTGATTTATAAATGGACACAGGGATCACCTGGCTCACGCAGGTTGGTCATGTTTAATGAAGCAGTCATGAATTATACAAAAAAATAGAAATTGCTGGAAAAGTTCAGCAGGTCTGACAGCAACTGTGAAGAGAAATCAGAGTTAACGTTTGGGTCACCGGATCTTTTGTTACTTAATAAACATATCCTAAATTATTTCCCCTATTGCCTAAATATGCAAAGTCTCAATTAAAAAATAAACATGCTGTGAGTGCACATTCACCGAGTTTGAACCTCAGATGCACTGTAAAGGTGTAAATAGTTCCATCTTGTCGCATCTATTTGAAATTCCATCAAGTTAAATTTATGTTAATTGAAACTTTTTATATTCATTATCTTAAGTGGGAAAACCTAAGAGTGTGCTGCACGACAACTTTTGGGGTTTTACACATCTGCACCTTCGAAAAAATATTGTTGCTGGTCTCCTTGAGTAATATTTATCCGACAGCCAATATCAAAGGGGGTTGGTTAGCTTGGATGACTGGTCTGCAATGCAGAGTAACACCAACAAGACAGGTTCAATTCCTGTACCAGCTGATGTTACCATGAGGGGCTTCTCTCCTTGCCTGAGGCGTGGTGACCCTCAGGTTAAACAGTCACTAGTTGTCTCTCTCTAATTGGGGAGCAGCCCTATGGTCTGGTAAGGCAATGGTGACTTTACCTTTATTATCTGATCACTATTATATTGCTGCACAGTGGATCTTGATTTGTGAACATCCAACTTACGAATGCTTGTACTTAGGAACACGATCCCATATAGTGGTTAAAGATCCAATATGCGAATATTTCCTGTAGTTACAAACAGCTGCTTTATACGGTCCTGCATTGTGTTCTGACGTGCGTACCAATTGATTTGCGAAAGGACTCAAGGACAGAGAGCGTTTGCTACCTGGGGACTGCCTGTATGCGCAATTTTGGCTGGCACATACAAAGCACAACTGTTCTGTGCATCACCCCAATCGTGCCACAATATAATAAACTCATCACGTACAATTGTGACTATATTATACTATACATCATGGTGTACAGATTGACATCATGTAAGAGATAACCAAGTATTCAGACTCTAGGGCCATATTATTGAATATATATGGCACATGGTATACTCACATTAATAATCAACCTAAATACTTCACCTCGCAGTGGGAGTATTACTTACTCATACCTCACAACAGGGTACAAGGCATGATGCAGGCAATGTGGACTGTGCTGTAGACTTATATGGGAGCTTAATACACATTCACACAGAGCAAACACTGTTAGGTGAACCCTGGGTATTCACTTTTATATTTGAAGTCACAGATCGACTTTGGAGGGATTTTTCAAGACTTCAAAGGTGGACTTATAGGCCAACATTATTGTAATTTATTGTGCATGCCGGTGACAATCTGCTGGTTTAGATCAATAGAATATTCAGCTAGGTTGTGAAACGTTATATAAAGTAAAACTCAACTCAGAAGAGACTTTCTCAGTTATAATTTACTACGCCAATTTAAAAAGCTTTCTAGATTTAATATCAGATTTATTAAGCACACGGTGCCTGTAATTGTACTTAGTCGTGCACTTACAAGATAATGTTTAAAATAAAATTTCTGAAGAAGGATCCCGACCCGAAACACCAACTTTCCTGCTCCTCTGATGCTGCCTGGCCTGCTGTGTTCCTCCAGCTCCACGCTGTGTTATCTCAGACCCCAGCACCAGCAGTTCTTAATGTCTCTGAATGTTTAAAATGACACCTGATCATATGATCGATAAGTTAAATGCGCGATGTTTTGGACTCACTGGGCTAAATCACGTGCATTTTTGGCTAAGTTCGAGTTGCATGGAGACTTTTTTGGAGGTGTTTTCCCCATGAGGTCTAACGAATTCTTCCGCCGTAATTTACCAAATATCCCTCATTAATTCCTTACCACACCTCTACACCATCTCTCATATCCGATCCGATTTCCGCCCATCTTACCGTGCACTGTTCCCGGAACATCTCGCCACTCAGTAGACTTGACTTCACTGGTATTCCTTGTGCTAGCCTCAGCTTTAAAAGCCCGTAGTGCACACTGACAAGCGCTGTCAGTCCATAGCTGTCCTACACAATCCGTGACATTTGCCCTGGCCATGGCAGTTAGATGGAAATCAGTGTCCCACTTTGTCTGGAGGACAGGGTGGTGTCAATACAAGACTTCTTTCTTCCACAGGATCAGCAGTAGAGGACGCAACACCAGACCGTGCCAGCCTGGCCTATGGTTGCCACCTGGGCAAAAGCAGGAATGCCCAGCAGTGTAGGAAGAAGGTCAATGCTTTCCTCCACTCCACCAGGAGGTTGCCCTTTAATGACGTGCCAGGACCCTGAGTGAAGGCTACCTCTCTTGACTTGGCTGAGAGGACAAAGCACAAAAAGGCAACCCAATGTAAAGCAGGGATATTGTATCCAGGTAAGCTCCTAGTGCATGAGTGCCAAGACAGCATGTGAAGAGCCTGGAGATGCAGCCTGGTCCATTCACCAGGCTGGGTATGTGACCCTGTATCATTGCAGCAGCATTGCCATGATCGTTACTGGGGCAGGCCTGAGATGTTGCATCGAAATGCAGAAGCATCTGGTAAATAGATTGGAGATTTACCATGAGGGTTTTTGGAGACTGGCCCATGTCAGATGCCAATGTCTGTTGATGTGGGGTACGTGTGGCCAGTGCCAGCTCAGCGTGCCTTAAGATGTTAGTGCCCAGTGCCCACAATGGAGGTCTTTTGGAGCAAGCAGTGAGTTGAATTGCCCAGCTATTTGTTCTGGTTTCCTTGAGGTTTCCCAATGCTGAACTTGTTTCGCGAGTTTGGTAAGGAGACTGAATATTGATGAGGCAACTTGGGCTGTTAACAAGGCCTTCAACAAACAATAATTACTGTCAACTGGCAACTCACCACACCACTTGTGAAAAGCATAAAAGATGAAATGAGTATTTCCCAGTGTCAAGAAAGGCCTCACCATAATTGTTACCCAATTCTGGCACACATCTTGGTATAGTCCATGTTACACAAATTCTGTTCAGTATTTTCATTTTTGATTAGTCCTGGTTCTCACTACAATTTTCACATATTTCTCTTACTTCCTCCACATAATAGTCCACAAAATTCTGCAATGTATAACTGTGATTTCATACAGTGCTAAGAGGAGTATAATCTGTTGTTATTTTTCAGGAATTTATACTTTAACATAGAGACAGATGTGCAGTTTCAGTTCTGTGAAGGTAATTTAACTTTAAGAGATAGGAAGTCATTTAAAATAGTGAACTAAAAATAATTGGAAATGGCACATGATCCAGTTGAGTGCCTAGCAGAACACTTGCAGAGTTAGTAAATGAAATGTTTATACTGCTGAGTTTATGACGGACACAGAGAAATAAATTAGAGGCCACTACTTTAGTTTTGATTTCAGTGCAGAAGAATTAAATTTACAGTTTAGAAGAGTAATCACCCTAACACAAGGATCAGCACCAGATGTGTTCAAAATTGGTGGTGTAGTGGATAGCAAAGATGTTTACCTTAGAGTACAACGGGACCTTGATCAGATTGGCCAATGGGCCGAGGAGTGACAGATGGAGTATAATTTAGATAAATGTGAGGTGCTGTGTTTTGGAAAGGCAAATCAGGGCAGGACTTATGCACTTAATGGTAAGATCCTGGGGAGTGTTACCAAACAAAGAGACCTTGGAGTGCAAGTTCATAGTTGCTTAAAAGTGGAGTCACAGGTAGATAGGATAGTGAAGGTGTTTGGTATGCTTGCCTTTATTGGTCAGTGCATTGAGTACAGGAATTGGGAGGTCATGTTGCAGCTATACAGGATATTGATTTGGCCACTTTTGGAAAACTGTGTGCAATTCTGGTCTCCCTGCTACAGGGAGGACATTGTGAAACTTGAAAGGGTTTATAAGAGATCTACAAGGATGTTGCCTGGACTGGAGGGTTTGTAGCTACAGGGAGAGGCTGAATAGGCTGGGGCTATTTTCCCTGAAGTATCAGAGGCTGAGCGGTGACCTTATAGAGGTTTATAAAATCATGAGGAGCATGGATAGGATGAATAAACAAGGCCATTTCCTCAGTGTAGCAGAGTCCAAAACTAGAGGGCATACCTTTAAGATGAAAGGGGAAAGACTTAAAAGGGATCTAAGTGGCAACTTTTTCACACAGAGGGTGGTGTGTGTATGGAATGAACTGTCAAAGGAAGTGGTGGAAGGTGGTACAATTACAACATTGAAAAGGCACCTGGATTGATATATGAATAGGAAGGGTTTAGAGGGATATGGGCCAAATGCTGGCAAATGGGACTAGATTAATTTAGGATATCTGGTTGGCATGGATGAGTTAGACCGAAGGGTCTGTTTCCATGCTGTACAGCTCTAGGACTCTAAATTATAAAAGTCCAGCATTATAAATCGCAAGAACAAATTAGAAAATAGTGAAATAAAAAGTTCCCGTATCCAGGCAGAAGGGATTGAAGAGCTGTTACTGTAGCCTACCATTTGGGTGCCTGCCTTCAGATTGCTGTACTCCCCTCTCTCCTGTTGGGAAACTGAAGGATGACTCTTCCATCATTTAACCACTTTCTTCATGAACCTAACCTGCTGTCTGCCAAACCACCCTCCAAAAGTCCAACACCAGTAGTTTTGGCAAGGCCCAAAAATCCGGCCCCAAGGATCCAACCTCCACTACTGTCAGGGCTGTTAATTCCAATTGTTAGTCCTTGTGTGAAGGATTAAAATTGCATTTTATAAGTTTGAATCTTCTTTGCCTGTGTTCTTCCCCACCAGTTTAAAGCAATATTTCTGGTTAACTTTCTCTACACCAGTTAAAGTCTTACATTCATTACTAGAGCGATCTCGCAAGTATGTCTTATTTCGGAGCCGAAAAGTACAAATGTTGCTCACAACCCAGACGTTCACGAGAAATTGACAAGTTCTTTATGAATAACTGAGCCACTAAATAGTTTTATTACAGAATTAGTTGGATTTCTACTTTCCACATTTCCTACTGTGGCAATTCAGCAGTGAAATGTTTGGTAGGAACTGTAGACCGAGGAGGAATTCAGTTCACACGGGAGATGCCTAGCTACGAGATATGGTGCAGGGGCTTCACTTAATGGCGTAAAGTTTGCTGTTCACTTTGAGAGAGTTTGTTTACAATGTGTTCATTGAAATCACAATCCACCAATTGGCAGATTGGACAGTGGACAGGCAGTTTAGAGTGAACAGTCACTGTCACAATGACATTACGCATTTGCCCCGTGAATGCAAGACATGTCATTGGGAAAGTTTCCAACAACAGCAGGCGCCTCTGTAAATAGCCATTCTCAGTCCTCATTGATATGTTTGACACCAAACCAGCCCGTATTCAGCACAGAGCACGTAGATTGACTGGAACTGAACAACACTGTTGTTTTCTGCTGGCACACCACCAAGTTTAAGTCAGGCAGCATTAATCACAAAAGGGTAATATTAAATTACTGGAGAAGTCTTGTCTACCTGAACGTGTATATCAGAAGAATGTGAGACAACTGCCCCTTGATTCTATGGAATGTACAACCAGTGTGAGCTCCAATCAGTTAATTAAAGAATGGTCTTCTGAAATGAAATATATTTTGCCATTCTTAGCCCAGTGAAAATTTAAATAGAATTACGAGGATGTTACAACTCTGAAAAATGCCATTTAGCACATTGCAAATATGCTTTTAATTAGAGTCCAGAACACCTCCACACAATGAATAAAATTAATGCAAGTAAACATTGATAATGAGGAAATAAATAGAATTAAAGAGTGACAAATCCCTAGGACTCAATGATTTCCATCTGAGGGTGTTAAAGAATGTAGGGGAGCACATTGTAGGGAGGACATCCCTAATTATAATCTTTCAGCCTTCCCTAGATACAGTAGTCATCCCTGTGGACTGGAAAATTGCATAAGTCACTCCACTTTATAAGAAGCCCGAAAGAGAAAAAACAGGGAATTACAGACCAGTTGGACTAACGTCTCAGCTGGGGAAATTGCTGGAGTTTATAAGTAAGGATGTGGTAACTGAATGCGTCAAAAATTTTCAGATAATCAGGGAGAGCCAGCATGGATTCATAAAGGTAATGCCTGACAAAGCTCACTGAAGTTTTTGAAGAGGTGACTAAGGTAGTGGACAGGGAAATGTCTAAGAATGTCATTTATATACACTTCCAGAAAACATTTACTAAAGGCTGATAAAGTTTGATAAAGAGACTGTTAACTAAGGTAGAAGGGCACAGAAATGAGGGCAAATTACTGAAACAGCTGCGATTTTGGTTGATTGGCAAGCAACTGAAAGTAGGATAATGGGTATGTACTCAAAATAGCAAGCTCCGACTATTGGTGATCCACAAAGGAAAACAGAAATTGCTGGAGAAACTCAGCAGGTCTGGCAACATCTGAGGGGAGAAAGCAGAGTTAAGACTTCAAGTCAGGTGACACTTCAGGTGCAATAGATAGATAAAACAGCTGAATTCCAGAGGTGAGGTGAGGTGACACACCTAGACATCAAGGCTGCATTTAACTGAGTGTAGCATCGAGGACCCCTGGTGAAACTGGAATCAATGGCTATCAGGGGTCAAACACTCTGCTGGTCGGAGTCATACCTGAAACATAGGAAGATGGTCGTGCTTGTTGGAAGTCAATCATCTCAGCTCCAGGACATCTCTGGAGGATTTCCTCAGGGTAATGCCCTTGGCCCAACCATCTTCAGCTGCTTCATAAATACCTTCCCACCATCATAAGGTCAGAAGTGGGGATGTTTGCTGATGATTGCACAATGTTCAGCACCATTTGCGACTCCTCAGATACTGAAGCAGTCCATGACCAAATGCAACAAAATCTGGACAATATCCAGGCTTGGGTTGACACGTGGCAAGTAATATTCATGTGAGAAAAATGCCAGGGAATGACCATCTCCAATAGAGTCAATCTAACCACTACCCCTTGGCATTCAATGGGTTATCATCAATGAATCTCCCACTATTCACTTCCTGGGGGTTACCCTTGACTAGAATCTCAAATGAACTCACCCCCACATAAACACAATGGCTACAACAGTAGGTCAGAGGCTAGGAATATTGCAGAGAGTAACCCACCTCCTGACTCCTGGAAGCCTGTCCATCATCTTCAAGGCACAAGAGAAGAGTTTGATGGATTGCTGCTCACTTTCCTGGATGGGGTGCAGGTCTCCCTAAGGGCATGTGGGTCTAACTACAACAGTAGGTTCAAGAGGTAGCTCACCGCCACCCTTCTCAAGGGCAACTAGGGATGGGCAATAAATGCTGGGCCAGCCCATGTCACAGGAGTGAATAAAAGGGAAACAATCATGATGTGGAATTGGTTTGGGTGGAAATAAGGAATGGCAAGGGAAAAATCTCACTGGTGGGAGTTGTGTGTAGGCCCCTGAAGAATTGCCTCCCTGTAGGATAAAGTGTAAATCAGTAACTAATAGACGCCTGAAGAAGGGCACTACAATTGTCATGGATGATATTAATCTGCATGTTGTCTGGACCAATCAGATGGACAAGGAAGACAAATTTATACAGTGTATCATGAATTGTTTCTTAGAGCAGTACATCGCAGAGCCTGCCCAAGAACTTTAGATCTAGTCATGTGTATTGAGGTAGGATGAATAAGAGATCTCATAGTTAAGGATCCTCTATGGGGTAGCAATCACAATATCGTAGAATTTCAAACTGAGTTTGAGGAAAAGCAACTTGTGTTTCAAACCAATGTCCTCAACCAGATCTGAAGAAAGAGTTGTCTGAAGCAGGCTGGGAAAGTACACTGAGTGGAAAGTCAGTGGATGAGCAATGGCAGACAGTTAGGCAGATATTTCATAACTCTCAGCAAAAATTTTATTCCAGTCAATCAGAAGGACTCCATGAGAAGGATGAGACATCCTTGCTTAACAAAGGCAGTCAAGGATAGGATTGAATCTATCCCTGAGGCTTACAAAGTGTGAAAACAGGTGGTAGGCCAGAGTGTTGGGAGCAGATGACTGAACAGGGAGAAAATTGATTATGAAAGTAAATTGGCAAGAAATCTAAAATCAAACACCAGCAGCTTCTACATGTATATCTAAAGAGAGTAGCCCAAGTAAGTGTGGGACCCTTGGAGGATGCAGCTGGGGAATAGATAACATGGAACAGGGGAAGTGGCAGTTAATCTAAACATCAGCCTTCACATGTAAACATCCCAAAGATAACAGATAAGCAAGGTGTTAACGGGAGGAAAGATCTTTTTACAATCTCTTTCATGAGAGACAAAGTATTTGACCAACTAATGGAACTGATGGAAGACAAGTCATCAGGAGCCTATAAAAGATGTGGCTACAGAAGTAACGGCAGCATTTGTCAAAACATTCCAAAATTCACTGGATTTTGGGAGGGTTCCAGCTGATTGGAAAACTGCTAAATGTGAAGCCCTTGTTCAAGAAGGGAGAGAGACAGAAACAGGAAACTAAATGCCAGTTAGTGTAATATATGTTGTTGGGAAAATGCTGGTGTCCATTATTAAAGAAGAAATGGCAGGACACTTAAAAAAAGTACACAGTTGGACAGAATCAACATGGTTTTTGTGAAAGAGAAATCATTTTTGACAAGTTTGCTCAAATTCTTTTTGAGAATATCATAAACTTTTGATAAAGCAGAACAGGTAAAACTTAGATTTCCAGAAGGCATTAAATAATGTCCCACATAAAAGGTTATCGCACAATTAAATTTAGATTTCATTGTCACGAGTACTTGAGTCCAGGAACAATTGCATCCATTCCCAAAGCAAGGCACTTAAATTTTACAGAATTCTCCTGCAGAGGCATCACCAGTAATCTGGAAAGGTTTAGCATGACATCCTTGTTTTAGAGTCTTTTATGAAGCTAATAAAATCCCATACATTTACTTAATTTCTTCTTCAACTTCCCTTGTTACCTTTAAAGATTATTGAAAATGGAGACATGTGTCCCTTTGTTCTTGCAACCCTGTTCAAAAGTACCATTGAAATTGTACTCCCTCATCTCTATGTTGTTCCAGCAAAAACGCATCACTTCACACTTGTGTCCGCCTGTTTGCCCTGTGTCCGCCTGTTCCAATATCTTCCTCACCATTTACTCTCCTTTACCTCACAGTCACAGAGCCATTACTCACTCCAACTCTGCAATAGGGTTAGGGTTAGGGTGAAGGTTAAGGTTAGAATTAGGTTTAATTGGATGTGCACCTCACCAAGGATGAAGTACAACTCTCAGCTTCATAAGCATCGTGTCCACTCAAGGTGCTCACAGCTACCTCATTCTTTTCAACTATTAATCCTTTCTGCTCTCTGCACTTCCTACTTACAGACAGGAGCACCTCACCATCACAATAGATTTTGAGGTTGGCATGGTTCTGAGCTCTGCTTTTGACACCTCTGTCTCTGTGCCGTCTTATTTGACCAAGTCTCTTTGCCCACACCATGTAAGAGAAACAGAATTAATGTCTTGACTTTTCTTCAGAACGGAGAGGTGATGGAAACTAGATTTTTTTTAATACTTTTGACAGAGGCAGAGGGGAAATGAGAGGGCAGATGGTATAAACACCCAATGCAAAAGGTAATAGGTTTGCTAACAGTGGAGAAAGAGAAAAAGAGATGTAATAAGGGACTAAAATAAGGTGTGAAAGGAAGAGAATTAGTCCTTGCAACTAAGTTGGAAGTAAATAAGACACAAACACAACAAAGTTGTGGGGGAAGTGAGGGGAGAGAATGTGAAAATAAATGGAGAACAGATATAAAGTGGTCAGTTTCTGAAATTATTGGATTCAATGTTGAGACCTCAAGGCTGTAAAGTGCCTAAGTGGAAAATGAGGTGTTGTTCCTCATGCTTACACTGTGCTTTACTGGAGCACTGCAGCAGGACCAGGACAGAAATGTTAGCATGAGAACAACCTGGTTTATCGAAATGGCAAATAACTGGAAGGTCGGGGTCATTCCTAGCCTGCCATTTGTCTCAGTAGTGTAAAGGAGATCACAATGTGATAGCAAAGTCAGCAGATTAGATTGAAAGACATCCAAATAAAACACTGTTTTACCTTGACTGACGGTACCATCAACCCCTGCCTGACTGAGGCAGACTCCCCTTGACTTGACTTTGAGACATAGCCATTTGATTGATACAGTCCATGTCCTTGCAGCAGCATTGCAAAGAGAGGTGCCAGTGTAATCGAAAGTGCAGCGTTGAAGTGCAGAGCCATACTGCAAGTGGATCGGAGATGTACCATAGTGAAATGGTGAGGCTGTTTGTGTTGGATGCCAGTGCGGAGATAGAGAGTGAATATTGCGGCTGCCTATCGAGTGGCCAGGTGTCCAAATCGGAGTTGCAGAGAAGCAACTAGAGCATCCAGGTCCCCACTCAAACTTTCATGTCAGGAATTGTCAGCATCTAACTCCTGTCCAGCGAGTGGGGGAGAGGGAGGATGCATATTAACGACTCGAGATTAAGTAACAACGAACAATAATCTCTGTTAACAGGTCACTCACCACCCATTAATGAGAATCTCATCTTGACATTTGTGACTTAGTTGGAAAACATGACTTTTTGGTCTTGATGGGGAGAAAGGCCTCTCTCCATATCCCACTCAATTTTTCCAAATTTCTTGTCTTGGCCTACTCAAGACTTGGGAAGATTCTGCCCAACCTTTCAAGTGCAGTATAATTCTTTACCAGATGCCAAAATTGCTGAGGTTTTCCAGCATTTTCTTATTTTTTTTTAGGTCCCAAGCGATCCCTATATTTCACTTGAATCGTTCCAAAGTTCCATGAGCTTATAACTTTGGAGGCTTAGTGCTAAATGGAGCTCTCACTTACAAAATGGTGTCCTCGATTCAACTGTCAGAGAGGAGGTGATATAATAGGAATGTTGATTGTTGTAAAAACCTATCAGGTTCACCCATGTTCTTAAGGGAAGTAAACTTGCCATTCTTACCTGGTCTGGCCTTCATGTGACTCCAGACCCACAGCAACGTGGCTGACTTTTAACTATTCAATTAGAGAAAGGCCTAGCCAATGACTCTGACAGTGAATGTACAACTGGATAAAAAAGACATGAACAGAGTTCTGCTTTGCCTTGACTGTACAACGGATAGAGTTGCCAACTTTAGTTGGAAACATCCCAGCTAGTTTTATGTATAAGAAAATCAATGTTTTTTTTCATTCATTCATGGGACATGGGCTGCACCAGCATTTCTTGCCCATCCGTTGTTGTCTTTCTTGAACTGCTGCAGCCCACCTGCTGTGGGTAGACCCACAATGCCCTTAGACAGGGAATTCCAGGATTTTGACCCAGCGACAGTGAAGGAACGGTGATATGTTTCCAAGTCAGGATGGTGAGTGGCTTGGAGGGGAATTTGAAGGTGATTTTATTCCCATATGTCTGCTGCCCTTGCCCTACTAGTTGGAAGTGGTTGTGGGTTTGGGAGGTGCTGTGTTAAGGATCTTTGGTGAATTTCTGCAGTGCATGTTGCAGATAGTATGCACTGCTGCTACTGCACTACTGAGCGTTGGTGGCTCCTGAGCCAAACTGCCTCCATCTCCCTCAATTTCAATTTGAACTGAGATGAAAAGTGGCTGGGCAACTAGGCCAATCCACAGAACTGGGACGTAACTTTAAACATGAAACAGTCTGTAAAATGTATTGTTACTTTTTAAAATTTCAGGCCAGCTGGGATTCCTGAGTGTTAAAACAATTCAGTAACTTCACCAAGGTTGGACTTTGGTAGATTCAGGAGGTGAAAGTTTTTAATCAGGTCTAGATCTCTTCCTAAAGTGTCTCCATGATGAGAGGTCATGACCTTTCACCTAGGGCCTCTGATCTCTTGATCGAGCCTTTGACCCTCCCCCACTACTAGTTTTTGAAGATTTTCACATCCACCAGGTATCTACTGCTCCCCTCCGTGTGATCAATAGCATACCCAATCAATCCTCCCTCCCCAGTTCAGCCCCAAGACCATCCTGCTAACCCCTGCCACATTACTCCCTTTCCAGCCTGGTAAAGTCCCCTTGCTCCCCCTAGCCCACCGCCCCTCTCCTCCTGCCCGCTGTGGGACAAAAAAACCGATAAGGATTTTCTGATGTCTCCGTCTGCAGATTTGGTTGAACTTAATTTTACCTCCATTTCTTGTTCACTTCATAGTTATGTAATGAAATATTATGAACGTTTTTTTTAATAACTGGAAAAGGGAAAATGATATATCTCGATGAGGGAGAGCTGGAGTTGGTGACAAGTCTTCCTTTATTCATTCAAGGGATGAGGGTTTCGCCAGCTAGGCCAGCATAATTGCCCATCCCTAATTACCTACAGGGCAATTGTTGTGGGTTGAGTCACGTGACAGTCACAAGAGTCACATGTAGGCCAGACCATGTAAGGATGGCAGTTTCCTTCCCTAAAGGGCATGAGTGAACCAGATGGTTTTTCTTGACATTGGACGATAGATTCATGATCGTCATTAGACTCATAATTCCAGATTTTTATTGAATTCAAATTCTACCCTCTGCTGTGGCATGATTTGAACTTGGGTCTCTAGAACCTGGGTCTCTGGCTAAACAGTCCAGCAATTATACCACTAGGCCCTCATCTCCAAACTTGCTAAATTACTACTATTTACGAATGTACAAATGAAGAACTAAAGTCCTTCCCAGTCCTTCGAGTCTACTCTGCCATTCAATAAGATCACGACTGATCTCATTTTAACTCTAACTCTATATTCCTGCATACCCCACAATAATCTTTTATCACCTTTGTAATCAAGAATCTATCTACCTCTGCCTTAAAAATATTTAAAATTTTTGCATCCATTGATTTTTTCAGAATTCTAAAGATTGACACTGTCTTGGAGAAAAAAAATCAGTTTGTAGCTGAAGGAGGGAAAGCAAAATGTTGGGATGGGAATAAGTGCTGAAGGGGAGAGAAAAGGAATTCACAGAGTTTATTATTGACTAAAAAATGGAATAGAACTCCTTTCCCAGTTTACATGACAAGGCTGTTAAAGGGAATGCCTTGCTGGGTGACTAGGGAAGCAGAAGGAAAATATTTTCCCATGGTTTAAGGCTTTACACAATTCAAACAATCCCCTGATCCTAGACTGTAGTTTATTTCTAGTGTCCTTCTATCATCAGTAGTTTAAAAAGACCACTGTTTATTTGAAGAGTTTTTAATGACATGCACACCTTCGATTTTAGGTTAGAACCGAATCAATTGTGTAAAGCATGGAATTGCACAGTTAAGTCACCTGATTCTGGGAAAACCCCGAAATGAGATTAAATGGCATGGAGGAGTTAAACAGTGATGACTAAACCTGATCAGCACACTTTGTGGCTTCTGATCTGCTGAAAAAGGACACAAGAGTTAAACTTCCCCCTTGCTACTTTAATGATAAGGATCAGTTTAATCCTCATGTTGGTATTTTCTAATTAAATGCAAAATGTTCACAGGAAATGAAAAGAATACACTGTTTTCAAAAATCCCTGCTATATTGCCCAGTCGCAGAGTACAAGAGATTAACGTAATTCCTGGAGATTTTCAGGTTATCTTGATGCAATAATCCAGTTGCGATAATATTAATTTGGAGTAAGCAGACATTAACTTCTCATAAAAACTGTAACATGACGAAAGCATAAAGCAAGACAAGGTACACGCAATTTATTTTGTCCTTGACTTCACTGGTGTGAAACCGCAGTGGGACTGGTTATTATTAGACACTGAGTTCATTCAGGTTGTTGGCTGGGGGATGATCAGCTTGTCATGGAATGTTTGGAAAGTTTCCACTCAGTGTGGATCATGTGGTGAGAACATGGGAAGCTTATTAAGGTCACAGTGTCTTTGGCTGTAAACAGGATTTGGCCGTGTGGAGCAAGGAGAGGTTTAGAAAGGAAGCAGTAATTTTTATCAGTTGACAAGACTAGCAGCGATAAAATAATTTTTGTTTCCAAAGGATTAAATATTTAACACGGGTAGACTGAGGGTAATGAAGTTTGATTTTTCACTCCAGCATTTCAATTGTAACTATCTGATTTTACAACGAGCGGGGAAAAGGATCGCCTCTAAATTTTGCTTCTGAAAGTTTACCTGTTCTGCATGTGGAAAGCTTTCTTCAGGAAGGACATTTCTCTCAGTATTGTGCCTCAACAGTGGCCTTGATGTTTATAAGGAGGATGAGGGAATAGAGGAGGCAGAAAAAGCCAAGTAAGGCTGGAAAAATGGAAAGCCACAGAGAAATTATAGCACAGAAGGAGGCCATGTGAATCCATTCCAGTTTTCCGTAGGACAATCCAGCAAGTCAGTATTGTTTCCCATTTTTTTCCCTGCAATCCAACAAGATTTCCTTCAAGTGCCTCAAATTCCAATTTCCTTTGAAATAATTGACTGCTTCCATCTTCCTCATAAGTAGCAAGTTCCAAGTCACTACAACTTGCTACATAAACACGATTTTCTCCATAACCCTACATTTTTGCCGAAAAACCCTAAATCTTTGCCTCCTTCTCCTTGTATAATGAACTCTGGGAAGAATTTTCCTTTGTTAGCATTATTTAAATCTCTCATATAATCTAAAACACATAAACCAATTTTCCCTTCTACATTCTTTGCATTGAGCAAAATAATCCCAGATTCTCCAATCTACCCTTTTAGCTTGTCTGTACTCTCTCAAAGATCTTCACATTCGTCCTAAGGCTCCTGATCAGAACTGCACCCAATTCAGACAAGACCAGTGCTTTATAAAGATCCAGTATAATTTCTCTGTTCTTACGTTGCTCAAAGGAGCAAAGCAGTCAACATTTTTTTGTCTTGCACTCATCAGAACTAGGCTGCAAGAAATCGACTTGAGAAAAAAGACACCATTTTATATGGCATGAGAAGAGGGTCCTGATTGG
Organism: Rhincodon typus; assembly: GCF_021869965.1. Classification (NCBI taxonomy): domain Eukaryota; kingdom Metazoa; phylum Chordata; class Chondrichthyes; order Orectolobiformes; family Rhincodontidae; genus Rhincodon; species Rhincodon typus. Next base: position 4,690,781 of record NC_063334.1, read on the forward strand.
TTAGGGCTATCGTTGACATGGAGATGCAGCAAGAAGAGTGAATTGCCAATTTTAATTCTCAGACCAGCAAGTAGAATCTGATGTGTTGCCATGGGGATGCAATAGAATTTGGCTGTCACCGTTACCTAATTTTTGAGAAAAGGTGCAATGTACAGATTCCTTTTCGTACTAAATAAGACAAGGCCATTTATATTTGTGTTTGTAGCTTCTGCTGTTCTTGATCTTTAATCTCTTGCATTTCTTTTGCCGAGGATTTCTTCTTCACACTCATTATTCGCCCCACAACATTATATGGAGGACCTTTAATCTGATGAATTTCCTTCAAGGAAGATGGCTGCTCTTTTGAAACACGTATTTTCTTTTCTGGAACAGGCATGATATTCTTGATTGTGTCCTGAATCTGTACCAACTCAATGTTAGTACCATGGACCCTTATGTAGCCCAATTCAATCTATGTAAGCAAACATTTATTCCCAATCCGTGCTGACATATCTGTGCAAACATCTATGCAAACTCTTTACTTCAACTTGCGGACTTAGATTGAACATTTTTCGCTCACCCTCTGTGAGTGAACACAGCACGTTCACACCCTGAGTTATGTTGGTTGAGGATTGCCACTGACTTAACTCTGTCACTGGTGCTAACAATATTTTCCTTGGCAGACAAGGAATTGAAATATTCCTGATGAACTTGTGTTCTTTCATTGTTTTACAATCTGCTTTTACAATTTGTCTGTTGCTCTCTGTAATAATTGCGCTTAATCAATGAGCTTGAGTGGTTTCATTCCTTTTTTCCCCCTCTTTGTCTGTATTTTCGCACAATCTTTGTTGGTTTCTCTCGTCTGAGTTTTCTCCAGAGATGTTTGAACCATTTTCCAGTGCTGACAATCCTGTGGAATGGGAGATTTCATGATAAGTTATGGGATCTTCAATCCCTTTTGCGAGCTCTGACCACCACACCACCGACTGTCCTTGGCTACACACAGGGCAATGTTATGTGTCCCTGATATATCCTTTCCAGCAAATCTGTAAGACTGCGACACTCATGTCTGTATCAAGTTAAAATTAATGAGACATCCATTGACATAAACAAATCTGTCAAATTTGAGTTGGTTGGTCACAAATTTCTGCAAGGAATATATTGGGGATCATTTCTAATGGGTGGCTATACGGTATTAACATCATAATACTAGTAGACATTTGACTTTTGTTGCTTTGTAGTTGTGTTTTACTTCTACGTATCTCCTGGAAGTCACCCAATGTTGTATAGATATAACATTCCTTTCTAAAAGCTTTGCACTGCTTGTGCCTGTGAAGTGTCCTTGCTTCAAGTGCAGATGCTGATTCTTCATGACTGCTTCTGGCCTACTCTTTGTCTTAGCTCTGCAAATGCCTTTTTATATATTTTATAAACTAGATGGATTCTATTGTTTTCTTGTGACAAGATGTCCTTTTTCTCTCAGAATTTCTTGTGACTATTCCTGGTTTCTGCTTCCAGCACAATTTGATAACTTCATCCAAAATTAAATCATCTTTGGACTGTAATAAATCTGGCAAAGGTTCATTAGTAGTTCTAGTTCTGTCTATTTTGAATTCTGATTTCAAATCTCCACAGTCACAGTTTTCCACTAGCCTCCAGAGATCATTAATAAAATTATTTGTGGATTCCCTTGGACCCTGAACTCTTCAGTTAAATCTTGCACTTTCAAGAATTTTATTTATTCTCAGATCAAAGTACTTGTCAACTGCTTATATAACTTTATCAAAAGTATCCATGTCTCTTTTATGACTTGATGAACCACAATGTGATCTGCTGTAGGCCCTATTGAATGTATTGTGTATACAATTGTGTATATATTTGTTCAAATATAATTTCTTGCGTAGTTTGGAGCAGTTCTATATTATTTGAACTGTTTTCTCCAGGTTGTCTAATCCTTCTTTCTATTTGACACATCTCCGATATTAAATCTCTCAGGCAGTATTGTTTCTCCTGCCATTGCTTCCTAACGTGATTATGCATTCTATTTAAAAGCTTTTTAAAATCTACTTTACCTCATTGCTGTCTTGCTTTGTTTTCCAAGTAGATTTTTACTTCTTTTTAAACATAGGAATTCTATTTTGTTTTCTTTGTCTTAAAAGTTCATGAACTCCGTAATCTGGCAATGCTGTATCCCTATTTCTTGAATATTTTTCCACAATTTTACGGTCAAAATGAAGGTTTCCTGCTTTCTATTGGAAAAATGATGATTTCTTGCTTTTCACAGTCGAATAACTAATGCCTGTCCTTTTCCACAAATTTCCCAAATAAACTTTGATGCCTCAATAAATTCTTTCTTCCTGCACGACAATTGGAGCTACAATACTTGTTTGATTCCTGGCTGAATCTCTAGTCAGGGCTGTTCCCACAGATTCACATTTCCTGATGGAGTCTAGTTGCCAGCTGTGACTAGTTTCTAGTTCACATTTGCTTCTATAATTCTCTTACCAGATCTGAATTAAAACATTTTATCATATACAGAGATAGTAGGAACTGCAGATGCTGGAGAATCCGAGACAACAAGGTGCAGGGCTGGATGAACATAGCAGGCCAAGCAGCATCATAGGAGCAGAGAGGCTGACGTTTCGGGCCTAGACCCTTCATCAGAAAAGGGGGAGGGGAAGGGGGTTTTGAAATAAATAGGGAGAGAGTGGGAGGCGGAAAGAAGAGGGATAGAGGAGAGGATAGGTGGAGAGGAAACAAACAGGTC
>NC_063334.1:4698526-4760075 GCF_021869965.1 Rhincodon typus
GACCTGTTTGTTTCCTCTCCACCTATCCTCTCCTCTATCCCTCTTCTATCCGCCTCCCACTCTCTCCCTATTTATTTCAAAACCCCCTTCCCCTCCCCCTTTTCTGATGAAGGGTCTAGGCCCGAAACGTCAGCCTCTCTGCTCCTATGGTGCTGCTTGGCCTGCTGTGTTCATCCAGCCCTGCACCATTTTATCATATACCATTGTTTTCCCTTGTTAATCTTTCCACACGTTTCCCTGCAAGCTGTCTGTGAGTGGTTCTTAATGCTATAAAGATTTTGAAGCCATGAACTTCCATCATTAATCCTGGATCCACTGGAGTTCTCACCATTGTTACCATAAGGCATAGAACATAGGAGCAGATCAGGCCAGTCACTCCATTGAGTCTGCACTGCCATTCAATAAAATCATGGCTGACTTGATAATCCTGAACTCCATTTTCCTGCCTCTCCCCCATAATCCTTGATTCCCTTACTGCTTAAAAATCTATTTCAGCCTTGAATATACCTAATGACCCCACTTCGACAGCCTGTAGTAAAGAATTCCACAGATTCGCTCTCCTTTGAGAGAAGAAATTCCTCCTCACCTCTGCCTTAAATGTGCAATCCCTAATGTTGAGATGATGCCCTCTGCTCCGAGACTCTCCCACAACTGGAAACAACCTTGCTTGCCTTCTGACATGTTTTCGTCTCATTGGCAAAATTGGCTGAAGTATATTCACTTTCCTCATCCAAATCATTCATATTTTTTGTAAGTAATTGTGTCCCCAGCACTGATCCCTGTGCCATCCCGCTGCTTACAGGCTGCCATCCTAAAAATGCACTTCCTTATCCCAACTCTTTGTCTTCTATTTGTTAGCCAATCCTCTATCCCAGCTAATGTATCACCTCGAGCACCATGAACTCTTATTATGTAGCCTAAAATCTTTTGAAAATTCAAGTATGTTAGATCCACTGCTTCCCCTTTATCTCCCCTACTTGTTACCTCCTCAAAGAATTCTAGGAAATTTGACAGGCATGATTTCCACTTCATGAAGCCACATTGACTCTCCTTGATTTGTATTAAGTATTTCTAAATGCCCTGCTATTACATCCTTAATAATGGACTCTAACATTTTCCCAATAAAAGACGTTAGGCTAACTGGCCTCTGGATATCTGTTTTTGTTTCCCTCCATTTGTAAATAAAAGTGTTGCACTGGCAGTTTTCCAATCCTTTACAACTTTTCCAGAATTTAAAGATTCTTGGCATTAAGTAACGATTGCCACATTGCTGTATTGCTGCAATGCCAACCACTACAGTTTGAGGTTGGGATAGTTTACTGTCATCTCTTTCCATAATACAGTCTAAGGGCCTGCTTGGTTTACAGTGATAGAGGAAAACCGCTAGGGATATGTAGGGAGAAGAATCTCTTGTCTTAAACAAAAGGTAATATATTGTATGATTGCAATCAGGTACAAGATACATTAATAAGCCTGACATTGTTAACAAGTCTACTCAGAGTCACATGATAAAGACTCATTCTATAAATTCCTGAACTATTCTGCCTGATGTGTAGCTTGCCATGGACAGGTTATTCACAGTTGATCTGCAATGTCTGGGTTATTCCTTGTAACTTAAGAACTAGATGTGAGTAACATGGTATTGAAAGATCCAACAATCATTCATTACAGTGCACTAATAAATACAAATATTACATTTACAATCACTTTGTATTTGGGCTAGCATTCATTGGTGGTCCCTTGCAAATGAGGATGACTCTCTTCCACTCTCAGGGTGAGTCTGCAGGTGGTTGTACAGACCAACGCGGCTGCCACAGTCTCTGTTACACTTGGGGCAGAAGGTGGTCGTGGGAAGGCGTGAGTGAGGTTCCTTTCACTATTTTCGCCTGGCTTCCGCCTTTTGGCCTAACATTAAGTTATTTGTAGATTAGTATTCTAACATCAGCACATCATACTTTGGGTGGCCCATGTTAAAACTAAGTCTGAGACTTAAATACTCACAAGTGACATACCAATATACAATGATGATATCATGAGCTCCTAAGCACATCTCTTAAAGGTAGATTGATAAATAATGTTTTTTGAAGGTATATTGATATACTTACCCATTTTGACTCCTTGATAAAGCTTTCCAATTAGTTCCACTTGCTTGCTCTTCCCCCATATTATTTTACTTTTCAAGGGTGTATATAATTAGTTTTGAATATATTTTGCATTTTTTAGTAGTATAATTGAAATGCTGGCTTACTTTTCATGGAACAGATAGCTTTTTAAAACAGTTGCTCAGTGCCTGGAGTAGTACCTCACATGGGCCACATATTTTCACTGCCTACAATTAGGCAATTCAGATCAATACTTAACTGGTCAACACTGCACGTATTTTTAGTACAAATTTGCAATTAGCCCAGGCTTGTGAGGTTGGATGCAGCCAAAAAAGATATCAGCAGAACAAGATACGTTTCAACATGGTTTATAAAATGTGCGAACATAAGAGAGATCAGAACAAATAAAAACACAGCTAACAGTTCGAATAGCTTGATTCAAGGTTATATACCTTTGCAAGAAGAGTTATATGTCACAGCTGGAATTTTATGTGCCAGTTGTCATATAATTAGAGGCTGGCTTAAAATCAGCACTGTCGTCGAAAATAAAACTCACCACTCCTTTTAACATAGCGAACAATTTGATCATAAGTAATTCTATGGTTTATTCATCCTCATTTCGCAATCATCCCACATATTTAATTCACTTGGAGGAAGATTTTCACCTCCAGGTAGCTGATTGAGAGAGTGCACTAGTTGGTCACACATTCCTGCAGCAATGTGCCCGCCCTCCCCTCCCTTTCCAATTGATTGACTTTGAGACAATTGCCTCATCTGTACTCACCAGGCGAGTTGTGGTGTGCCAAACACAGGCACCAATGCAATTCCATGGATTCACCAGTAGGCGAACTGGCCAGAAGATCAAGAAGGCAAATTTTGAAGACAGAAATCACAGGTTGACAAGTGCCCTTTCAAAGAACAGTACAGCACAGGAACAGGCCCTTCAATCCCCAAGACTATATTTTTACAGGGCCCAGAGGCGTTTTCGTGCTTCTCCAGGATCCACAAAATTACCTCAAGACTTATCTTTACTAGGCCTTTTCTATATCATCATCCATGCCATTCCTTGATTACAATTAATCTTATCTAAAATGTACATCAGAAGGCCTCAAACATATAAGGAGTCCATTGGCATATCTGCCAGTAATTTGGAAACCTGGTGCTGTACCCTTTACAAATGTCACTGGCCATATTGCTGGTGTTAATAGAGTATTGAGGGGAACAATGTCGATTTGTGACCATCTACTGAGGCCAGATGAATGCATCCAGAATGAACTTCATTTCAGAGTGAGGAAGCACTTGCTGATTTGTCTGTGATTTGCTTTTATGCCAGTGTGAACATGTAACCTGTTACACGGCTGTCAGTTCATTCTTAACAATTTACAGAAGAATCACAGAAGTGTAATGGTACTGAAGGGAAGCCAATTGGCCATCTCTGAGTTCCTTTCTCTACATCTCCCTAAGTTTGAATAGTCCAAATATCTTGTATCATTCCTCCTGTGGGCAGAGCTCAATATCATGACATTTTTCTAAACTACCTCCTGTATTTTAAATGTTGCTCTTGTTCATTGAAGGCCTGAATACATTGAAACTAGAGTGGAGACTAATGACATAATTCTGGTGCTCAACCAGTTAAAATTTATAGCTGAGCATTCTTTTTTCTATGGTGACCACTGCATCTGAATCTTTTTCAATTTCATATTTAGCTATTTCAATACAATTCATGGCATACAAGTGTTGCTTTTCTTTCTGAGGGACATAATGATGACTGTACTTTGGGTTCATTTCTCTTTATATTTTCAATCAAATTCACTTATTAGGCAATGAGCTAACAGACAGGATGGTGCAAATCGTTCTTGCTGGTCCCAAATTGCTGAGTAAATTGAATGAGAAAGATCAATTTTTAAGGTGCTTCAGGCTATATGTTCTTTCCAATCAATACTCAAGGATTTGTGTTTATACCATCGATGCCATTTGGAAATAGACATGTTAATAGAGATCTATCTTTGTGGTCCTCACAGAACTTCAACTCCATTAAGCTTCTTTGCAACAGGAGCCTTCTAGATCTCCAGATCTGCCAGATGCTGAGATGGAATGGCCTGGTGGCTCAGTGGTTAGCACTGCTGCCTCACAGTGCCAAGGGCCTAGGTTCAATTCCAGCTCAGGCAACTGTCTGAGTGGAGTTTGCATGTTCTCTCCATTGTCTGCGTGGGGTTCCTCTGGGTGCTCTGGTTTCCTACCACAGTCTAAAAGTGTGCAGGTTAGGTGGGTTGGCTGTGCTAAAATGCCCATAGTGTCCAGTGATGTGTAGGCTTGGTGGATTAGCCATGAGAAGGACTGGGCCTGGGTGGGATGTTCTTCAGAGGGTCAGTGTGGACTTGATGGGCTGAATGGCCTGTTTCCACACTGTAGGGATTCCATGAAATGTTGCTGGCAAACTTAGTACTTATTGACCATCCCGAACTGAAGAGCTTACTAAGCCAGTTCATTGGGGTGTTTAAGAATCAACTATCTCAGTATAGAACTAGAGTTTTATATAGATACACCTGAGTAAGGATGGCAATGTTCTTTCCTGAAAAGACATGGGTTAATTAGTTGGGCTTTTATGTTGGTCACATGGTTGCTGTCTTCTACTTTCAGATTTTAATAAATTGACATCAAATTTGCAAAGTACTACGGTGGTATTTGAACATACCTACAGTAAAGGCTGTTTAAGGCTACAACACTTTACTTTCTGTCATCATCAGTACAAACCATGGAAAACTGTCTCCACCTTTGGCCCATCAGGCACACAATAAATTGGCTTGATGTGCTGGGAAGTTGAGCTGAGCATTTTAATATTAGATACAGAGTGTCAGAGAAAGTGTCATAACATCTCAAGTCTTACCTGGTTCACTCTATCTGATTTTAAATGTTGGGAGGTGGTTCTATCAATCAGCAGATCAATCTGCTCTCAGGTTGTCCCAGATAAGAAAGGTCTCTGCCCACATTGCTTTACTCTGGGCTGTTTTTTGCTCTTTACAGGCAAACATATTTCCTTCTTGCTTACTGGGATGACCTGCAAGAGTTGTGCAATGTATTTAAGCAATTAAACAAACATATACTCAATATGTGGAAACAATTTGTGATGTCTTTATTGATTTTCTCTGTCCCGCTCGTGGAAGTATGGCATGTTTCTCAAATGATCCACCTTTTGTCTATTTCAGAAGAATTGTATCCAATTGGAAGAAACTGACATGAAAACAGGTGACACATCAGGCCCAATGGACACAGTTGTTCGTTTGTGTGCATATTTTTAGGGCAGATTGTGCTGTACTGCATTAGCAGATGTGCAATGAATGACCAGGGGGTACTGTATGTACAAAGAAGGCAGATCACTATATCAATCAATGCATAATGTTCATACAATCATAGAATCTCTACAGTGTGGAAGCAGGCCATTCAGCCCATCGAGTCCACACTGACCTTCTGAGGAGCATCCCGCCCAGATTCACCCCCATCCCACCCTTGTAACTGTGCATTCCCCATGGCCAATCCACCCATCCTGTACGTCTTTGGACTGTGGGGGGAAACCGGAGCACCTGGAGGAAACCCACACAGACACGGGGAGAACGTGCAAAACCAGACTGTTGCCCAAGGGCTGGAATCGAATGTGGGTCCCTGGCATTGTGAGGCAGCTGTGCTAACTGTTGTTTTGATCCCACAGTTTGGAGCACAACTCTCCCCTCTCTTAATCCTGCATCACTAAACATATGCCCATGATTGGCACCATTTAAAGGGACCATTGACTACACACATCATTTGCTACCTGATTTCTTCAGGCTGTGCCGTTGAGTCTACAAGTGACTGGTGATTTCCATAATGTTTTAAGTTAGCAAAAATCTGTGCAACCAGCGCTTAGGGACATTTTAGCTGATTTCAAGATTTCTCCAGTTACTGCCAAACATGGGTGCTGCAGCAAGCATTCCCTTGAATTCGGAGAAGGAATAAATGCATCGCAGAGCAGAATGAGCTGCTGGAAGAGGGAGTAGGAGGAGAAGGGATCCTCAACGGGGCCATATCTGCCCAGGATGTTCATGGAGCAGTTCCTCTCCATGAACCCCAGCTAGAATCGACATTGCATGAAACATCTGTGCATCTGTAAAGATGTCCTCACCGAAATCTTCACCATTTGCAGCCACAAACTCAGAGGAGAGCAAAAAGAACACCGTATTGCCAGAGGCTGTGAGGGTGAACATGTCTTCCAGGCTAGAGTTGGAGGTATTTGCTGCCCACTATTGGCTAAGAGAGATAACAACATTCATTGAGGGCTAACTGTGTGTCATCCTCTTTGGCCAGAGAGAAGTCAACAGAGTAAGCACACATGTCACTAAATTTGCAGGTTTCTCTATGTTGCGAGGTTTCATTGATTGAACGCACATTGCTTTGCCACCTACATTTAAGCCACCAAGGCAAACAGATTTTTATGAGGACAGGGTAGCAGGAGCTATCTGCTGTCATGTAGACAGACAAGTCAGTTTTTGACCCACACACGTGCATGCAGCATACAATAAGAACCCCATGTTGCCACACAAAATGTGATACAGCAGACTGAAACAATGCCTTTGCCATCTGGATCATTCTAGGGGAGCTCTACTGAACTAGACACCAAGGGAGTCTGAAGTCATAGTGACTTACCAAATGTCACATAGCCTTGCCATCATGAGAGGATAATCTGCCACAAGTTGAGGAATAGGCATATCAGGAGAGGAAAGATGAGAAGGGGGAGCAGCACGAGGAGGAAGAGACAGGGATGAGGATACGTAGACAGCTTTTTCCCAGCCTGCTCATCTATGAGGAACCCAACCGAGTGCAGTATCAGTAAACACAATCCCAATTACTCATTTGGGAGATAAAAAATGAAGAGATTGTAGATGGCCTTAGAGCATGAACTCAAACATTTCTGGATTTAATGCAGACTCCAGCTGAGCTTTCTTTCTCAGCCTGTGTGGGAGTTGTCTGGGTTGGCTGGGTTGCTGAGGAGGAATTTTTTTAGCCAGAGGTTGGTTAATCTGTAGAAATCTCTGCCACGGAAGGCAAGTCACTGAGGGTCTTTAAGACGGTGATAAATAGGTCTAGATTGGTAAGGGGATCAAGGGTTACAGGGAGAAGGGAGGAGAATGGGGCTGAGAAACATATCAGTCATGATCGAATGGCAAAGCAGACTGGAAGGGCTGAATAGCCTAATTCCATTCCTATATCTTATGGTTTTCTGGCTCGTTAATAGGCAACAGCAAGCACAAATCTGGGAAGGGTAGGAGAACAAATGCTGTCTCCCTGACAAAGGACACCAGAGTCCTGCTCTTTGGAGTTCACTGCCACTCTCTCAGTTCTAGTAATCGTTTTGAGGACAGATTTGCCAACAGAACCACACTTACCTTTCCTCTGTTAATCAGGTGCACACTCAGAGCTCAAGAATAACAGACACTAGACCATCAGTGTTATGGCATGGGAGGAATGATACTGGTTGCTTTTCAATCAAAAGAGAAGTTTGAGAGTTATTCATGACTACTGCAAGAATAATTGAATAATGTATATCCTTAACACCTCACATGCAAATCATTACATTCTGGAGATCTGTCTTTCATTTAATTAGTTTCTCTATGAACATGTTTTTATCTTATAATAAATCTAATTAGCTTGTCACGTTGATATATATGCACTTTTGCTTCTGCCTCTGGTACTTTATCCTCATTCTCCTTTGTGAAGATTGATACAAAGTAGATATTTAATAAGTCTGTCATTTTCTGATTTCCAATAATTCTTACATCTTGTAATAGAGGGATTTACACTATTCTTCACAAAACTCTTTCACTAAATGCATTTATAAAATGCTTGATATCTCTTGCAGGCTTCTCCTGAGAGCACTTACCATCTTATTTGTACCTCTTCCTGTTCTTTCTATCTGTTTCAGTCTCTGAGATCTTGTTCTTTGACTCTATGTAAACTTTGTCTTTTAGATTCTTACTATATCTCACTTTGCTTGTTCACTGAAGTACTGTTTAAAATTACATATAGTTTTGTTTCACAAAATTCTTCTTTGAACACTTCCTATTATTCTTCTGTAGTTTAGCTGTTAATAGTTTTTCCCAGACTATTGTAGTCAATTAATATCTTATCCCTACAATGTCAGTTTTGCCTGAATTTAACACCTTAGTTCCTGATTCTCTATCCTCAAAATTTACTTTGATTATATCATATCATTGTTAATTAGAGGTTCCATTAATAGCAGAGTTTAAATATGTCTGAGACATCAATGTTAGGATCAGATTCTATTGTTTTCTTAAGGGTGTTAACCACACCTCAATTGTGTCACTCTGATCTTTGACACAGAAAGCAGAGAGTTCAAGTTCCATTTCAGAGGCCTAAGTATTTAACCCAGATTGACAGCTCAGTGCAGTACTGACAGTATTGAAATGTTGGAGATTTTATCTTCAAGGTCCCACTCCATGAAAGTCCAAAGAGTTAAAATTCCAATTTATGTGGGGAGTTTCACAGTTTATCCCCATCCATCCATTGGCCTATCTGCAGGCAGGGGCAAGTAACATAAATGGCCAGGCCACTGACTTCCAACTAGCAGCTCAGGACCAAATTCAAGCAAAAGCAGGAGTGTGACAGCATTCTGGTCCACCAACATCCTGCCCAATTAAATTCACTTGCTGCCTCCGCATCCAGAAGTTTCTGCCTTACGTTTCAGCTTCAAGTAATCCCAGAAACTTCTCACCAAGGTTCCCAACCCTGCCCCAACAATGTGTCACAGCCCCAACCTCAGAACAGCTCCTCCTGTTGCATTAATCTGGCATCTCGGTTACATTTCTCATGGGGCCAGTTTGACTGAGATCATCAATCGATGTTGAAATATAGACAGCTTGCGCTTTGGGCTAAGGATCAAGTCAACCCAGCTTATTAGCAGACACAGAGTACTTCCATCCCATCATTCCAAGCAGGGCTTGACTCCTTGAGGCAGAGCTCTAGAGGTGAAAGGTCAATGTTCAACACCAAGACAATCCAACACATTCTTGGTTTCTAACCAGTTAACCATTCATATTCCATATCAGGATGAAAACCCATCATGTTTGTCGATTTGGCGCAGTCTTTAATGATTCTAGAATTTATTGTAAGGTCTGTATGCTCCCAGTCCAACAATTTTGATGGTCAGGTATAGATTGAGCTTACACATGTTGAATTATGATCCATGAGGTTCTATAACCTTTCTCCACTGTAATGTAATAACAACATCAGGCAACTAGATTGTCATTGCTTGAATCCCATCTCTAACTGAGGGAACAATGTGCTAAAAGGCAAAGAAGGCAACTCAAGGAGGGGTATGAGAATCCAAGTAGGTTCAGAGTGAGTGAGCACTATGACAGTGATCTAAGAGCCAGAAATGCAGCCTGGTCCAGTCCAGGAGCTGGGTGCATGCCCCTGAACACACAATGTCTTTGTTTGCAGCATTACAATGATAGTTACTGGGGCAGCCTCTGTGGAACACTGAAATGCAGAAGTGACCTGTGAGTGGATCAATGTGTTGCTGTGAGAGTCCTTAAATGCTGGCACATATCAGTGGTCGTGTGGCCCATGTAGGCTGGTACCCAGGGATCATACCCTAAGATGTTGGTGCCAATGCCAAGTCCAACGTGGAGGTGTTCAGAGCAAGCAGCAAATTGAACACGTCAGGTACACATCCTAGTTTCCATGTTAGATTTTCTCATTGTCTAGCACATTTGCTAAGATAGGAAGCTGGATAGTAATGAAGCGAGCTGGGCCAACAATAAGGCATTTAACAAGCAATAATCCCCATTCAATTGCCATCACTGCTTGTGAAAAGAATTAAAGATGGTGCGAGTTGCTCCTGACATTAAGATGGACCTCACTGAACCTCCCATCTGATACTGCCACACATCTTGTCATAGCCCTCGTTGCTCAGACCCCTATAAGATTCTGCCCTATGTGTTTAACCTTCTCTCCAGAGATTGAATCTGAAACTTCCATGCAGAAGTACAGCACTATTAAAAGTACCATTTCTTGTATCAGATATTAAACTGAGGTTCTGTTTATTCAAGCAAGCGTATCTAACGGATTTTGTTGCATTAGTTGAAGAAAACCAGGGGTGTTCTTGTGGCATTCTGGCTAATATTACTGTATCAACCAATCGTTAAAGCGGATTATTTGACCATTTATCTCGTTGTTTGTGTGCCCAATCTTTGAATTAAGTGGTTACTGTTTCCTACACTACAATCAGTGACTTCACATCAAAAGGATATTCTGAGGTTTATAAAGGTGCTAGGTAAATGTAAATCTTTCATCATTCTTTCCTTATGGATTTTGAGTTCAGCTTCAGCTCATTCTGTAGTTTCTCCCCCTCTAAACTGTAAGTGCTGTGAAGATTTTTCGGGTGTATTGAACAATGTAAAAATGTTGAGAAATTCTTTCATGTTGCAACATATTGACTCAGTTGAGTTTGGACACACCTTTCAACTTGCAAACTGAAAAGATAATGAAAATTGGCAGGAGTTCTATTGCTCATGGTGATTGAGCCCAGAAAAGCAGGTTTGTCCAACACAAAATGGACATTTACCTTCAGGTCAATTTTTAATTGACATTTTGATGAGACCAAGCCGTGCTGTAGAATGGTGAGTGTGTAAGAGGACCTGACACCATAGCTTAGTGAGACAATGTAGCTGATTGGTATAACTGATGGCTTTTACAGAATCACAGAAGGAGACCATTCAACCATTATCCCTGTGCCAGCTCTTCAATCGAGCATCGTTAACTGGTCCCAATCTTCTGCTTTATCCCCAAACACTTGCACACTATTTCTATCCAAACAACCATCCAATGCCCTCTTGAACGCCTCTGTTGAACTTACCTCCACCACATTTCCAGGCAGTACATTCCACTGCCTTTTCACAAAAAAGATCTCACATCACCCTTGCTTCTCTTGTGTATCACTTTAAATCCATGCCTTCTCACTCTTCCTCATTTACAAGCAGGAACAGCTTCTCCCAATCTGCTTGATCCAGCCTATTCATGATTTTCTCAAATCTCCTCTCAGCCTTCTTCACTCCAAAGAGAACAGTCCCAATTTCTTCAATTTATCTTCATAATCGAACTTTCTCCTTCCTCCTTCAGTGCTGTAATATTTGTGCCACACAAAGCCAGGCAATGACCATCGCCAATAAGAGACAATCTAACCCTACCTCTTGACGTTCAGTGGGGTTACCATCACCGAATCCCCACTTTAAACATCCTGGGGGTAACCATTGACCTAAAACTCAACTGGATTCACCACATAAATGCAATAGCTACAAGAGCAGGTTAGAGGCTAGGAATAGTGCAGCAAGCAACTCACCTCCTGACTCCCTAAAGCCTGTCCATCATCTACAAGGTGCAAGTCAGGAGTGTGATGGAATACTCCCCACTTGCCTGGAGGGGTGTAGCTCCAATAGCACTCAAGAAGTTTGACACCATCCAGGACAAAGCAACCCACTTGATTGGCACCACATCCACTCCCTCCACCACCGACGCTCAATACCACAGTGTGTAATATCTACAAGATGCACTGCCGAAATTCAGTAAACATCCTTAGCACATTCCAAACCCATGACCACTTCCATCTAGAAGGACAGAGGCAGCCGATACATGGGAACACCCTCACCTGCAAGTTTCCATGCCAGCCACTCACCTTCCTGACTTGGAAATATATTGCCATTCCTTCACTGTTGCTGGATCAAAATCCTGGAATTCCCTCCCTAATAGCATTGTGGATCAACCCCAGCAGTTCAAGGAGGCTCAGAAATAAGACAAGGAGGGAAGATTAAGAAGCTAGGGAGTCCCTAGTGCTCACTTGTTCTGTGTAAAGTTACAGATAATGGGGTAGAGGATGTTGGGAAGGCTGCCTGGGTAATTTTATGGGCTCCTCCCTTTCCACCCCACCCCAACTCCCTGCATCTGTAAAACCGCCAGCAGAGAATCATAACACTCTGTCCCATCCTGAAAGAGGTTTGCTCTTTCTCTATCATCCATGGGTGCCATGGCTGGAATTCTCAGCTGTGTCAGACCCAGTTGTTACCCTTGATGGCCAATGCAGACACACAATGCTCTGGGACATCCACTCTCATCAAGTTCTGGCCTCTAGAGTACTCCTGGTTTTAATCGTCCCACCATTGCTGGCTGTTCCTTTAGCAGCCTGGACCCCTCTCTGGAATTCCCTCCCTAAATGTCTCCATTCCTCCATCTATCTTTCCTTCTTTTAGATTTTTCTTAAAATCTACTCCTGAACCCAAGCATATACCTTCTGACTGAATATCTCCTCATGTCGCTCAGTGTTGTATTTTGTGAAGAAAGAATTCTGAGCGGTAAAGTGTCGAAGGTGGTACATCATTACAAGTGAAGCAGTTGTTGTTGGATGAAGGTTTCAGCAGCAATAATGAACTGAGGTGATGAGGTGAGCTGCACCAAAAACAGCTGCCCATTGGTCTTGGCTTCAGCTCCTCCTAATTTTCAACTGATCGTGTGGTTTGCTGAAGGACATCCAATCAGAACAGTACATCTACCACAGCCGTCACTGTTTACGCTGGCCAGTTCTGCTAAAGAAATAAAGTCCTTACATTTATACAGTTCTTTTCGAGATCCTAAATGTCCACTAGTGTCTCACAGTCAATGGCATACTTTTCAAAATGTGGTCATTCTTGTAATGCTGGAAATGCAGCAGCCAATTTGCTCACAGAAATACCCCATAAGCAACAATGTGATCATGACCAGCAAAATGGGTTCAGTCCGTTAGTTAGGTGACAAAAATTGGTTAGGATACTGGGGAGAGCTTCCTGCTCTTTTTGAAAGGAATACCAAAATATGTTTGCACCCATCTGAGAGAGAACATGTGCTTTAATGTCTGATCTAAAAGGTGTCACCTCCTTCAGTGCTGCACAAGCTTAAATGTTGTTCAACCCAGATGGAAGGATGTTAACAGCAGAACCAAGCTTGATACTTGTAGCTAATTCATAGTCCAAATTACAGCAGCATACACTGTAGTGATGGGAGAAACATTGACTTCACCAGTAGTACACCAAACAAGGCTTGCGGTTTTGAGCTGCTATTGCAGCGTTTCTCTTTTGTGATGCTTTAGTCAAAGTGAGGCAGTGCTTCCTCACTGGACAGCCTGCAGGATAACTGCACCACAAAAATATTGGGTAGTGGTGAAGGCCGTGGAGTTTCAAACCACAAAGGGATTTCTTGGTTCCTCAGCTATGGCAGAGTAAATTTGCTGCTTGGTTGCTCTCTCCTCTCATTTTTCATTGAGGCAGGCTTAGAGACAGTCTGGAGTCTGAGATAACAAAGTGTGGAGCTGGATGAACACAGCAGGCCAGGCAGCATCAGAGGAGCAGAAAAGCTGATGTTTCGGGTCGGAACCCTTCTTCAGAAATGGGGAGGGGAAGGCGGCTCTGAAATAAATAGAGAGAGGGGGGTGTAGTGATAGTAGGTAGATAGTGGAGCAGATAGGTGGGAGAGAAGACGGACAGGTCAAGGAGGTGGGGATGAAGCTAGTAAAGGTGAGTGTAGGTAGACAGTGGTGGGGATTGGTCAGTGAGGTGAGAGGAGCGGATAGGTGGGAAAGAAGACGGACAGGTTAATGAGGTAGGGATGAGGGGTGTGCTGATCTTGGGATGAGGTTGGGAGTGGGGAGATTTTGAAGCTAGTAAAGTCCACATTGAGACCATTAGGTTGTAGGCTTCCAAGGCGGAATATGAGGTGCTGTTCCTCCAGTATCCGGGTGGCATCATTGTTTATTGCCTGTATAAAAGACTACTTTTCTCAGCATTGAGGATATCTGCAGACCAATGAGGAGATTTCAGAAGTTATCACACACCCAGTTGGAAATCTGTCCACATGCAGATTTGTTCTTACACCAGACAGTTTCTGTTCTGGCTCTAGGACCTCCAAGTCACATACTAAATGTACAGTAGACATGTTCCATCACTCAGCCACTTATGCATCCACACTGTGGGAATACCTACACCACATGGACTACAACAATTCAAGGCAAAGAGTCACACTACTTTCTGTAGGGGGCCAGGACACCATGTTAGTCTGGTCAGTGACACACTGCAGCTCCAGAATTGTGTTAATCTTCTGTGACGGTGAGAGATTGGGACCATCACTACATAACCATTTATCCCAATCTGGATGTTGATCACAGGCTAGTTCTTGGATTAAGTAACAGAATTCATGGATTTTGAGTCAGGATTCTGAATTCAACTGAACAATGAAAAGGTTGGAATTTAGTTACTTTTCTAGTGGGACATGCTGTCCTGCACAACATTAATTCAAAGTCATCATTCTCTCTCCATAAATTCGAATTAAGAGTAGCCTCCAATACTGCTGTAAAATCATCATTGTGTTGTAATAAAACAAATTGCAAAAAGAAATTCACAAGGCTGGATCAATGTCTGGTGTGATTAACAAACATTATTTTCTGTTATCAGCATAGACTCTTAAAACATTATGCAACTCAAAGATTTTCCCAATCGGCTGCCTAACACACATGGCCTTTGCACCATATTTTAAACCAAAATGTGGAATAATTAACTATGGACATTTATGCGTTTTGTATTCCATCGAGCTACTTTTCAGAATCTGTGCAAGAGACCTCTTGTACATGCAATGTACCCTAACATTAAAAAAAACACATTAGATATTTAATCTGGAATGTCCAGCCTTTTTACCCTTTGCAGGCTTTGAAACTGCGTAATTTACTGTACTGTGGTTCATTCTGGACCCCACATTGCAAAAGAAATGTGGAGGTAATGGAAAAGGCCAAAGAAAGATTTAAAAGGATAGAGTCAAAGTTGTGAGCATACAACTATCAAGATCCACACAAAAGCTTTTTCTCAAGAAAAGAAATGATCGAGGCTCAACCTAATGAGTTATGAAAAGGTTTGATGGGACAGTTGCGGAGAAGATTTCCCATTTCTTGGGGGCAGCAGTAGTCGTAAGCAGTAACTAACAATCCAAATAAGGAATGCAGAAGAAATGTCTTTACCTAGGGAATGGTGGAATTGCAAACCTGCTGCCACAAGAAGTAGTTGAGATAAGTAGCATAGACACATTTAAGGGGAAGCTAGATGTGAGGGGGAAAAGGAACAGAGAAGTATGCTGAAGTTGGTGAAGAGGGGAGGAAGGAGGCTTACATGGAATGTAATTACTGGAGTAGATGAATGGCCTTTTTCTGAGCTGTACATTCTATGTAATTCTATTTCATTTAAAAAAGCCACTAGAGAGGCCATCAGCCCAATTTGCCTGAGCTAGTACAAAATCTCTCTTGGGGGCTATCAGCTGCTGAAGATTTATTTTTCTATTGCTTTCATTGTCGGCCTGTACTTGCCACACTCAGCATCCAGGGAGTCCATGCTTTTGATAGAATAATCAATGTAGTAAAATATTTATGCACCCCAAAAATAACCTCAACTAGGGTGCAAGGACAAATCTACAAATGAACCTATTGTCTCACTCCTACACAAACTATCGCAAAGGAGAATTATGTCTCTTATCTGTCTGCTGTTTCATTGGAGATTAAGCACTGCCTGAAATCTTACATGTGATACATTTCATCATTAGCTGGAAAGCTAACTGAGGATTCCCCACGAAATATTTTCATGTCCAGTGGAGATGAGGTTACTGTAAGTATTTTAATTGTAGGAATTAGTTATTCTTGTTTGTTTTTCCCCAAGGTGTATAGCCCTTTATTTGGGATTGTCCATATTGTATGTTCAGACGTCCAGAGTGTTGGTGGTCCAGCATTTTAGTTTCAGGCAACTCAGTTCTTGTATTTTATTATTGTTGGATTTCGGTTCTTGCTCAGCTTATGACAACTTTAATTTTATAGGTGTTTGATTAACCCACCTATGTTGACACAGAATACACATTATCTGTCTCGTGTGCCAAATCCATGTCAAAGTACAGATCAGGTAATCTTTGTCTCAATGAGCTATGATAAGGCCCACAGTTCACCCATTTCAAAACCGTTAATTGTCAATATTGAGGCTGCAAGAAAGAGTTGGACTGTTCTTCCCATCAGTAGGAGTCCTGCTTACCAGATGCCAGTTTAACTTTATTCTGAAAGTGAATGAAAGGCCTTAGACAGTCTCTGTGATACCTCTGATAATGAGTTACAACAACAGCTTTATTTAATTGTGAAAACTACCCCTTTGATCTTGCTTAGTTGCAACTCAGACTTCAAAGAAGCAAAGGTGTTAGGTTTCCTTAGTGAATATCTGCTTTTCTAGACATCAATGAGTGGGTTTATTGCAACACTTACGAATATCTAATCTGAGTAAAATGCCGTGCCAGGTGGATCTTTAGCCAAACAATGGATCCAAGAGCAATGAATTTCAAAACAATATTTTGAAATCTATTTCTTTTGGGTCGTATGTCCCTGCTTGTACAGACTGTGAATCATGGAAGCTTACAACATAAAAATCCATCTATTCAATGTCAATTCTTTACTTAAAAAATGCAAAACAATTCCCACTGATTTCCACCACCTTCCTTCACTAGAAATATTTATCAAATGTCCTTTTAAAAGTTCTAAAACCATCTTTATCTCAACTGCTCGCAAGTGGCAAATGAGTTCTTGCTGCAACAGTCCTGCGAATAATTTCCCTGAATCTCACGCCTCACTAATTTGGTGGCAATTTTAACCCTCATTGCTCTCTCTCAACCAGAGTAAATAACCTGTCCCTGTTCATTAATAATCTTAAATAGTCACAATATCTGAAGTCAGCATGGTTCCCCATCTTTGAGAATCTATGCAATGCATTCTCTATGGCTTGAATATCCACCCTGTAATATCACTGCCGTTGAATTGGTGTGGTTCTGCACAACAGCGATGATGGAACGAAATTAATTCACTCCATTATTGTTAGAGGGGCATCAGCGATCGCGGCACAGTCAGGGGAAATCTGGAGGTGGAGGGTTGAATTACGAGAGTTACCTTGTCGATCCTGGTAGTTGTGCCCTTCCTCCTCTTGACCCACAAGCAGAGCTATCAAAACATTCACCTTATGGAGCCAGCCCTTTATCCTCCTCTGACTTGTGCAGCGATGGCTATTTCCAAAAAGAACGAGCCTAACTATCAAACCTTGATGTGCATTAGTGCGATTTGAGTAGCCATATAAATATTGAGACTACAAGAGCAAGTCATAGACTGGGAGTTCTGCAGCAGCTGGAAAGCTAACTGAAGATTCCCCGTGAAACATGTGGAGATGAGGTTAATGTAAGTCTCTTCACATATCAGGCAGAAGTCGGGAGTGTGATGAAATTCTCTCCGCTTGCCTGGAAGAGTGCTGCTCCAAAAACACTCGAGATGCTCATCACTAATCAGAATAATACAGCCTGCTTGTTTGGCAGACTATACCCCACCTTAAACATTCACCCCACCCTCTCCCGTTGTGCACAGTGACAGCCGTGTGTAGCATTTAGAATGTGTACTGCTGCAATTCACCAAGTCTCCATCCATACAGGGGCAGCCTTCCTGTTTGTAAGGCATTGGCTTGTACTATTGGGATCAACTCAGTGTTAAAAATCCTTTGATGTAGCTCAGGAGGAGTTCCACTCTGTTTCTTTTGCTCCAAAGAAAGACATCGACGCAGAAGATGCGCAATTTATTTGCCTTGTGGTCTTATTCTTGGCCAATGAGCTTTTTGATTCTGCTAATCTCTTCCAATGCCCTTCCAAACAGTCCTTCCCAGCCATCAGTGACTCACTTCCAGTTGTCAGTATCAAGTCAACATCTTCGTGTCAGTTGCAAGTGCAGACAGGACATCACTTTGTAGCCAGTTCAGCAGACAAAGGTCATTGGGTATATGTCCATCATCCATCTGATGAACGTAGCCAAGTCAGTCCAGACTTTATTGACTTAGCAATGAGTGTACGCTGATGGAATTAACACAGTCCAGGATCTCTGAATTAGGGACTTTATCTTGCTGAAAGGTGCAGAAAGTGTGTTTGATATAGTGAAAGGACAACTCTTCAGCCTTTTTTCCTGCTTGCCATATGTTGCCAATGGACTGATTTATATGTGATGCCATAGCCCCCGTGATCTTTTTTTAATTCATTCACTGACCAGGTTGCATTTATTGCCCATCTTTAATTCAGGCAGTTCAGATTGAAATACATTGCTGTGGGCCTGGAGTTGCATGTAGGCCAGCAGTTTTCCTCCCCTAAAGGACATTAGTGAACCAGATGGGTTTTTCCAACAATGGGTTAATGGTCATTATGGACTCTTAATTCCAGTTATTTATTGAATTCACATTCAACCATCTGCCATTGTGGGATTTGAACCCAGGTACCCGGAACGTTATTCAGGTCTCTGGATTAACAGTCCAGCGACAATACCACTAGGCCATTGCCTCCCCATGATCCTGATAAAGACCAGAGAGAACCTGTCCAGGTGAAGAATGGCTAGATTTCTGCCCCTCAGGAACACAAGGTTCTGGGCTGACTCTTACATTTTTTGGCTAAGTTCAAGTTGTGTTGAGATTTTGGTGGATTTGTCACCTCAGGGCCTAGCAAGTCCTCTCATTGTATCTTACCAAGCTTGCCTCAATAACTGCCTGCCACAGTCCTATGGTATCTCTCCTGCCCAATTTCTGTGCCATTTTACCACATGCTATTCCCTAAATAGTTTGCCACTCAGCGAATATGCAGGAATTGACCAGCATTCCTTGCGCCCATGCAATCTTGAAAAACCCTTTATGTACCCAAACAAGTACTGTCAGTCTGGAGCCCTGCCCTGCATGGTTTCTGGCATTTGCCCCAGACGTGGCAGATGGAGGAAGTCAATTTGGCACTTTGTAGGCAGGGTCTTGGAGTTCCTGATGGATGCGATGCCAATGTAAGACTTCCTCTTCCCCAGGAGAAGCAGTGGAGGCCACAACACCAGACCATGCAGCCTGGTCTGAGGTTGACACCCAGGATAAAGGAGTCATACTTGGTGATTGGACACTGACTTCTCTCATCCAAGTTATTAATGTATATTGTAAACAACTGTGGTCTTAGCACTGGTTCCTGTGGAATTCCACTAGTTACAGGTTGCCATTCTAAAACTGACTCATTTATCCCAACTCTAACCAGAAATTGAACTGCACTAGCGATTAAATACAATGGCTACAAGAGCAGGATAGAGGCTAGGAATCCTGTAGCAAGTAACTCACCTCCTGATTCCCCAAAGTCTGCTCACAAATCAGGGATGCGATGTAATACTCCCCAGTTGCCTGTTTTAATACAGCTCCAATAATACTCAAGAAGCTTGACACCATCCAGGACAAAGCAGCCCACATGTTTGGCACCATATCCACAAGTATCCACTCCCTCCACTACTGACATTCAATAGCAATATTTGGAATATTTACAAAATTCACTGCAGAAATTCATCAACGATCCTTAGATAGCACCTTACAAACCTGTGACTACTTCCACCTAGAAGGATAAGGGCAGCAGATATACGGGAACAACCCAACCTGCAAATTCCCCTCCAAGTCCCTTACCTTCTTGACTTCGAAATTTATCACCATTCCTTCAGTGTCGTTAAGACAAAATCTTAGAACTCCCTCCCTAACAAATTTGTGAATTTACCTACAGTACCTGGACTACAGTGGTTCAAGAATGCAGCTCACCACCACCTTCTCAAAGACAACTCGGGTAATAAATGATGAGAAATAAATACTGTCCCAGCCAGTGATGCCCATGTCCCACAAACAAAAAAGAAAGAAAAATAATCAGCCTCTATCTCTTTGGTCTCTCTTTTTAATATACTTAAAGAAGTGCTTATTGTCCATTTTTATATTACATGCCAGTTTGTCCTTATAACTTATTTTCTCTCTTTTTTTTTGGGTCATCTTTAATTGGCTTTCAAAACTTTCCCAGTCCTCTGGTTTACCACAAATCTTTTCTTCATTGCATGTTTTTTCTTACAATTTGTTACTATCTTGAACTTCCTTGGTTAACCACTAGCAGTTTATTCCCTTCTTAAGATCCTTCTTTCTCACTGGGGTATAACTTTGCTGTGAAGCATGAACTATTTTGTTAAATATATGCCATTTTTTACTCAGCTTTTATTTTTGTTAAGCTCTTTTCCCAACCCACTGCAGCCAAATCTGCCCCATCCCTATGATTCCTGGGCAAGTACCTTTATTTAAGTTTATCACAGTTGTTTCCAACCCAGGTTTCTCCCTCTCAAACTATATTCTGTATTCTACCATGTTATAGTCACTGTTCCCAAGGAGATTTTTTTTACTGAAATAATCTATTAAACCTGCCTCTTTAACCAGATTTACCTAATCCCTGGGTAGATCTAGAACATTTATTTCGAGAGGACTAGAATATAAAAGCAGGAATATAAAAGCAGGGATGTACTTCTGAGGCTTTATAAAACTCTGGTCAGACCACATTTAGAATATTGTGAGCAATTTTGGGCCCCATTCCTCAGGAAGGATGTACTGCCCCTGGAGGTTCACAAGAATGATCCCAGGAATGAAAGGCTTAACATATGAAGAATGTTTGAGGATTCTGGGTCTATATTTGATGGTGTTTAGAAGGATGAGGGGGATCTAATTGAAACTGACAGAATACCGAATGGCCTGGACAGAGTGGATGTTGGGAAGATGTTTCCATTGGCAGGAGAGACTGAGACCCAAAGGTGTTGCCTTAGAGTAAAGGGAAGACCTTTTAGAACAGAGATAAGGAAAAACTTCTTCAGCCAGAGAGTAGTGAATCTATGGAATTCACTGCCACAGAAGGTTGTGGAGGCCAGGTCATTGAGTATATTTAAGACGGAGATGGATAGGTTCTTGATTGTTAAGGGGATTGAGGGTTATAGGGAGAAAGTGGGAAAATTGGGTTAAGAAACTTATCAGCCATGATTGAATGGCAGATCAGACCTGAAGGGCTGAGTGGCCTAATTTCTGCTCCTATGTCTTATGATCTAACATATTGTTGTAGGAAACTGTCCTGATTATGCTCTATCAATTCTTCATCATCACGATCTTTTCCAATTTTTCCAATCTAAGAGGAGGTTAAAGTTAATCATGATTACCATTCTGCCTTTTTTTACATGCCCTCGTTATCTCCTGTTTTATTCCCTGTCATACTGAACAGCTACTGTTAGGGGTCCTATAGACTGCTCTCTCTAGCGTCTTCCTCCCTTCCTTATTTCTTAACAACCCCCATATAGTTTCTGCACAATCCAATCCTAGATCATTTCTTGTTATTATTCTGATGCCATCTCGTACTAACAAAGCTATCCCACCAAACATTTCTTCTCTTTCTGCTCATTTAGTGATGCTCACAATTCAAAAGAAGTCTCATCAAGAAAGGAGGGAGATAGAGGGCAGGAAACTCTGGACAATCTTGCTAGGGAAATGTCAAAATCCATTATTAAAGAAACAGTATCAGGATTTTTAAGAAAAATTCATAATACAATCAGGCAGAGTCAACATGGCTGTGCAAATGGGAAATTGTGCTTAACCAATTTATTAGAGGTGTTTGAGAATGTAAAGCGTAGGGTGACTCGATCTAGTATATTTGGATATCCAAAACATTTTTGATAAGGTGCCTCTTAAAAGGTTACTTAACAAGTCAAAAGATTATGGTGCTGGGTGATACATTAACATTGGTAGAGGATTGACTAACTGCCATGAAATAGAATTGGATTTAATGAGTTAATTGACAAACTATAACAATGCATTTATGACAGGGATCAGCCTTAAGTATTTAGGACTTGGAATACAATTTCTCACTGAACTCAAAAGAGAAAACTAAGGGCTGCTGAAACAGTTTAAAAATCTTTCCACCACTGATTGCCTGGACGCTGCCATCAACTCAACTCTCCTCCTCCTGGTAAGGATCTACTTTTTTCTGAACTCAATCTGCTTTCCCTTTCTTTGGTTGTAAAAGATCAAATCAGCAATAAGCAGGAATTATCTCAACAAGTGGCTGGAGAAGTCATTTAGCTTAAGTCATTTGATTTCTTGGAACAGCTGTCTTTAGCTCACTGTTCCAAATGACTTTCTGACCATTTCTTTTAAAAAGTACTGAAGACCAGAAACCCATTGAATTAGAACCGAAGTTTCCAAAAATATAACATTATAAGCTTTCATCACAAATAGAAAAGCAGAATATTACTTAAATGGAGAGAGATCACAGAATATTACAGTACAGAGAGATTTTAGTCTCTTTGTAAGTAAAGAACAAAAAGTTAATATAGCATGTAATTCAGAAGACAAATGGAATATTGGCCTTTATTTGTATAAATATATGGAATTCTGTGGGGCATTGGTGATGCCACACTTACATTGTTGTGTACAGTTTTGGTCTCTTTACTTAGGAAGGGATATAATTGTATTGGAAATGGTTCAGAGAACGATCACCATGTTGATTCCTGGGACAAAGTGATTATCTATAGGCGAAACATTGATCAGGTCCAGTCTGTACATCGTGGAGTTTAAAAGAATGAAATGTAATTTTATTGATACATATAAAATTTGGAAAGAGGTATAAATGGTGAGAGGATAGTTCCTCTTGTGAAGGAATCCTAAGGAGAGGCTAACTAGGCTTTTCCCCCTGGAGCGTTGGAGGCTGAGCAGTGACCTTAAAAAGGTTTATAAAATCATGAGGAGTATGGATAGGGTGAATAACAAAGTCCTTTTCTCAGGGTTTGGGAGTCCAAAACTAGAGCGCATAGGTTTAAGGCAAGAGGGAAAAGATTTAAAAGGGACCTGAGGGGCATCTTCTTTATGCTGAAGGTGGTGTGAGTATGGAACAAGCTGTCAGAGGAAGTGGTGGAGGTGAGTGCAATTACAACAGTTAAAAGGTATTTGGATGGGTACATGATTAGGAAGGGTTTAAAAGGATATGGGTCAAATGCTGGCAAATGGGACCAGATCAGTTTAGGATATCTGGTCGGTGCGGATAAGTTGGACTGAAGGGACTGTTTCTGTGCTGTAAAACTCTGTGACTAAGACTAGAAGCTTGAATGTCCCATTCAGGCTAACCTGACTCCCCTTTTCACACCCCTATCTCATTGTACCTCCTCCAATCCAACCCACTCTCCTGCTAAGTATCCACATCCTTTAATATCCCAGCAAATTCCATTGTCCTCTTCACTCTTCATGCCCTTTGCTGCCCCACTCAATCTAAGATCATAAGGGAATCGAAGAACAGTAGCGGGAGTAGGGTGTGGGATCCTTAAAGCCTACTCCTCCATTCCTGGCATTCATCATTGATTTTATAACTCATAAAATCACTTCAACTTCCTGCCCTATCCCCATAATCCTTCATTCTCTTTGTCGCCAACAATTTATCAATTTGAATATCCACGATAATTGAGCCCTCTGGGTTAGAGCTGTACTAGATGGTTGACACTTTTTTTATTCATTCATGGGATGAGGACATTACTGGCTCGGCCAGCATTTATTGCACATGCCTAATTGCCCAGAGGGTATTTAAATGTCAACCACATTGCTGTGGGTCTGGAGTCACATGTAGATCAGACTAGGTAAGGATGGAAGTTTCCTTCCTTAAAGGACGTTAATGAACCAATAGGTTTTTTCCTAATAATTAACAATGGCTTCATGGTCATCATTAGACTCTTAATTCCAGATATTTATTGAATTCAAATTCAACCATCTGCTGTGGCAGGATTCAAGCCATGGTCCCTAAGATATTACCAGGGTCCCTAGATTAATAGTCCAGCAATAAAGCCACTCAGCCATCGCCTCCAGGAACTATAGCATCTAATTTTAAACTTCCCAATTATGGGAAACAATGGTGTGAATTCTACAAGGAGGAAGTTGGGCTCCAATGTCAGGGTCAAAAGCAAGTCCCACGACGTGATGGCAGCTGGGTTCGGAGGAAGGGTCACCAGACCCGAAATGTTAACTCTGATTTTTTTCTTCACAGATGCTACCAGACTTGCTGAGCCTTTCCAGCAACTTCTGTTTTTGTTTGTGATGGCAGCCGAACGTGGCTGTTCACCAGTTTTGGGACTGGCATTTTCTGATTGACTGCCGGAGGACCCAGTGCCTGACTGAAGATGGTAGATCAGAGGGACAGTAGTTTGCTGGACCCAACAGCCCGGGGGGGGGGGGGGGCACCACAATGGAGTGGAAAAGACCCACAGTGTAAGAGAGATATGTTGAAAGAAAAGTATTTTAGGTCATAGGGCTAGCCCTCTGGGGTTGCAGGTGCTGCCTTTCCTGTCCTTGGCCCCATCTTTGAGCTGCAGAATCTGAACCCCAGACTGCTGCTGGGAGCTGCCAAACACATTTATATCCAGGCCATCAAGGTTTAAAATGAGGCGAGGTGTGAGTCCTCCTGTTTCTGTCTCTCTCGCTCGCTCCATTTCCTCTTAATCTCTCTCTATCACTTTCTGTCACCCTTTCCCTTTTTCTGTCATTTATTTTCTGTGACCATTTCTCCACATCTCCCTCTCTTTACACCTCACATTTACCTTGGTCTTTCTGTCTCCCCTGAACTGCTCCATCGCCTCCTTTTAGTCTCATCGCCTCTCTATCAGTATTGCTCTCTTTTGAGTTAATGACAATGACACTGCTAGAACAAGCCGTTCATTGTAGAATTGCAAACTTTTCACAGAGTCTAAGCTGGAGTCATTTTCAATCAACGAAAGGAGAGAGCAATAATTGAGTGTTAGAAAGTAACCTACCACCAGAGGGAGTCCACAACAGCCTTCCCAGTCAAATACCCCCAACCCACAAAATGAGGACAGCTTGAGATTGGGATGCATTAGAGTGATCACATGTTTGGTCATTTACAGCACAAGTACAAAGGGACATGTATAACTGATTGCATTGATTATTCTTCATTTTTCTTTGTTGCCAATAACTACAACTTGTATTGACAGAGAGTCACACTGGCTCAGTGTAAACACTCTGACCACTAGGTCATGGGTTCATAATCCCACCCTAATGTTTTAAGTCCATTATCCTTATTGATAATGAAGAAGAGAGATGTTAAAGTAAGGCTCCTCCAGATCGATGTAACAGACAATCCACTTCTATAAAACAACAATTGTGTTCTGGCCAATATTTGAAGTAAGGTCACCATATTTCTGCTTTCCTGATAGCGGGAGGGTACTGGAAGTGAGTTTAACCTGAGAGTCACCACATTCTCAGGCAAGAGGAAAAGTAGGACTTTTATGGTAACCTTAGCCGGTGTGGGAACTGAACCTGTGATCGCTGGCATTACAGAGACATACAACATGGAAACAGACCGTACAGTCCAAGTAGACCACACTTGACTATGTTACCAAACTAAACTAGTCCTACTTGCCTGTATTTGGCCCATATCCCTTCAAATGTTTCCTATCCATGTACTTATCTAAATGTCTTTTAAATGTTGTAACTGTACCTGCATCCACCACTTTCTCTGGAAGTTCATTCCACCCACAAACCACTCTCTACGCCAAAAAGTTGACCTCATGTCCTTTTTAAATCTTTCTCCTCTCACTTTAAAATATGCCCCCTATTTTTGAACCCCCACAACCTTAGGGAAAAGACCTTTGCAATGCCCCTCATGATTTTACAAACTTCTATAAGGTCACCCCTCAACTTCCTACACTCCAGTGAGAAAAGGCCCAGCTTATCCAACCTACATTATAACTCGTCCTCCATTCCTGGCAACATCCTGGTAAATCTTTTCTGAACCCTCTTTGGTTCAATGACTCAACATTGCAAGCTTGGCAGCCAGCTAACTAAGCTAACCCACCACCCCAGCCAATAGTGATCTCTGAACAAACTTTACCAGATGCAGGATCTTGCTGTGTGCAAACTGCTGTCCCTTTCTCTTACATTACAGTAATAACTACAATTCAATAGTACTTAATTGTTTGGGAAATGCTTTGGTACATCCTGAGGCTAGATGAAAGGTGCAATATGAATGATACTATCTATTTTTCTTTGAGAATGAGGTAAACAAAGCAAATGCTGGAATGTACAACAAGTCACTTATCCTCTTAAAGAAATCAAACCCAAATTAAATTTGGGTGAGTGCTGGACCACTCACATGAAGGTGAAACTATTGCGATCTACCAGCTGCGACATTAACCTCTCTGTTCCTTCTCGTAATGCTAAATATCCTGCTCTGTATTTCTGGAATTTACTGCATTGATATGGTGACGTGAAACTGCCCAAGGGCATTACAAAGCAGTTTACAAAAAAATGATAAAATGATTTGGAGAACGTGTGGCATTGGGTAAGAGTTGTTTGAGGTAAAATGGTGATATCAATTCTCTTTTATCTTAGTTTTGCCTTTGGCCTTACTAGTGATTACTGATAGAGAATATACCACCGTGTATCCATGAGTGAGTCACTGTTCTTAGATAACAGGAAGGTTTTTTGCATGACGGCAATAAGTATAGCTACATTTGTTTTTTTTAGTCATAATTACTAGGACCTCTGGGAGCTGGTGCAGAGACATCTGCTCCCTCCAAAAGCTAATGTAGAACTCTGGAATCCACCCAAGGACTGTGTGTGACATCAGTAGAATGGCTGGACCAATGTAACATGATCATTAAACACATCAGAATCATTATCTGAGATTGACATCTCCCTCCTCCTCCTGTGATTTTCTCACCATGCTTAATTCATCATACAATGGTTGTATCATGTATATAACTATATTTACCTCTTTGCCATCTTGCCCTGAGTCTCTGACTTTTCAAATGCAGGTGATCTGAAGGTTACACACTTTTTGTAGGAGCATTCTCTTCTGTTTTGGATGAACGGTAGGTCTTTGCATGAGGACTGTTGACACTGGTTCTGATCCTCATCATATCCTGAATTTCTAGAAAGGCTTATTGTGAAAAATAA
Organism: Rhincodon typus; assembly: GCF_021869965.1. Classification (NCBI taxonomy): domain Eukaryota; kingdom Metazoa; phylum Chordata; class Chondrichthyes; order Orectolobiformes; family Rhincodontidae; genus Rhincodon; species Rhincodon typus. Next base: position 4,725,552 of record NC_063334.1, read on the forward strand.
CCTCCAAGTCCACAGTGACCTTTCAACTCCTCTTTTGGAGAAACCACTCATTTCCACAAAATTTAAAAGAAACCCATTTTCCAACAATTATTTAAAACTTAAGAAACATTAAATATAAATTGCCTTCATAACAACCGTATGGATCTTCATAAAGTGGTAACGCTCCCAAACTGTACTCGCTTGAAAAGTTTTCCTTTCTTCTGGGTCTTCTGGATTTCTTCTCTGCCAGTTAAGGCAGCACAATGGCTCAGTGGTTAGCACTGCTGCCTCACAGCACCAGGAACCCAGTTCCACTTCCAGCCTCAAGCAACTGTCTGTTTGGAGTTTGCACTTTCTCCCTGTGTCTGTGTGTGTTTCCTTCAGGTGCTCTGGTTTCCTCCCACAGTCCAAAGATGTGCTGGTTAGTTGGATTGGCCTTGGGAAATGCAAGGTTATAGAGTAGGTGTGTGGGTCTGGTGGGATATTCTCTGGAGGATCGGTGTGCAGTTGATGGGCTAAATGGCCTGCTTCCACACTGTTGGGATTCTATAATGTATCCATATTGTATTTTCCAGATGATCACGCCTGGTAAGATATGATTATTTGGCCACCTTTACCATTATATCGTTGTACTATTTACGTGGATCACTGTCACCAATCCTCTTTTGTTTGCTGTTACTGCCAGATCCCAGGCAAAGTTCTCCAATTCACTCTGATTCCAAAGGGGATACACCAAACTGTTAAGCTCCTGCTAGAGGAGGGATGAACCTGCTCCCCTTCCTTATTCATGCACTCCCTTATTTGGTCACAACATAGTTAACTTTGAAAGGATCCCTTCCCTTGTCAATATCTTTCTCCCAGACCCAAACAAACGTATGCTTTAAAAGGAGATATGTTAACCAAGTTTTCTTCAATGAACAAAAAGGCTGAGTTTATTAATCCCAAGATGACCATAATACCAAAAGAATTAGGACCAGGAAAAGGCCATTCAGCTTCTCAAGCCCACTCTGCCATTCAGTAGGATCATGGCTGATCCAACACAGCTCATGTCCAGTTTTCCTCTGTTTCCCAATAACCCATGATTCCCTGACTGATCAAGAATCTATCTATCTCAGATAGACAAATATACACAAGGTCTCTGCCCCCACAGCTCTTTTTGGAGTTCCTAAGACTCATAATCTTCTGAGAAAAGAAATTCCTCCTCCTCTCAGTCTTAAATTGCTACCCTTTATTCTGAGACTATGCCCCCTGGTCCTAAACTCTCCCATGAAGGGAACTATCCTCTCAGCATTTAAACAGTTAAGGCCCTTAAGAATTCTGTATCATTCAATGAGAATACCTTTCATTCTTCTAAATTCCGGTGAGTAGAGTTCCTACCTGTTTAACATTTGCTCATAAATCAAACCCTCCATACCGGAATCATACCAATGCATCTTCTCTAAACTGCCTCCAATGAAATGATATTTCTTGAAACAAGGAGACCAAAACTGCTCACAGTAGTCCAGATATGGCCTCGCCAGCAACTTGTTAGGAGAATTAGCTACACAAAACACCTGCAGACAGATTAAACTTAAGAGATGGGTTCAAAAAGATAAAATTGTAAAAAGAGGTAGACGGATTAGTCTTGGAACTGTTTTGTGAAGAGTATATATTTGAATGTTGTGGCCATTGCAGTGGAAGTTACCAGTAACATTGGTGTTGGGAAGCTTGGTTTTGTAGACTGATTGACTTTCCTTTGTCCTGATTCCTCTAATTAAATTGGCTTGGAGCACTCAGTATGAGACAGGGTCTCCCTTTTGTTGTCCTGCTACACAGGGCTAACTAGAGGATAGTTCTTTAACTGTGATCTACACCACATACTAATTCTCGAACAAGAGGGTTCAGTCCCACTAGTCCACTTCAGTAGAGTGGAGACTGGCTATTTAACCACTGCCCATGTGTATTTCTCAAAGAGGAAAACACAAAAGTGTCTGAATTTTTGGACATGATCTGCAGAGGGTGACTTGCAGTTCAGCAAGGAGCTCTCATTGTCCTTGTGGACCTGAGAGATCTCAGTTCAGTCTGTTTGAAGTCTCATTCACAGCTTTAGGTGTTACATATGCAACGTGTGATTCGCACAGAACTTTACCAGACATCACCAAACTTACATCTGCATTTTTTTTTTCCACAGCAGTCTTCCTTTTGAAAGCAACAAATTTTGGAATTAAGGGTAAAAATGTTTATAAACACATTGGGGTCTGATTCATTATCATAACACTTTGCTCAATATTGGGAATATCTAATAATTGTTGGATACTCTATAATAGTGTATCTATAGAAGAGGCACTGTTCTTAGATAACAAGAAGGTTGTATTGCATGATAGAAATAAGTACAAGGACATACGGTCGGGGATAAGATCTGGCCAATGCATGGGCTCCGTCTGAAAGCTAAAGTGGAAATCTCGCAGGAATATTCCTCGACTCCAGCCACAGTGTGTGTGATATAGCAAAACGGCTGGAGCTACTGTAACACGAAACTAACTCCTTCAGGGTCATTACTTTATACAACATTCAGTGCTCTTATTTTAACAAACAAGACTATAGCAGTTTCACTGTACAAATAATGAATTATTCAAAAGAATGGTGTCACTGTAGCAACTTTCCAACAACAGTGACATTAATAAAGTGTAAATTCAGAGGATGCACGGCAGGTCAGCAAAGCCAATCAGTGGGTTGGTCATGGACCTACTGCTCAGATCAAAAATGAGAAACTAACTAAACATTTTCATAGTGTCACATAAAATGAGAAAAGACACTAGAAGTAAACATCAATATTTACATGATTGTGAGGAGGTGAGAGCATTTTGATATTTCCGATACAGTGTAGAGCTGGAGGAAACAGCAGGTCAGGCAGCATCAGAGAAGCAGGAGAGTTAACATTTTTAGCCTAGACCCTTCTGATGAAGGTCCTGATGAAGGGTCTAGGCCCGAACTATCGATTCTCTTGCTCCTCTGACCTGCTGTGTTCCTCTAGCTTCATACTGTATTGACTCTGACCCTAGTATCTGCAGTTCTTGCTGCTGATATTGTCGCCCCAGCAACCCAGAGAGCCAGGGAACCTGAGTTTTGATTTCTGCCTTGGCTGGTGCACGAACTTAAATGTGTAAAAAAAGATTCTGGAATTAGAATTGTGAATGGCAACAATATCAATTGTTGTAAAAACCCATCTGGTTTACTAATGTCCTTTAGGGAAGGAAATCTGCTGGTTTGGCTAGTGTATGATTCCAAAGCCACAGCAATGTGATTGAGTTTTCAATGCTCTCTGAAATGGCCTAACAAGCCATTCATTTGAATCAAAACTGCTTAAAAATAACCACAAAAGAATGAAACCAAATATTGACATGGCATCAATATAGGCACCAAAAACACTCAGCCCTGCCGACCCTGCAGCATCCTCCTTACTAACATGTGGGGGCTAGTGCCAAAGTTGGGAGGGCTGTCTCAATGGGGTGGCCTGGTGGCTCAGTTGTTAGCAGTGCTGCCTCACAGCGCCAGGGACCCGGGTTCAATTCCACCCTGGGGTGACTGTGTGGAGCTTGCACGTTCTCCCTGTGTCTGTGTGGGTTTCCTCTGGGGACTCCGGTTTCCTCCTGCACCCCAAAGATGTACAGGTTAGGTGGATTGGCCGTGTTAAATTGCCTGTAGTGCTCAGGGATGTGTAGCTTAGGTGGGTTATAGGGGGATGGATCTGGCTGAGATGCTCCAAGGATCGGTGTGGACTTGTTGGGCTAAAGGGCCTGTTTCCACACTGTAGGGATTCTATGATTAAAAAAAAACTAGTCAAGCAATAGCCTGATATATTTATACTTACAAAATTATACCTTGCACACTGTGTCCCAAATAGCACCATCACCATACCCAGGTGTGTCCTATGTACAGCAAAGGTAAACGTCTGAGGTTTATACTCAGGAGGGAGTTGCCTTGGGAATCCTTAACATTGAGTCCAGACTCCATAAAGTTTTACAGCAAACGGTTGAACATGAGTGAGAAAATGTCCTCCCTTAGCTGATGAATCAGTGCTCCTCCATGTTGAACACCTCTTAGAGGAAGCACTGAGTAAAAGTGTGAATGTATCCTGGTTTGGGGTCTTCACTGTCCACCACCAAGAGAGGCTCAGCAGCAGCACTACTGACTGAGCTTTTTTTCCTATTCGTTTGTGGGATGTGGGCGTTGCTGGCTGGCCAGCATTTCTTGCCAATCCCTTGTTGCCCTTGAGAAGGTGGTGGTGAGCTGCCTTCTTGAACCGCTGCAGTTCTCCTGCTGTGAGTTGACCCACAATGCCATTAGAGAGGGAATTCCACGATTTTGACCCAGCGACAGTGAAGGAACGGTGATATATTTCCAAGTCAGGATGGTGAGTGGCTTGGAGGGGAACTTGGAAGTGGTGGTGTTCCTACATGTCTGATGCCCTTGTCCTTCTAGATGGAAGTGGTCGTGGGTTTGGAAGGTGCTGTCTGAGGATCTTTGGAGAATTTCTGCAGTGCATCTTGTAGGTAGTACACACTGCTGCTACTGAGCGTCGGTGGTGGAGGGAGTGAATGTTTGTGGATGTAGTGCCAATCAAGCAGGCTGCTTTGTCCTGGATGATGTCAAGCTTCTTGAGTGTTGTTGGGGCTGCACTCATCCAGGCGAGTGGGGAGTATTCCATCACACTCCTGTCTTGTGCCTTGTAGATGGCGGTCAGGCTTTGACGAGTCAGGAGGTGAGTTACTCGCCGCAGTATTCCTAGGTGATCTAGTCCTAAAGGATGTTGCTGCTAGACTGGGTCTGCAGCGGGAGGTGAGAGAACCAAAAACCCCATCTTTACCAATCTGTCTGCCTCAGGTGTGTCCGTCCATGACAGTATCAGTAAGAGAGACCACTGCGCAGTCCTGGCAGAGACAAAATCTCATCTTCACATGAGCCTACTCTCCATCGTGTTACAATTCTTAAATAGGTTTCAAACAATCTAACCGCTCAAGATTGGGCATCCATGAGGCACAATGGACCATCAGAAGCCATAGAACTGTCCTCCAGCACAATCTGCAACTCACGGCCCGGCATATCCCCCACTCAGCCATTAACATCAAACCAGGGGATCAACCCTGGTTCAATGGAAAGTGCAGGAGGGCATGCCAGGAGCAGTACAAGATAGACCTAAAATGAGGTGTCAACCTGGTGAAGCTGTAACACAGGACTACTTGTGTGGCAATAAACAGCATAAGATGCAAGTGATAGACAGAGCAATTCCACAAATCGGAGAGGAGGTGTGAGGTAGAATGAGAGCAAGTGGTGCTTTAAATATTTTGAAGAATGGAATTTGGCAGAAAAATGTTTATCCAGAACATAGCCAGTCATTTACATTCTTTATACAGCTCTGTTTACTGCTGGGTCCCAGTGAACGAAGACGCCTGTCTGATTCCAAATTGTGGGTTGTGGTACTATATAAGTTGGCGAACAAATTCTAATTACTGTTTAACTAATGTCAATGATAACAAATCCACAAACATTTTGCAGACTGAAATAGTTTCCAAATGGCTAAAGGTTGTTTTCCTCATTGGATTGGATAGATTCTGGCAGTTGTCTGGTTACTGGAACCTAGTTATTTTTGGGAGTGTGGATGGATTTATCACAAAGGGGAATAGGATTTGAATTGGAATCAAAGGGTGGATGGTGAGTGCAGAGGGTGTTTATTCTCTGCTGTCAGCCATGCTCTGAGTTTAACCTGTCTAGTTCCAGGTTTTACTATCTGAGGACCAAGAGTACCTCAAGCCAATTACAAGTTGCCTAAAGTCCAAATTCCCCATGTGTGTCTCAGTTGTCCCCATGGAGCTCTGTTGTGAGTATGTAACTGCAATTTAAAAAGTTCTTTCATTATGAATAAAGGTTCAGTTGACAAAAGAGAAGTCTTTCAGTTTTATTGTACTTTTTATGTCTTCTGAGCATCCTAAAGCATTTCATAGTTTATGAGGTACTTCTGTTCGTCAGCTTGACTGTAGTTTCTAGTTTGATGCCAAATGCATGAGCAGATAATCAGGCTGACCATACACTGTTGTACAGGGAATATTGGTGTTAGAGGTGACATCTTCCAGATTAAATAGCATAGCATCATAGCGTCCTAGAATTGGCCAAAATATTCTAACTGCAGTCTAATCAACATTTTAAACTTTAATGCTTCTTTTGATCATGTTCTCAACTTGAGTTGCTACTTTAAATGATTTGCTTATTCATATTCCAAATCACCTTGTTCATGTACCCAACCCAGACTGGCATGTTCGAAGTAATATGCAGTTCCCTTTTTTTTTCTTGCCAGAATGTAATACCTGACAGCTATCTATGTTCAAATTATTTTGCCAATTATATACCTTCTTGCAAGTTTATTAATATCCTTACATAATTTATTGCAATCCTTCTCAGAATCAACCTTCACCTCTCTCACTCTTTGGTGTCATCTGTGAATGTAGAAAGTGTGTTTTTGATGGAAAAATCCAAATGATTAATGTAAATGGTGAGCAGTAGTGGATCGAGCACTGATCCATGTGGAACATCACTTCCTACTTTCTGCCTCTTTGAATAGTAAACCCATTCACTGGTTTCTGTATCGAAGCCAGGTTATAAACTGTTCTGCCATTTGCCACCTGATTCCATATTCCGTATCCTCATTCATTAGTCTATCCTCTATTATTTTATCAAAGGCTTTTTGAAACTCTAAATAAATTTCATCTTACAAATTACTACATTACCCAAGCCAGCTCTCTCCACTGCCTCTTCAAAAACTTGAAAGAAATCGGCCAGGGTAAATTTTTCTGATTGAAATTCATGCTGTTTATTGACTACAATATTTATGTTCCCCACATAAATGGTCTTCTACTAGGAATTGTTAGGAGTTCAATTTTTACCAATCACTGATATTAAGCTGATAAGTTCAGTGCCCTGGACCTGTTTATTCTCTGCTTTAATAACCACAGAATTGTTGCAGCATGGATGAAGTCCATTCAGCCTATTGTGTGTATACTAGCTCTCTGAATGACCATTCACTTCATGACATTCTCCAACCTTATCCATAGAACTCTGCCTTTCTTCTTAATGAATTCACAGTGTAGTTATAACGTTAGCTATATGCCAGGCTTCCAGCATTATACTTTTCTCCCCTCCCACCCCACAGTGTATGATTGAAATATGTGGCAATGCCTCTGCCACTTCTTCACTAGATTCTTTTTAAATTGTGGATATAATTTGTTGAGACCACAGATGTTTTCTGTTTAGGTTTGATGAGTTCATTTAATATCTTATCTCTTTTAACTTGAAATGCAGTAATCTTATTTTGATTCTCACTTTCCGGTGCTATGTTCACCAGTCCTGTTTCCCTGGTAAATACTGAAGCAACGTCATTAAATGATTTTTCTGTCCATTCTCTCTCATTAATTTGCCTTGTCATTAAGTGGCCATTTCCCCATTGTGACTTCCTTTTTATTAAACTATAGGACTGTAAAATGCTGTTGGATATCATGACTTGTCAATATTTGAGCCTACTTAACCAATCAGCACACTGTCACACAAGGAAGAGGGCTCTCCATCCTCTTCCTGTATTGAATTCAATACCTTTCCATGGCCTTCTCCAACAGGATAGTGCCGTCTCTTCATCATTCACTTCCTCAAGAGCCAAATGCTGAAACCTCCATTGCAGAAAGGATGGTAAACTGAGGCACTGAGCTCTCTCCTTCACAATGTGGGCCATCTTCTCCTGCACAGGACAGAGAGTGAGCTAAGCTAATACTGCCCTCCAGAAGTTGCTTTAAAAGAAGATGCTTCATTCATCAGTGCTGCCAGCTACTCAATAGCACAAGGACTTTGACCCTTCCTGACAAGTCAGTGATTTCCCAGGGTATAAAGTTCTCTCATGTTCAGGAGCACCAGGCACCTTTAGGATACTTAATGCTTTGTCTGCTGATGGCTGTAGAACTGTCCCCTGGGTATTGTGATGCTCTCACCATGCCAGAAGGTAATTAAACCTTCTCCAGCATTGGAACCCTTCCAGATCCTTCCTGACAGCACTGCAGCCTGTGTACACCATCAGGTCTGTTTAATTTGTCCAGGGAATATGACCTTTTATTGCCACCTTCTAGGAACAATGTGCCTCACCTTTTGTGAAAAATCTCCTCAAGAAGGGCATTGCTAAATCTGTAAGCAGTCCTGCCTGAGCTGACTGGCCTCAGTCTCTTCCCCTGTTGACTGCTGCTTTCCATTGAGTTACCAGGCAGCTGTCACAGTAAGGCAACATCATGCCTTTAAATTGGACCCTGCCTCCTTCCTGTGGCTTCTGTCACCAGTTGGGGCATCAAACCTACCCTCCAATCAATTAGGGTCAATGCTGGGCAAAATCAGAACCTTTGACTGCTTCCCTCGGAGCGAAAAATAAAACTGGCCTGACATTGAGGCCGTGACTTCAAATGTAACATCCTGCTGCTTGGTTCCTTGCAAACTCCTGTCAATCATTAACAGTGAACTTATTTCCCCTGAAGGGGGACAATATACAGCCATACTTACAAATTAAAACGCTCACCAAGGAACCTTAACAAATCCCTGGGTTCAGAGATCCAGCGAAGGTTATACCGAACTGGGAAACAGAAGTCAGTGGAATGGGAAAGCCTGTTAATGGTAAATGCAGATACTTACTAAATAGCTTCCCCTGTGTGAGCTGGTTCTCAGTCACTTTGGTTTTAATATAGTTCAACTTTCAAGATAAAGTTGGCAGTGCACAAGAATCTGGTTCACATTTGTTTAACGGTGGTGTGCACCAAATCAGCTTGGCACAATTATCTTTGACATCAGTGGTTCTCTTTGTCAGACAGCATGGGGAGCAGGAGTATGGCAGGGAGGCTCAGGGTTAAGAAGGAGTGTTGAGTGGGGGGTAGCGGTGGGGGGATGGTGTGAGGGTATGGAGGAGTTGAAAGGAATCACGGAGAGGACAGGTGGTAGGGTTGTGGCACAAAGGAGTGAAGTAGGAATGGGAAGGGTTTTGTCTGTTGGGTGAAGTGGAGGATATTGCTGACAACTTAAGAAAATGAGGGGCCTATAGCACATTGGCAGTGCCGTCCAAATGTTGGTCCACCTCAGCGTGTTAAGTAGCTTTACAAGGGCTTTGAATTCGTGCTACAACGTTTGAATGCTCTCCACTGAGGGTGATCTTGGACAACCTCCGTTACAATGCACAGGAGAACAGCTCGTTCAGTCTGGGCTCACAGAGAGGCGAGTGTGGCAAGCGTGAATATTCAAGATAGAGTGTACAAAAACATCATCATTTTTCCACAACAAAGAAATACCCAGAACTCTCCGGTAACCATCCAAGTGTGCCAGCCTTGAGGTGTGTGACTGCATTTAGATCTCTGACTAAGCTAGTCTCAACAAATCATGATGATGCACCTTTGAAGAAAGTGAAACTAATGGAGTGTAATTTATTTATGAGTGAAATGTAAATTTGAAAGAAACACCTTTGAGTTCTCAACCAGTTTTCTGTTAATGGCTGTGGAGTTGAGCAGGACAGTTTAGATGGTGATGCAGAGTCTCTGCTGGAGCCACCCACGGCTGCAGCATTGTCAGCTGATGGTGAATGTGACTACGGAAAACTTTTGCTTGCAGCAGAATTGGGCCTGTTTCATGAGCATGCTGGCTGTGTTTTAAGTTTTAATTGTAATCGTGTGAGTAACAAGGAAAATCAATAGAGCGGAAGGGGTGCACCCCTCTGGCCCTGCCCTCCAGAACAATGTGCCAGTAACAAAACCCCACCCACAGGTTTTAGTGAGTTCATTCATGTGGACCGCTTTACTGCTGCAACTGTTCTCATACTGCTTTTGGCTGAAGGACATTTTTCAAGTGGATTAGGAATGATCAACACCCATTTAAATTATAGCACTATACAATACTCATAATAGGGAAGTGCTGTGTGTAAACAGTGTTTTAAAAGTGCTTCTAAGGAAACAGGTATTTACTTAAAGCAGCAATTTGAGAATTATTCATTGATGTAGGCAATGATGAGACAGACCAGACACATCAGAGATAAATGATCACTGACACTATGTTTTCATTATGGTTAGAGTCTGCCTGTTGTGTCACATGCCCACACACACACACACACACACACACAGATATATGTAGACACACACATACACACACAACACACAACACACAGATGAGTGCACATAGACACATATACATGTGTGCGCGCACATGCGCATGCGCGCACACACACACACACACACACTCACACACACATGCACACATGCACACACACACACACACACAGATATACGTAGACACAAGCACACACACACTCAATATAAACAGCTTTTTGCCAAATTAATGTTAACCACGGTCTCACTCCATTTGGATGTTTAAAGGTCTCGAAGCTGCCCACTATTTTATCTTGAAATGTAACTCCCCATAAACATACAAGTTTCCTTTCCACCTATTCAATTACAGAGTCTTTATTTGAACATGACATTCTTGAATATTTTACAGACCTGTGCAAACGCATTCAGCTTCTTTTTATTATTTAATTAACTATTTTCACAACTTGTATTTATGTAGTACCTTTAATGTAATAGAACACTCAAAGATTCTTCAAAGGTGCTTTATGAAGGAAAACTGAACAGCAAGTCACATAAAGTGATATTTGGCAGATGGTGGAAAGATTTGGTCAAAGAAATAGGAACTAAGTGTTTTAAAAAGGGAAAGGAAGGTGGATGCCATTCCAGAGTGCAGGATTTTGGCAACTAAATCACAATAGTGAAACAACTACTGTCAGGGATGCTCAAGAAATCAGAATTAGAGGAGCATAGATGTCTTATAGGATTGTGGGTCTGATTGAGATTATAGAAAGAAGGAAGATTGATATCATGTCGAAATTTGAAAACAAGAATTGGAGTTTTTAAACCAAAGCACTGCTTTTCCAGTTGCTAATGTTAACCGGTGAGCACAAGGGGTGATGGTTTAAGGGGACTGGCTGCAAAGATGATCACCGGCAGCAGAGTTTTGGTTGAGCTCAGGTTTATAGATGGGCGAATGTGCAATGTAGGTCAGGCGTGCAGTGGAATAATCAGTCTTCCAGGTCACAAATACACAGATGAAGATTGCAGAAACAGAGCTGGACATCAGTTGGTGGTCTTACTGATGGTGCAAATATGACATCGGATGCTCATCCCGGGATCAAGTCTGACACCAACCATACAAGGAATTTACATTATTTTGGAATACTGGAGGATCTGAGTGCGTCAAAGTGACAGTTTTTCTGCAACCACAACAATAAAAGCAACAACAGAAAAGAACAGCGAAATAGAAGCAATAAACTCATGTCCACTTGCTTGATAGTATCTGGTGCCCCCTGCTGTCCAAACTAGTTAATTTAGTGAGAGAGAGATAGTAGGAACTGCAGAGGCATAGATAGAGTGGATATCCAGAGACTTTTTCCCAAGGCAGAAATGACTATCACGAGGGGGCATAATCATGAGGTGATTGGAGGAAGGTATAGGGGAGATGTCAGAGGTAGGTTCTTTACACAGAGAGTGGTGGGTGTGTGGAATGCGCTGCCGGCAGTGGTAGTAGTGCCAGATACATTAGGGACATTTAAGTGACCTTTGGATAGGGACATGGATTTCTGATGAAGGGTCTAGGCCCGAAACGTCAGCCTCTCTGCTCCTATGATGCTGCTTGGCCTGCTGTGTTCATCCAGCCCTGCACCTTGTTGTCTCTGTAGTTAATTTAGTGAATCCATTTCTGATCCACTCTGATTTAGGCAAAAGTCCCAGTAATATAATAATTCACAGTAAATCTCTTTTTACCCTTTCCTTTCAGTCCCAACTTACATTCATCTGGAAGAATTTTCCTTTTCACAAGTCTTAATATCTTTTAATTTTACAGAAGATTTATGAATGTTGTGAGTTCTTACCACATTGCATCACGGTTATACCTCCTAATATACCAATATCATAAACATCTCAGCAATGTGATGTGAATTCAGGGCTGCAAACAAGGTGCAACTGATATGTGAATAGATGTATATTCATTTATTAAGAGCAGAATCATAGAAGCACAAGTGTGACAGTCTAGGTAGACCTAGTACCTACCTAGGGTAGACCATTTAGGACTGAAATTAGGAGAAATATTATCACTCAGAGAGTGGTGAGCCTGTGGAATTCCCTGCCACAGGAAAGCAGTTGAGGCCAAAACATTGAATATTTTCAAGAAGAAGACAGATATAGTTCTTAGAGCCAAAGGGATCAAAGGGTATGGGGCTAAAGTGGGAACAGGATTCTGAGTTGACTGATCAGCCATGATTATATTGAATGGTGGAGCAGACTTAAATGGTCTTCTCCTGCTCCTATTTTCTATGTTTCTGTGTTTCTAGATGTGAAATGAAATTGGAAAGTGGCTGGGACAACACCCAGGTTGGGTGGACTCAGTGTCAGTTTGATAGGCACAAGCATGGAATCTATGTCTGCTGGACACTAGGATATTGATGGAACTATATGCATGAAGTAGGCATTTGCAAACTCTTGCTACATTTCACCTGCAAACGTTTCATCTTTGATTTGCAGTGTGCGCAGAGTGAATGTGCTTTGGGATCAAATGCTGATCAAAGGCAATTTGGACCAGAGATCACAAGGTGTAGAGCTGGATGAACACAGCAGGCCAAGCAGCATCAGAGGAGCAGGAAGGCTGACGTTTCGGCCTTTAGTCCTTGTAAATCTAACATTGGCATCTCAACAATGCAAGAGTTAGTGGCAGTGACTTAAAAAGAAGTGAATGCTGGCTAAACGTGTCCCACCATTTGTGAAACTTCCAAAGGTGCTGTGAGACAAGGGGAACATCATTTCATCGTATGTCATTTAAGTATGACTATGGACTGTAATGGATACAATAAACTCTTCAATGATTGAATTGGGTCTAGAACAGGAGGAGGGTCAGAATGCAGCAGTAATGTGCTATAATGTGTCAGTTTTTGCTGCAATGTGCCATTCGCTCAGCAGGTGAGGCACATTCACCAAGTTGGTGTACACGCTGTGACCAGGGCCCCGGTGAGGCAGACACTAGGACTGCTGAAGGTGCAGTTCTGCTGCGTGGACCGGTCTGGGGGAAGCCCGGTATAATCCAGACAGAATGTGTCTCAATATGTGGGGCAGCACAGTGGCTCAGTGGTTAGCACTGTTGCCTCACAGTGCCAGGGACCTGGGTTTGATTCCACCCTTGGGCGACTGTCTGTGTGGAGTTTGCACATTCTCTCTGTGTCTGTGTGAGTTTCCTCCAGGTGCTCCAGTTTCCTCCCACAGTCCAGAGATGTGCAGGCTAGATGGATCAGCCATGCTAAATTGCCTGTAGTGTTCAGGGATGTGTAGATTAGGTGGGTTACAGGGGGGTGGGTCTGGATAGGATGCTCTGAGAGTCAGTGTGGACTTGTTGGGCCAAAGGGCCTGTTTCCACACTGTAGGGATTCTATGATCCTTCATTGAACTAATTTAATTCTGTCAACTGTGCTCTGCACAATTGGAGCAGGCAACAAGGGGATACATTGGATGTTGGGGGAATGGGAGCAGTCATCCAATTGGGGAGAAGGAAACCCTCTTTGTGTGTGACAGCTTTAGCTGCATTGGCCACTTCGGTTTGCTTTTGCTGACTGGAAATGAAAACTCATGGTTGGACTTGTCAGATTTTATAGCAAAAAGTTGTGGCCTGAGGAAATCTGTGAAGTAGTTTGTGGCTGGACTCAACCGTTGCTTTGTCTGCTCCAGATAGGTATTGATAAAAATGTTCATAATCAAAGATACTGGTCAGGCACTTTTTCTTAATCTGAGCAAAATGTCATTCCATTTGCTTTACCATCCCGGGTGTACATGTAACAACATTAGGGCTGCTCTAATTTCTGTCTCACTGGCATTAGATCACAAGGTGACTTCATCATTTGCAATGTGGGGAGGTGATGGCCTAGTGGTATTATCACTGGACTGTTAATCCAGAGACCCAGGTAATGTTCTGGTGGATCAGGGTTCAAATCCTGCCACGGCAGATGGTGAAATTTGAATTCAATGAACGTCTGTCATTAAGACTCTAATGATGAGCATGAATTGATTGTTGGGGGAAAAACCCACCTGGTTCACTAATGTCCTTTAGGGAAGGAAACTGCCATCCTTACCTGGTCTGGCCTACATGTGATTCCAGACCCACAGCAATGTGGTTGACTCTTAACTGCCCTCTGGGCAATTAGGGATGGGCAATAAATGCTGCCTGGTCAGTGGCACCCTCATCCCGTGAAGGAATAAAAAAAAACATGGTATTCAGGCTACTGGTATTCTGTCACTAGTTAATGCTATTTCATGTTCCATGCCCCAACACACTGTATCCTGTACATCCTTGGCTGTGGATTAATATATTGGTTCACATTCCAACAGCAAATTGAGCAAGCCTTCTGCTGAATTGTTATTGAGTTCAATAAATTGTTGCACTAGCTTGATACCTGTTGATCATTGCATCACAACACATCTGCATATGTTAGTTGCTTTTCTGAAAGTACATCTTTCCTCTCTCAGTAGACATGTTTTCACTGCAGGATCTCGTTAAATAGATTTTCTTTCAGTTGTGAAAATTCATGCAGCTCTGTTGATCAATCATAGAACCCCTACAGTGTGGGACCAGGCCATTTGGCCCATTGCATCCATACTGACCTGCCAAAGAGCACCCCCCCCAGACCTACACCCCTACCCCCACTCCACCCCTGTAAACCTGCATTTCCCATGGCCAATCCACACAACCTACACATCTTTGGACTGTGGGAGTAAGCCCATGTAGATATAGGGAAATGTGTAAACTCCTGAGGGTGGAATCGAACCCAGGTCCCTGGTGCTATGAGGCAGCAGCACTAACCATTTAGCTACTTTGCCACCTTCAATGCTTTTTTCATTGAGCCTTAATATTGAACATCAGTATTCACAAGTTGTGTTCACTTACTGTTCATGATGTGCATTCAAGGCTTCACGGATGCTGTCAGACCTGCTGAGCTTTTCCAGCAACTTTGTTTTTGTTCCTGATTTACAGCATCTGCAGTTCTTTCGGTTCCTGTTGTAGCAACTATGCTTCTTGGCAACTCTTTAACACTAATTGTCAGCTCCACTCGGACATCATGTTATGAATGCACGATAGTTTAGCCCGTGCTGTGTCTTTATTGAACTGCCTGAAAGAACCTACACTGAGAGGGGCAACATGGGGGTCACACGACTAAGGCAAGCTAAGAGAAACATTATCACAATTATATCCCAAACAGATGTTGTGTACTTGGATCTTATAAGACTGAGGTAGATTTTATTTTAATTAACAGTATCAAGAATTATGGAGTACAGGCATGCAATTGCAGTTGAGATACATATTGCCCATGATCCAATTGAAGGATGGAGCAAGTCTGAGAGGCCGAATAGCCTACTGTTGTTCCCATGTTTCACCAAATTGGATTGGCTTCTTTCCACAAACTCTTTAGTTTTTGAGGTTGGTTGGCTCAACACCAACCTCAACACCCACAACCCGAGCTACAAATCTACTCCAAAACCTCAGGAACTCTTTAGGTTTTTATTCCCCAAATGCAGTACCTGAAAGGGTGGAGGAAACAGATTAAGTAATAACTCTCAAAAGAGGATATATAATTATTTGAAGGGAAGCATTTTGCTGTGTTGTGGGGTAAGGACTGCAGAGTGGGACTAACTGCAACACTTTCAATCTGTTGGCACATGGTCTCCTTCTGTACCATGTCATTCTTTTACCCTAACAACAACAGAGTCAATTCAAACTGATACATGATCCACTGAATTACTTGGGGTAGGAACTTCATATCAGCAGGAAAATGCTAACAATGAACCAGCTACAAAGCTCAAAAATAGTGAACTTGTTTCAACAATGCATAAGGAACCTTAGTTTTTACAATTTGATTAATGATCCAAGACATAGAAAATGTAGCCAACTGTTTTCCCATTTCCCAAAGTTCTCACCTGATTGATAGATGGAGTTTAATTTAGATAAATGTGAGGTGTTGCATTTTGGAAAGGCAAATCAGGGCAGGACTTATACACCTAATGGTAAGGTCCTGAGAGTGTTACCAAAAAAAGAGACTTTGGATTCCAGGTTCATAATTCCTTGAAGGTGGACTCCCAAATAGACAGGGTAGCGTAGAAGACATTTGGTATGCTTGCCTTTATTGGTTAGTGCATTGAGTATAGAAGTTGGGGTGTCATGTTGTGGCTGTGCAGGACATTGGTTGGGCCACTTTTGGAATACTGCATTCATTTCTGGTCTCCCTTCGACAGGAAAGATGTTGTTAACTTGAAAGGGTTCAGAAAAGATTTACAAGGATGTTGCTGGGGTTGGGGGGTGGGTTTGAGCTATAGAGAGAGGCTGAATAGGCTGGGGTATTTTCCCTGGAGTGTCAGAGGCTGAGGAGTGACCTTACCAGAGGTTTATATGAGGGTCATGGATGAGCAGAATAGCCAAGGTCTATTTCCCAAAGTGGGGGAGTACAAAACTAAAGGGCATAGCTTTAACATGAGATGGGAAAGATATAAAAAGGACCTAAGGGTCAACTTTTTCATGCAGAGGTGGTGCGTGCATGGAACGAGCTTCCAGAAGAAGTGGTGGAGACTGGTACAATTACAAGATTTAAATGGCGTCTGGATGAGTACATGAATAGAAAGGATTTAGAGGAATTTGGACCAAATGCTGGCAAATGGAACTAGATTTATTTAGGATATCTGGTCAGCATGGACAAGTCGGACTGAAGGGTCGGTTTCTGTGCTGTATAGCTCTATGATTCTATGATTTTGGCAGACTTTCTGCATAAAAGAATATAAGATGCAAAAATGGGCATTGGGATCTGTCCTGTGTTGACCTGTATCTATTTGTTATGCTGCGATGTGCAGCAATATGTTTGGGTGATATGGGATGTCATGTTTCAGGACCTGCTGGTGTATTGAGTTGTGGGTTTGAGGACTGCCAACAGTGGATTGAAGGGTTCACCACTGATGGAGACTGCAGGAAATCGAGGAGTGGCTGAAGCTAATGATGTACCTAGTATGATGTGCCATTTGAAGACTGAAATCACTCACTTTGACACGTGTCAAATTGTTAAGCTTCTTTCCACACCATATCCGATGTCGAAAGCCCAGACATTGATTTCTGCTGCTGCTTTTACTATCTGCCACCTCATCATACATCTTCCACTCCTCCTGGTCTCCTGAGGATAGAGAATGCCTCTCCTTCTGTCTTCATCTTGCACCAGTGGATTATCAGAAAAATGTTGGGTCCACTGTCTGGAAGAAACAAAACTTGAATAAGGGTTTTATCAATACATAAGCTTCCTCCCAATAAATGTTCACTTTTTCAAATTATCACAAGCAAACCGCTGTTGTGGCCAATGATGCTCATGTTACATTAGAGTGGAGGACAGTGCACATTTCTTGCTTATAACTTGATTGAATTGCTTATGTTTATGTGTTATGTGGCTGTGTGGATACTGAATTGAGAAGGAACTTCTTCACCCAGAGGGTTGTTAATCTATGGAATTCCTTGCCCAGTGGAGTAGTTGACGCTACTTCAGTAAACGTTTTTACAGATAAGGTAGATATTTTTTTGAACAATAAAGGAATTAAGGGATACGGTGAGAACACAGGTAAACGGATCTGAGTCCACAAAGATCAGCCATGATCTTATTGAATGGCGGAGCAGGCTCGAAGGGCCGGACGGCCTACTCCTGCTCCTAGCTCTTATGTTCTTATGTGCTTACATGGGATAGTTTTAAAGAGTGTTACAAATGTCCTATATTGTGTTGACATTTTCATGGCATAAGGTAAACAGATTTATTTGAAGAGTCTAGCTCTACACTTGCACAAAATTATGGTTTTGTACGAACATAGGAAACAAGAACAACAGAAACCAATCACCCTCTCAAGCTTGCTCTTCCATTTAATAAGTTCATGGTTGATCTATTTGTGTTTTTAATTCCACATTCCCATTTACCCTCAGTAACCTTTGATTCCCCTGCCTAACAAGAATCTATCCAACTCTGTTTTAAAAATATTCAATTACCCTGTTCTATTGCCTTCTGAAGCAGGGAGTTCCAAAATTACATAACCCATCTGAGAGAAAAAAAATCTAGTGAACTTTCTCTGAACAACCTTCAACCCATTTACATCCTTCCTTAAATAGGGAGGGTTAAACTGCACACAATATTGGAGATGTGGCCTCACTGATGCCCAGTATAACTTGAAATAACTGCATAAAGGCCAGTACCCCATCTCTATTTACATGTGCACAGTACATGGACTCTAACCAGCTAGCCCAGAGCCAGTACCTAGAGTAATAAGACTCTCTGAGACTCCTGATAATAACTGTCAGCATGGCTCCCTGATTGGTCATGGTAACCACCCCAATCAGGGATATCATACTCATTGAGATCCACCTGGCCATCATTCCAATCACTACAAACGGAAGATAGATGCAGTCATTGTAAATATGGTGGCAAATGAAGATGCATGATGAAATGCTGTTGAACAACAGGGTATAATTCACCAGTTTGAGTTACACATGTTTACAAGCCTAGTGCTGACCTTCTTGAAATAATTGCTGCCAATGAAACAATTTAAATGCTTGAAAATTATAGCACAAAGGAGCTGAATGTTGCACCTAATGGATGGAACACAGTGTATTAGTTTTCCCTGAACTTTCCTCTCTAAGCTGCAGCTATAACAATTCCATCATTGTGAAACAGGCATGCTGCTTTTGGGTGTCTGGTGGGATATTGCTGGGACTGAAGAGTTTGAGCTATAGCGAAAAGCTGAAAAAGATGGGACTTTCTTCTCCGGGAGTGTTGGAGACTGAGGGGTGATGTTATAGAGACTTATAAAATTATGAGGGGCATGGATAGGGTGAATAGCCAAGGTTTTGTTTTTTAACCCAGGGCAGGAGAGTCCAAAACTAGGCGGCATAGGTTTAAGGTGAGAGGAGAAAGATTTAAAAGGGACCTAAGGGGCAACTTTTTCACACTGAGGGTGGTACGTATGTGGAACGAGCCGTGAGAGAAAGTGGTGGAGTTTGGTACAATTACAACATTTAGAAGGCATTTGGATGGGTACATGAATTGGAAGGGTTTAGAGGGATATGGGCCAAATGCAGGCAAATGAGACTAGTTCAATTTAAGATATTTGGTCGGCACGGACGTGTTGGACTGAAGGGTCTGTTTCTGTGCTGTATAGCTCCATGACAAGACCTGGGGTGCAGTTTCCATTCTTGCAGTTTCATTTAAACATCTGACCCACACAGGAACTTGCATCAGAAGCCTTACTGTCACATCCATCCTTTTCATAATGGGCTCAAGGTTTTCTCATTTAGTGGATATAAGGTGTTTTTCAATTGCTGGACATTCATTTGTAATCTATGCGAAGAAATAATTTGCTAATGAGCTAGTTAATTAAATAAGGCGAGGTGACGGGTAGTCAAAAAATAAATCTATGAATTAAAATCTTTCCTATGGAAAACAGTTAAAAAGACCTGAGTTGTGACAGCCAGAATAAACAACTGATCACTCGTTTGTCGTTGTTGTTCATTCTTTGAGATGAAGGTGACCTTAGTGATCAGCTGGACTGTTTGGTCAAGTTTCTATAGTATAGGTGGCTGCTGAGGATGACCTGGAAGTTTTGGCTGGGAACACGACAGGATACCTCTTCCCTTCAGCTGTGGTCTTCATTTGTTTACTTCAGTCTGTGACTTTTCTTCTATCTCCTTCCCTAGAATTACAGAACGTTACAGCACATAATTGAATCTGCATTAATGTTTATCTCCAGAGGAACCACTGTGTCCCATCCAAGTGCCGCTTCCCATGCCCTTTAACGTTCCTCCTCTTTCAAGCAGCACTTTAATTTCTTGCTTTTTTAAAAAAAAGTGGATTTGGTTTCAAGGGTGATTTATAGTGGGGAATTCCAACCTCTAATTATCCACTATTTAAAGAAATATTTTCTAACATTCCTTTAATTATTTTACTAATTAGCTTAAACTTTGTTCTTTTTCATTATTGTTTAAGAAAGCAGCTGAAACCATCTCAAACCCCTATATAATTTTGAAGTCTACAATCAGATAATCTTTTAATTCTCAGTTTGAGTGTAAAACCCCTAACTTTGCAAGTTTCTCTTCATAACTGTAACTTCACGTAAATAAATGGATCAATATTGTGTTAACTTATTTGGGAAGAGTGTGCCACTTTTCCCACGTCATTTCAAAATGTATAAAAGACCATCTAAACCAACAAAGCGTCCATTTTGCCTGAGTGACTGCTATTCAGGACTAAAGCAATTCACACCAGGTTTTGTCACGAACAGAAAATAATACGTTGACCTTAAAACAGAGGCAACATTTAAACTTCAAATTGACAGCTGTCAAAAATTGACTAAGTCATGCTTCCCAGCATCCACAGGGATTTAGTCTAACACAGTGTGGGGCTGGAGGAACACAGCAGGTCAGGCAGCATCAGAGGAGTAGGAAAGTCGATGTTTTGGGTTGGGATCCTTCTTCAGAAGTGAAGTTTTGAAGAAAGGTCCTGATCCGAAATGTCAACTTTCCTGCTCCTCTGATGCTGCCTGGCCTGCTGTGTTCTTCCAGCTCCACACTGTGTTAGACTCTGACTCCAGCATCTGCAGTTCTTACTATCTCCACAGGAATTTAGACCGTTCTTAAAAAAAACCTTGAAATGAAACACACAGTACAAAGTGAATATATCAGTAAAGAGATGGTGGAGGTAATCAGAACACACAATGATTGGTGTCCATTCAAGTCCCAACTTTTAAATGATTTGCCCTGACCATTGAAATTCTGTGCACAAATTGTGGAATTATAAATAGTGCTTAAAAGCTGATGAGCAGTCAGTTCTGTATGTTTGGGTGTGACCCACACTCGTTGGAAATGCTCAGCCCAAAAACTGTCCATTGGAGCAAACTTCAGTCAGCAATCTGACAATGCTGATGAACCACAAATTAAACCATTAAAACACCTTCATATGTTAATGGACTATTATGGGATTGTTGCAAGGTGTAAGAAAGTACAATCAAGAGCAGGAGGTGTTTACAATATTCATTGTCGCAGGTGTAATTTTTGAACTGTAAGAAACCTCTGTTTAGGGAAGGGGCTATGATCTCTAGAGTAACCACAGGCAGGATTAATTATCCACACAAGTGGGATTGTACTCCTGAGTAATTGGTAACTTGAGTACAATTAAAGGAACAAGGTTCATGAGTATTGACTTAACTTGAAAGGAGCAGGATAGTGATGGTTATAATTGATGGTAGAGTATTGATGATTGTAAGCTGTTGGGGTGGAAGCAAATTCATGCAGGCAGTAGGGGAAATACAGCAGGTCAGGCAGAACCTCTGCAGAGAAACAGAATCAACATCTCAGGCCAGTGATTTCCTCTGCACTCCCCCATCAGATTCTGATAACAGGACGTTGACCTGAAATGTTAACTCAGTTTCTGTCCCTAGATACTGTCTGGCCTGCTGACTTTTGCCAGCCTCTTTATTCTTATTAAGGACAATGGCTGTTGGCAGATGAAAATCAAATAGTTTTGAGGCTGCCCAGCAGGACTCTGCTAAATCATTTAGAAGGACAGAAATGGTCAGTGATAGGTAGTGTGAGACTATTGTGATAGGGGAGGTGATTGTGTTGACTTGTATCACTCAAGAATTATTTGATCACTGAGGGCCCAGGCACAAAAGGGCTATTTGTGTTTTATCCTCTAATGTTCTCTATTTCCTATTGCACTTCTCCCTCTGTGCTCACTCCACCTCCTTGCTTCTGCAAGATGAAACTCTCTTTCTCTCCTCTGCAGTGCAAAAGACAAGGCTGCTATGTTCAGCCCAAACATTGTACATATCTCCAGCAGCAATTGGAAGAGGCAAGATATGTACAAGGCAAGATCTATCATCATCTTGTAAGCCTCAAATTGCAGTTTTTGCCCTGCTTTAAGATTGTATTTGTGCTGCAAAGTTGATAGATTTTAGTCACAAACTCTTTAATGAAGTGAAGATAGTACTGATCTTCACTGAAGAAATTGCTCCCTAAATTCTCTTGCGTGCATGATTTACTGCCCTCTTCCCCTTCTTTACCCCTCTTCAAGTAGCTTGCTCCATTCTGTACGGTCTCTGTTCATTCTTCCAGCTATGCTCAAAGCAAGAGAGAAATCTACAAGGCTACTTATGTCTGGAAGCAACTTATTTTTCAACATAAATTGTTAAATATATCTCTAGAGAAAGCTCAAAGTTTGTGACACTCAGCAGACTTGTTCCCAGGATGGCAGGATTATCCTGTGAAGAGATATCGGACAAGCTGGGCTCTTATTATCTTTGGGTTTTGAAGAATGAAAGGTGATCTAATTGAAACATACAGAGATACTTAAATGGACTGACAGGGTAACTGCAGATAAGGTGTTTCTCCTGATGGAGTCTAGAATCAGGAACACCACTTAGAAGTGAATTGGATACCACTTAGGTCTAAGATGATTCTTTGGAATGCTCTACCACAGAGGGTTTTGGAAGCTCAATCTCTGCGCATTTAAGGTAAAGATTGGTAAGCAGACATCTATCAATGATGTACAGGTGTGGTGATACTATCACTTTTAAGAGGTGTATTTTGTCCTTTTTTTTAAAATTGAATGGAGGTTTTAAGGCCAAGGAGCAAAGCTGTCTATTGAAAAATCATAAAATAAATGGCTTCTGTGGCCTTAAGTCTTTTTGTTTCGGTTGGAACAATAGAAGCAGCCTGAATGGGTGTAGTCAAGCTCTCTCAGAACCAGGATTTTTTAGTTTAGTTTTTCTGTAGTAGCAGTTGTTGCTGAGGTGTCAGCCGAATTGGAAACTGCAGTATGTCTCTCTCTGCTATATTCTGAGTTTTCTTTTGGTGTTTTCCTGCTGGAGTATGTGAGACAATCTGTTTTTCTGAATTTGCCAAAGTGGGTGTTTATGGGATGTTACTGTATTGGAACAGTTAATAGTTACTGTATGTACTTTGTTAAGTATTTTGATAGAGATACAGCTAAGCTAATTCTTTTCTTTATATTTTTGTTGTATTTTACCTATAGTGAATGAATAAAGTGTGTTTTGCTTAATGTGAAGTAGTTTGACCAATCAAGTTGCGTTCTAGATGCAATACCTTACACTTATCTGTAAATTAAGAGAAAGTTTGGTCTGATCCATAACACAAGATTATGGGGGGTGAGGGGAGTAAAAGGGATTAAATATTTCAATCAGCCATGATTGTATGAATGGTGTGGCAGGCTCGATTGGCTGAAGGGTGACTGGACATGAAATGTTAACTGTTTTCCACCGTTTTGTGTATCAGAACATCCCATTTTTAATTACCTCTGAAAATAAGGCAGAGCAAGTAATTAAGCCCATAATCCTCTAGTTTGATTACATTTGTTTTCATCTTCTATGGTGAAACCTCCATGGAAACATTCTGCTTATCACCAGAAGCAGAGAACTTAGAGACCCTGGAGAAAATCCAGAGCAAAACAAGCAAAATAATATGCAATTCAAGAGACTTTAGCTGTGAAGATAGGCTTAAGAGTAATTCTTCCATGAGTAAAATGTAAGTTTATGGATGGTACCATTCGAGAATTTAAAAATAATGCAAGGAGTTAAATATCTTCTAGTTGGATCAGTTAACCGTTTGTTTGTAAAAGGGTGGGGAATGAGGGGACTTTATTATAATATCAGTAAGCAAAGAGTAAAGCAAGACTCTGTGATTGATAGATTACTGAAACATATGGTAAGTATGAATTCTTTGCAGGCCTTCATAAGAGTCAAGAGGACAGCAGAGAGGAGGAGGACTTCTTAAATTATGAAAGGTTGATTATAGGGTAGCTGAAATTAATCATACTATAATCTTTTGAAGTTTGAGAAGGAATTCAAAGTTTGTTTTCCTAACTTATGGTCTTCATTCTGTTTTTAAGATTTTTCCCCAGGAGATTGTGTGACCAGGTATTGCATTTATGATTAAGTGGCTGCACCAGTCTTGAACTCAAACAAAAATGCTGGCTATATAAGTTCTGACGAATGTTGCCAAACTGATGATGATAATTGTTTTTCTCCTTCTGCAGATGCTGCTGACCCTGAATGTTTCAAGCAGTTTCTTTTTTACTGTTTTATTTCCAACTTCCAGATTTCCATGCTAAATAGAAATGATTCAGAACAGATCTAGCAGTCCAAAACTCGGCCCCCACGAGGCATTGTGAGCCAGCAGCAGAATTGTATTCAACCCCTATCTGTAATCTCATGGTGCAGCATATCCTTCCCTCTTCCACTACCATCAAGTCAGAGAATCAACATTGGTTCAATGATAAATGCAGGACAGAATATCAGGAACAACAGATGGTATATCTAAAAATGGTGTTAGTCTGGTCAAACTACAACACAGGGTTTTATCCACACCAAGCGGCAGAAACAGTATGTCATTGACAGAGCAAAGCAATCCCACAAACAGGTTAGCTTGAAGGTCTGCATTCCTATCACATCCATTGATCTGAAAAATACTAATGTTGAAATTTCCATAAATATCCACATCCTCAATGATGGGGAAGCCCAGCATGTTAGTGTAAAATACAAGGTTGTAATAATTACAACCATATTCGAGCAGAAGCGCTAAATGGAGCTTACCCTCCTCCTGATGTTCATAGCTTCACAAATACCTGTCAATTAATTTTGCATGACAGCAAGAAATGTTTGATGAATAACAGAAAAGGGTATGGGCCTTGACACATCCTAGCAATAGTACGGAAGACTTGTATTCCAGCACTAGCCAAGTTGTCACAGTACAACTATTAACTGGCATCAACCCAATAATACAGATAATGGGCCAGGTGTGTCCTGTCTGCAAAATAAAAGTCAAATCCAAGCCAGCTAATTGCCATCCAATTAGTCAACTCTAGATCATCAGCAAAGTGATGGAAGGTGTGTTCAGCAGCACATTTTAAGCAATAAACATCTTACAAGTGCTTTTTTTCCCCCCACAAAGTCCACTCAACTACAAATTACAATGGCTTTGATCCTAGCATAGACAAAACAGCTAAACTCCTCCAGTCTGGAGGCCTGACACCAAGCTAATATTTAGTCAAGTGCAGCATCCAGGAGCCCTAGCAAAATTGAAGACAATGGGAATGAGGTGGAAATATCTGGTTGGAGTGGTATGTGGCTCAATGGAAGATTGTTGTGGCTGTTGAAGGCCAATCACTTCGACCCTATGGCATGGTTCCAAGAATTCAACAAAATTGTGTAAGCCTAATCAACCTCAGCTTCTTTATCAATGAGTTACCTACAAATAAAAGATCAGAAGTGAGGTAGTTCATTGATATTTGCAGTGTTCAGTTTTATTTATGATATTTCAGATACTAAAGCAGTCTGTTCCCATATGCAGCAAGAGTTGGACAATGTTTATGGTTGGGCCCAAAAGTGGTAAGTAATACCCATACTACACAAGTACTGGCAATTGCCATCCTAACAAGAGAAAATGTAACCATTTCCCTTAACATCAAAAGTCATTACCATCACTGAATCCCTCACAATCATATCCTGAGGGATTACCATTGACCAGTGTTATGGACCAGACCAGAGACCCTCAAAATATTTTAAGAAGGTAGCCTAGTCCCTAACTTTTTTTTTCTTATTTTAAAGGTAGATGTGAAGGACTGTGTCCCAGATGCAATGCAACTGGTCAAACTACTCAACATTAAGCAGAACACAATTCATTTAAGCAATATAGTTAAAATACAAACAAGAAAGAGGAATTTTATAATAATTTAACTGTTGGAAAACTTAACTGAATAATAGATATAATAACTACTATTAATTAACTGTTCCAATATAGTAACATCCTGTAAACACACCAAAAAGGCAAATTCAGATAGATTTTTACATGCTGTTCTCCAATCCAGGAGGAAAAGAAAAATCAACAGAAAATTCAGAGAAAGTAGCGACTAGGAGACAAGCATCCAACTCTTTCTGTGACTCCCAAAGGCTTCTTGTGCTACTCAGAAAACCCAAAACCCAGCAATCTGGATCTGAGACTTCTGGCCACACCCATTAAGGCTGTTTTTTTTTTAAAAAAAATACCCAAGGCTTCCCAAGCTGTTCATTCTCATGGTTCTGGCAGAATGTTTTACACCTCTGCCTTACAACCTCTTCTTCCTTTTTTCAAAAAAAACAAGGACAAAATAACCTCTTAAAGTGATAGCATCATCACACCAGAAACACCAGTGTATCAGCCACGTAAATACTGTAGCCACGTGAGCAGGTCAGAGGCTGGCTGGGAATTCTGCGGTGAGTAACTCCATTCCTTTCTCCTCAAAACTCGTTCAACTTCTAGAAGAAACAAGTTAGAACTGACGTGGAATACTTCCTACTTTTCAGGATGAGTGCAGCTTCAACAACACCCAAGAAGATCTACACCACCCAGGATGAAGGAATCCACTTGGTCAGCACACCATTTACCTTGTTAAGCATTCATTCCCTTTGCTGCCATTTTACAGTGGTAGGAATGTAAATCACCTTGAAGATGCACTATCGTAACTCATCAAGGCTCCATCGACAGGCCCTCAAAAACCCATGTCCTTTACTACCTGGAAAGATAAGGATAACAGCCATTTACACATTCTGCCCTAAGCCATACACCATCTCAACTATTCCCATTCCTTCGCTGTCAGTGGTTCAAAAACCTAGAATTCCTTCTTGAATAGAACTGGGGTGAGGCTACACCATATGGATTACAGTGGTTCAAGAAGATTACTACCAATTTTCAAGGGTAATTAGGAATATGTAACAAATGTTAGTCTTACCAACAATGCTCACATCCTACAAACAAATAACCTAAAATGTTTCAGCAGTACTTTCCCAGGTCTAGATTGGATGAACCAAATAGTCTTTACTTAATCTTTTTTGGACATTTTATATTCCAAGAAGAAATGTGAGTGAACCTTCAGTCAATATCGCCAATCTGCTCGTGATTTCTCTGAAGTTCAAGGGACTTTGTGTGCATATCTACACTGCAAACTGACTACATTTCAAAAGTACTTCATTAGTTGAAATTACTTCTAGACATCGTGGGATCACGAAAAGAATTACAAATGTTTACTCCCCGTCCTTCCTTTTATATTCACAACTCTTGCTCACTCCATTATTGATTTGTTGGACCAAATGATCTATTTCTGTCCTGTATATTCTATTTACTTATACGTTTAGCATTCTAGGTAGAATGGGGAGATGATTAGTTTAAATGGCTAATGTGTAATTCAGAACAATGTCAACAGTATGGATTTGATTCTCAATCCAACCATGAATGGCTTGGCCTTCTCAGCCTACCCTGTGTGTGGAAGACAATAGCAAAGCATCATGACAAAGCTATCAAGAAAAATGGCTCCGGATGAAATATTAGCAGACAATGAACTAAGAACCTAACTTTAGGCAGATGGAGTTCTAGTTGGAAAACAGCTTCATTTTTATATCAGGGGTTAGGATAACATCTGTACAGACACATACATTAAGTTCAGCAAATATTTTTGTACCAACTTGTTCAGAGGTGCTATTACATGCTTCTGGAGCAGGTAGGACTTGAACCAGGAATTTCAGGATCTTTTCTAGTTTTGGTTCGTCAATCCAAGGCTCAAAATCCAACTAAGATTTTCTTCAAGTTACAAATCTGCAGTGAGTACTAAATTAAGGAGGAAGGTTGAAAACCAAAGTTTGCTTAATTCTGTTCAACTCCGTGAAAAATTGCCGAAAAAAAGACTGAGTACATGTAAAGCAGACAGCCTTTACCAGCTATGAATAGGGTGGCATGGTGGCTCAGTGATTAGTACTGCTGCCTCGTAGCGCCAAAGGCCCAGGTTCAATTCCACCCTTGGGTGACTGTGTGGAATTTGCACATTCTGCCTGTGTCTGCAAACATTTCCTTTGAGTGCTCTGGTTTCCTCCCACAGCCCAAAGATGGGCAGGTTAGGTGGATTGGCATGCTAAAATGCCCATAGTGTCCAGGGATGCAGGCTAGGTGAATTAGCCATGGGGAAATAGAGGGTAGGGGGAGTGGGTCTGAGTTGGATGATCTTCAGGTGATCTTTGTGAAATGAATGGCCTGCTTTCACACTGTATGGATTCTATGATTCTCACTAACAACAGACATTTGTATGGTGCCTCCTCACAATGAAACTAACATAGTAAAACATTGCTGAATGTTTCACAGTTTAACTCAACAGGAAGGATTTTAGGCTACAATTTGAAGAGGTTTTGACTCCTTCATTTTTATTTGTAGTCTTTAGAAAATGCTACAATTATAATATGGATAATACAGTAAAATGGAGTGTTGTTTTAATTATGAAAGTTAGATGTACTGGAGCAAGAGTAAAGATTCTTCAAGAACGTTAGAGATCAGGAAACTTAGATCTATCAGATAAATTAATTTGCCAGAATGTGTACAAATAAATAGATGTATGTGAAAGTACATTGAATAACATTTCATATATTGCCATGTGGAGAAAATGAACCTGAGAATAATTCCAAAGTTTATTCAGCAGTGTGCTGTGGGTGTATGATGTCTAGTGCAAAATCTGAAATCAGTGCATCTGTGGCATATGAACAACACCACCTCATTACAATAGTGGTTCTGAGTCTGGCATTGAACTTGCTGCACTGGGAGTTATGCAGACCCATATGAAGCAATCTCAGCTGAAATATTTACAAAGCCAATCCGTTGATGAAATTTGGAGAAGGTCAAAGTTTGAACAAGAAACGGAAAAGATTCATCATGGATTCACAAAGCTCAAAGGCTGTGTCTCATAAGGATGAACCACTTCATGCACTGCTTGATGCAGCCAGGAATCTCCCATCATGGAAAAAAGAAAGGTGTTGCTCAACAAAGATAACTTGGATGAAGGTGGTTGAGGAAGTCAGCAGCAGTGACGTTTTGCCACACTCCTGAACTCAGTGCAGGACACATTTTAATTACCTCATTAAGTGAGAAAAGATAAACACAGTAGCACATTCACTGACAGCATTTTGTCCATCTCATCCAGTGCACCCCCATGCTGGCTTGTCAGCTCAACTTCTTCATATTATTTCTCATGCCTGTTCACCTCTGAAATACACCTTCAATTTCTGTCCATGCCATCCTCAGGAATCTATGTTGAACTGCAACTCACCCTGATTCCAAATGACTGTTTTTCCCGACAGTCACTTGCAGCCACCAAGTGAGCACATTCCATTCCCCATTATTCATAGATGTGTTCTTGTCCCTATTACAGGGGAAGAGAAAACAAAACCCAGGGAAAGGATGTAAATAGTAGGGCTCAATTCTCACAATAGAAGAGGCGGAATCCATGGTGTTGTGTTCATGAGCATTGGAGATGGAGTGATTAGAACCTCACAGCTACCTCCTGACTGATTAAAAATTGGCAATCGTATGAATTTGTTTTCAACAATAAGTGAAATCAGATTGTCTTCAAAATGCTAAGATATGGCATTCTTAGTTTGTCACTACTGATTTACAAGGGCCTTCACATGTACAGGAAGGTGAAGGGAGTTCCCAGGCAATGAATCCGTAAAGAGATTGAATCCTTCTGACAGTACCTGCTCACGGCACTCATGTTCATCATGGTCCTCCTTTCCATCTTATTTGTCCCTGTTGCCATTTTTAAACAAATGAACAACATTGACTATTCTCCAGTCCTCTGAAGCTAAACAGGATACAAATATTTCGTACAAGACTCCAGCAATTTCCCTACCTGCCTCCCTCAGTATGCTGAGATAGCTCCCATCAGGTTATACAGGGCAAAAGGAGGCCATTTAGCCCATCAATTCTGCACCAATCCTCTGAAGAGCATCCCACCTAGCCCCAGCCTGTATTTCCCCACAGCCAATGCACCGAGTTTGCACATCCCAAGACATGATGGACAATTTAACATGGCCAATCCACCTAACCAGCACATCTTTGGATGGTGGGAGGAAACTAGAGCATCCAGCAGAGACCCACGCAGACATGGGGAGAATATGCAAATTCCATACAGTCACCCAAGGCTGGAATTAAACCCAGGTCCCTGGCACTGTGAGGCAGCAGTGCTAACCACTGAGCCACCATGCCATCTTTGTCTAGTTAATATCAACATACCCCTCTCTAGGTTCACCATCCACCATGTAGTTCTCCTTTATGAATACCAATTCAAAGTATTCATTAAGGATCTCAACCATTTCCTCTGGCTCCACACATAAATTCATTTCTTTGTCCTTGAGTGAACCTACCCTTTCCCTAACAACCCTCTTGCTCCTTATATATTGTACGTATGAAAGCCTTGGGATTTTCCTTTATCTTGTTTGCCAATGACATTTCATGGCCCCTTTAGCCCTCTTGACTCCCTGTTTAAGTTCATTTCTGCTTTCTTTATATTATTCGAGGGATCTGTCTTCAATTTCCTAAACCTTACGAATGCCTCATTTATCTTTTCTAAGTTCACAATTTCTCTTGTCATCCAAGGTTCCTGAATCTTTCCATGTTCATTCTTCATTTTCACGGGAATATGCTGGTTCTTAACAGTAACCAACTGGCCTTTAAAATATTCCCACATGCCAGATGTGGATTTACCCTCTAACAGCTACCCCCAATCTACATTTCTCAGTTCCTGCCTAATGTTGTCATAGTTAGCCTTCTCCAGTTTAGTACTTCCACCTAAGGACTACTCTTATCCTTATCCACAAGTAATTTAAAACTTACTGAATTATGATTACTGTTCCCAAAATGCTCTCCCACTGAAACTTCAATCACCTGGCTGGGCTCATTCCCCAATACCAGGTCTAGTATGACCCCTTCCCTCAATGGACTATTTAATTATTACTTCAAGAAACTCTCCTGGACAACCCTAACAAACTGCACTTCCTCCTTCCTCAGCACAATAAAAGCTCCGGCACTAAGGGAGTCCCAGTCAATGCAACGGAAGTTAAAATCACAAATCACAATAACTCTATTGTTTTATATATTTCCATAATCTGTCCATATTTCCATTCTTCTACCACCAATTGGCCGTAGTACAATCTCATTAAAGTGATTGCACCCTTCCTATTCCTGAGCTGTACCCATATGACCTAATTGGATGAGCCTGCCAAAGTGTCCTGCTTTAGTGCAAATTTAGTGTTCTCCTTAATTGTTCTAATGTCCTGACCAATCAGAATCTACTTGCCTGGTCAGAGAATTAAGATTGACAGTTAACTGTTCTTATTGCATTCCACATCAACGATGGCGCAACCAATCAGCACCCTCTTCTCCTGTTTCTTGTCTCCTAGTTCTGATGAGTGCAACGTGAAACCTTCAACTTTTAGTCTCGTTTTAGTTTTGACTGAGAGTGAGAGGGCACAGTAAAAATAATTGGCAAAAGAATAAAAAGTAATTCAACAAAAAAATCTTCTTGTGCAGTGAGTAATTAGGGTCTGAAATACACTGCTTGAGAATGTTGAGGTGAGTTCAATTGAGGCATTTAATAAGGAACTGGACAATTATTTGAAAAGCAACAAATCTGTAGGGTCACAGTGAGTATATATTAAGGAATGATACTAGGTGAAATGCTCATTCAAACAGCTGGTACAGATATGATGAGCTAAATGGATTCTTTCTGCTTTGTAATAATCCCGCAACTCACAAATTGCACATGCAGAATAGAGAGTCTGCAGTGCAAATGCACTTCTTTGAACTGAATGCAAGCTGTTTTATTTCTTCTGTACTCTTTGTAGTACTGATAGTAATTTTGGTGTTTATTTTTTTTGCAGTTTGTCTTAAAACTGTAATTTTAAAAAATATTACCTTCTGGACATACACCAAGATTTCTCTTTGAAGCATGAAACCTGACATTAATTGATAAAGCACATAAAAAGAAATTCAATCTTTGGATTTGTTGTCTTTTATAACATAGAAAGAAAATATTTAGCCTATTATACTTCTTTGGTCTTTTGCCATAGAGAATTAATTTCACCACGATCTACTTTGTAGGAAGTTCGGAACAAAAATAGAGTAAATTGGGCAAGTATTGGTAACAGAAGTATGGCAGTATCCTGTTAATGGAGAAAATGACTGTGGATCTATTGGTAACAGAAGTAACAATACATGGAGAAAGGGCATCGTGGTGAAATTAATTCTCTATGGCAAAAGACCAAAGAAGTATAATAGGCTAAATATTTTCTTTCTTAAGATAAACATCTGTCTCTTAATTTTTAGGCTAACTACATTTTGTTACGAGTTTTGTGCACAAAGGTTTGTCAACTTTTTAGCCTTCTGAGCTTGTTAAACTGTTAAATTACGTAACAGGTGATCTGCACCTCAGCTACATGCTCCTATTGTTTCTCTTTATCCCTTGATTCTGTTACCTGACATAAATCTCTTTCCAGCTTGAAAGCTCCAATTGCCCAAGTATCCTCAGTCTTTCAGGAGAAAGATTGTCAGGATCGGTGCTGGGTCCATTGTTTTTTTTTTAATCACTTATATAAATGATTTGAATGTGAATATAGGAGGTATGGTTGGTAAATTTGCGGATGACACCAAAATTGGTGGTGTAGTAGACAGTGAAGAAGGTTGTCTCAGAGTACAACAGGACCTTGATCAGAGACAACAAGGTGCAGGGCTGGATGAACACAGCAAGCCAAGCAGCATCATAGGAGCAGAGAGGCTGACGTTTCGGGCCTAGACCCTTCATCAGAAAAGCTCGGATTCTCCAGCATCTGCAGTTCATACTGTCTCAGGACCTTGATCAGGTTGGCCAATGGTCTCAGGAGTGCCAGATGGTGTTTAATTTAGATAAATGTGAGGTGTTGCATTTTGGTAAGATAAGTCAGGACAGGACTTATACACTTAATGGTAGAGCCCTGGGGAAGGGGTTGCTGAACAAAGAGACTGGGGTACAGGTTCATAGTTTCTTAGAGGTGAAGTCACAAATAGGGTAGTGAAGATGACGTTTGGTATATTTGACTTTGTTGGTCAGTGCATTGAGTATAGGAGTTGGAATGCATGTCGTGGTTGTACAAGAAATTGATTAGGCCACTTTTGGAATACTACATTCAATTTTGTTCTCCATGCTATAGGAAAGTTGTTGTTAAACTTGAAAGGGTTCAGAAAAGATTTACAAGGATGTTACCAGGGTTCGAGGGTTTGAACTATAGGGAAAGGCTGAATAGGCTGGGGCTATTTTTCCTAGAGTGTTGGAGGCTGACAGGTGACCTTATAGAAGTTTATAAAATCATAAGGGGCATGGATAGATAAGTAGGCAAGGTCTTTTTCCCAGGGTAGGGGAGTCCAAAACTAAAGGGCATAGGTTAAAGGTGAGGCGGGAAAGATATAAAAGGGACCTAAGGGACAACTTTTTCATGCGTTTATGGAACAAGCTGTCAGAGGAAGTGGTGGAGGCTGGTACAATTACAGCATTTAAAAGGCATCTGGATGGGTACATGAATAGGACGGGTTTAGAAAGATATTGGTCAAGTGCTGGAAAATGGGACTAGATTAATTTAGGATATCTGGTCAGCATAGGCAAGTTGGACTGAAGGGGCTGTTTCCGTGATGTACGACTCTATGACTCTAATTCGTCGATCCTTTGTGTGAAAATGTGTTTTTTGATCTTGCTCCTGAATGGCTCAGCTACAATTTTAAGATTTTTGAGGGTGCATCCTTTAAGAATTTGTCCCTGCCAGAACAGCAGGATATTTTGCAGATCAGGAACCCAAATGGTGAAGACATGAGCATTTCCCAAATTCCCACAATATATACCCTCTACCTTGCTCTAACCATCTGAGAAAAAAGAAAGCGACGATCTATATATTTGAGCTGGGCTGTTGCAATCTCCTTCCTCTCTGACATTATGCTGGCTCTCTTTCACAAAAGTGGGTCTCGGAGGGGTCAGCGTGTATCTTTTCCTGGGTCTTCTTGAGTTCCTGCACAATCTTTTGCCACGGGTTGTTCTGTGAGTCATCATTAAGGGGCTGACTTCTAGGTGTGTGCTTTTATCCCTCCTCAATTTGGATCTTCCCAAGTGTACTGTGTCCTTTGGCCAATGGGATCATGAGTGGGGTTCAAGGGATCATGAGTGGGGTTCAAAGCATCCAGTGGGGTTGCATCAACACCCTTCACTGTTGGCATGAGGGGAAGGTGTGAAGTGCACCTCCTCAGGCAGCAGCTGGAAGTCAAGGTGCTTGGAAGTCTGACTGAAACTTTTCCAACACACAACCTTCAGGCTGGTTATAACTGGATCCTACTGAACGTTTGTGATTGGTTTCCACCATTCTCTGCAGCCGATAGCTGTTGTCTACTGTTTAATTTGGTTTGACTGATTTTCTGTTAGGCTCAATTTCTCTGACTGTTGGTTGATTTAAAATGTCCAGTTTTGGGCCCATGGTTGCTTGACCAGTTTGTAGAATCTTCACAGCTAATAATAACACAGTGTGG
>NC_063334.1:4760475-4773910 GCF_021869965.1 Rhincodon typus
AGAAATATGGTGTACCAAACTAAATGCAACTTGCTTCTGAAACTTGTCCACTTTACTTTCCTCTTTAAAAAAACTTCAAGGTCCAACATTTTGGCAATTTTTCTTAATTTTTTGCTGCCTCAAGTTTTTTCTCATACTTTTTTTATGAAATGCCTTGCTTTTTAATATTAGGCAATCTTTTTATTAAAAAACCCAGCAGTTATTACAAAGATTACTTCTTTAAAACAGATATGTTTCTTTAGCTTCCAGCCAGTAACGTATTGAAATGGAGAGTCCAATCACATTTCAGTCATTGGGAATAATTTTTGTAAAGCTGAAGCCATTGTATACGACTCCTCTCCTTTGGTATGGCATTGATTGCCATCAATCTTCACTACTGCTACCTCGAGTTGATTCAACAGCTGTGGTATTCTACCTGCCATGAACTCAGCTTCCTCTCCCATAACTTGTGTGCGCTGGCAATGTTCAGCAAGGGTGTCGGTGGAGGTGAGATGGCATCAAAGAACAGCAACTTTCATTCCAGCGGCACGGCGAAGGAGACTCATGCCTGGCCACCAGGCCCATGGTGGAACACTGAACAAGAATTGTAAAGTTGAACACTCTTCCATTTTTTAAAAAACTTTTCTGTCTTTATATTCTATGTTTTGGTATATTTTTCTGTATTTTAAGATGGCACCAGAGAGTGGCAACACTACACAATACTTTTCACTGTATTTTGTAACAAAATACACGTGACAATAATTAAAAATATCAAATCAAATTTGTTTTGTGCTAATTTTACCTTTATCCTATCACCATCGAAACTGTAGTCTAAGACTTCAACCATTCAGGTTTGATTTCCATAGTACTACTCCTAATCAATCACAATCCTTCTTTAGACCGAGACAACAAGGTGCAGGGCTGGATGAACACAGCAGGCCAAGCAGCAATATAGGATCTTTAGACCACCAGTTTTCTGGATTTCCACGAGACAATATTAATTAAATCTTAAGAGTGAGATTCTTTCTCTGATCTACTGCTTTAATTTAAAGTAATGTTCTCAAATTTTCAGCCCTTCCCCCAAGCTGCTGTGAGCAAAAGACTTCAGTTCCTGCTGAGCCTGTGACTGGAGACCGGTTACACTGGTTTCTTGGCTTCAGCTATAGTTTGTTCCTGGTCATTCAGCTGGATCAAGGTACAAGCCTTGGCTGCTTCTGTGGACTTAATGATCATTTCCAACTTGATCATCTTTCTGCCTTCCAACTGATTTTGTACACCTCCTGGATCTTCATTCAGGAATGGTTTACAAAGTCTCTTACTTTAAAATATTTCCATAGAATCCCTAGAGTGTGGAAACAGGCCATTCGGCCCAACAAGTATACATCACCCCTCCAAACAGCATCCCACCCAGACTCATTGCCCTATCCCTGAATTACCCAGGTCTAACCCACCTAATCTAAACATCCCTGGACTCTATGGGCAATTTGGCATGGCGTATCCATCTAGCCTGCTCATCTTTGGACTGTGGGAGGAAACCGGAGCACCAGGAGGAAACCCATGCAGATTTGGGGAGAATGTGCAAACTCCACAAAGACAGTCCCCCAAGGCTGGAGTCAAACCCGGATCCTTGGCATTGTGAGGCAGCAGTGCTAACCACTGAGCCACCGTGCCACCCCTCCATTACTTTACCCTCATAGTTTCTGGATTTTACTTGTTTCACCCTTGTCCAAACATAGACAACTGGTCATTGGTTCACCATTTAGCCTCCAATTTACTTCCATTGTAATTGTTTCAACTTTGACTTTAAGTCCCTTCTTTTGCCTACCATCTAATTCATGTTGAGGACACTTAAAGGACTGACAGTAATCTTCTTCTTAGACGGTCCTTCACTATCAAGGTTGACTTGCTTCCATTCTGATTTGATGTCATAGAGAAGGTAACAGCTGTACAAGGGTGACAGATTGCACCAGACCAACATCCCTACAAGGATAGAGTTGGGGGTATGCTGGTGCTGTTGGTGGGGATTGAAACTAGTTTGCCAGGGCAATGGAATACAGAATAGAGGTACAATACAGAGTGATCCACACATATAGAAGACCAAATCAGTCTGGAAGACAGAGTCTTCATAGTCTATTTAAGGCACAGAGAGCACGGTAAAGTTAGATGACATTTAATTTAATGCAAGGTGTAAGGCAGATGAGTTGAGGATACTGCTTACTAAATGGGGATATAATTACTATCCGGGGTATAGAAACTTCAGGCCAGTCAATTAGGTGGAGCAGGGGGTTGTAAAAGAGGTAGTGTTGCAGCAATGATCAAGGAGTTAATTCTTGCAATATGGAGGGACGATATCTTGGAAGAATCCTGAATTGAAGCCATATGATAGAAGTTAAAAACAAAAAGGGGCAATCCTCTAGTTAGGAGTGTAGTGTAGGTCCCCAAATAAACAGTTAGAAAGAGATAAAAAGGCAGATATGTAGGCACGTCTCAGGTGTAAATTAATAAGGTAATAATAGTAGGGGATTTCAACTTTTTTATTCTTAACTGGGATAGAAATGTGAAAGGCTTAGAGAGGTGGAATTCTTAGAATGTATCCAGGAGAACATTTTGGTCAATATGTTGAAAGTCCTACAAGACAGGAGGTGATGTCGAACCAAATTTTAGGGAATAAAGCTAGCAAGAGGTAGAAGTATCAATTGGGATGCATTTTGATGACAGTCACCATAACTCAGTAAGACTTAAGGTGGTTATGGAAAAGGATAAACATGGACCAAAAATAAAGGTTCTGAATTGGG
This sequence comes from Rhincodon typus, assembly GCF_021869965.1. Lineage (NCBI taxonomy): Eukaryota > Metazoa > Chordata > Chondrichthyes > Orectolobiformes > Rhincodontidae > Rhincodon > Rhincodon typus. The sequence continues at coordinate 4,763,250 of NC_063334.1, forward strand.
AAAGGTCAATTTTAATAAGACAGCAATGGCCAAAGCAGAGTGGGAGCAGATGCTATATCAGAGCAGTGTGAATCATTTGAAATGGACATAGTGAAAGTGCAGGTTATTTTCAGAAGGGTGAAGGGTAGGATCAAGAAGGCCAGAGAACCCTGATGTCAAATAATATATATGGATATGGAAAATAGGGAAGGTTAGGGCTGATACTGGGGGCTCAAAATAGCAGAAGCCCTAGAAGAGTGTAGAAATTGCAGGAAGTTATCTCAAGAATAAGGTAGAGAGCAAAGAGGAGGCATGCAAGAATACTGGTGGATAAAATAAAGGAAAATCCAGGGGCTTGTAATAAGCATATTAGTGCAAGAGGATAACCAGCAGAAGAGCAGGACCTAAATTGGGATAATGTGTGTATGTAGTCGAAAGATGTAGGTGAGAATTGTTGGTTGATTTGCTGAGCTGACTGGTTTTCATGCAAATGTTTCATCTCCCTTCTAGGTAACATTTTCAGTGCTGTCTAATCTCCATTGAAGCGCTGTTGTTTTGTCCTGCTCTGAATTTATATGGTCTGGTCTGTTATGGTGGGTAGTCCTGTTTCCGGTTTTGCACTGCAGTGGTATGTAGATGGGGTCTATTTCACTATATTTGTTTATAACACTGGTGGTTGAAAACTAAGCATCCAGGAATTCTCGTGCTTGTCTTTGTTTTGCTTGTCCTTTGTTACTTTGTCCAGTTAAACTGGAATGTATTGGAATGAGGGAGAGTTGGCCGTGCTGTTTTGCTGTGAGTTGGTGTTCGTGTACCCTGGTGGCAAGCTTCCTGCCCGTCTGGCCTATGTAGTGTTTCTCGCAGTTGTTGCACGGTATTTTGCATATCACATTTGTCCTGCTCATTGTGGATATAGGGTCTTTCGTCTTTGAGTGTAACTGACGAAATGTGGCTGTTGGTTTGTGTGCTATCATTATTCCAACAGGTTGTAGGAATCTTGTAGTCAGTTCCGATGTATTTCTAATATAGGGTAGGGTGGCCAGTGTGTTGGGGCGTACAGTGTCTTCTTGGTGTTGTTTACTTGCTAGGCATCAGTGGATGAAGCTGTTAGGATACCCATTGTTTGTAAATATTTTGTATAGGTGTTCCTCTTCGTTTTTGCACAGCTCCAGGGTGCTGCAGTGTGTTATCGCTCATTTAAACAGAGTCTTGACACAGCTCTGTTTGTGGATGTTGTTACTGTTGTACTTCAGGATTTGGTCTGTGTATGTTGTCTTTCTGTATACACTGGTGAGGAATTCACCGTTGTTCATTCGTTCCAACATTACGTCTAGAAACGGGAGTTGATTGTTGTTCTCTACTTCCCTGGCGAACTTTCAAACCAAACCGGACCATACATATTCAGAGCAGGTCAGAGCAACACTGCTTCAACAGAAGCTAGACAGCACTGAAGATGTGACCGAGAAGGGAGATGAAACATTTGCAAGAAAACCAGACAACTCGGCGAACCAACCAACAACACCAACTACAACCCAAGCTGAGATAACAAGGTGTAGAGCTGGATGAACACAGCAGGCCAAGCAGCATCAGTGGAGCAGGAAAGCTGACGTTTCGGGCATAGACCAAGCTGCAGATCTTTGCTAAAACATTAAACATGTAGATGAGATTTTATTTTAGTACTCTGCATTGTATTTACAGAAATGGATTATGTTGGTAGATGTAGCTGTTTCTGCTTGTAAAAGAAACAAGAACAAGAAGGCAAAGATTTAGAGTGATGTGTAAATGAAGCTATAGTGATGTGAGAAATAACTTCTCCACACAGTGAGTAGTTAAGAATATGGAATGCACTAGCTGTAAATTCAAGATTAACACTTGAAACACCATAATGTACAAGGCGACAGGCCCGATGCTGCAAAATAGATAGTTGCTTGATGACTGACACAAACACGAAGGGCCAAACAACCTCTGTCAATGAGATAAGACTCTAGGACTCTGAATCACCAAGCTGATTAGTCCGTCTGACTTTGATTGATATCTAGGTCAGAAACTCCCACCAGGATTCATCAACAAACAAAAGAAAATTAAAAGCCAATTTATTCTTTAACAGTTAGCAACACATGTTAAAAGCTGCTACTAAGCAATCTTAAACTATGTCTCCTTTAAACCCAAACTTGCATGCAATAATTCACAAACGGAACAAATAGCCCTGCAGAAATATGATTGGTGGAAAGTATTAACAAAAAAATGTTCTGTGGTTCAACAGTCAGTTCCAAGGGTGGGAATGAGATGCCTTTATAGTTTGTTTGATTTTTGGTAATTGTATCATGTTATTATCAACTCCACAATGATAGAAGATCCTCATTTTGGCAGGTGGTCAATGGGCGTACGATTTTGCTGGAGTTGTAAGTTTCTATCAGGGTCTTGCAGTGTGGACTTTTTATTTTGACTCTCAGATAGAGACCAGTCTTCTTCGCTTGCAGACTTTCTGGAGGTCTGAGTTTAACTTCCCCTGATCTCAAGCCTGTATCAAGTTGCAAGTTAAATACTCAGAGGCTGTTAAAACTGACAAAACCGCAGATGCTGTAGATCAGAGACAAAATTAGAAATGAAAACAACAAATGCTGGCGATCACAGCCGGTCAGACAGCATCCACGGAGCAACAGAAAGCTAACTTTTCAAGTCTAGATGACTCTTCATCAGAACTATTGTCACTGAGGCACTGGTGAGTGGCACTCAGAACTGAGGAAGGGTCACTCGACCTGATAAGTTAACTCTGATTTCTCTCCACAGATGCTACCAGGCTTGCTGAGCTTACATAAGAACTAGGAGCAGGAGTAGGCCATCTGGCCCCTCGAGCCTGCCCCATCATTTAATAAGATCATGGCTGATCTTTTTGAGACTCAGCTCCACGTACCCGCTCACTCACCATAACCTTTAATTCCTTTACTGTTCAAAAATTTATCTAGCCTTGCCTTAAAAACATTCAGTGAGGTAGCTTCAACCGCTTCACTGGGCAGGGAATTCCACAGATTCACAACCCTTTGGGTGAAGAAGTTCCTCCTGACCTCAGTCCTACATCTGCTTCCCTTTATCTTGAGGCGATGCCCTCTAGTCCTAGTTTCACCTGCTAGCTGAAACAACCTCCCTGCCTCCACCTTATCTATTCCCTTCATAATCTTAGATGTTTCTATAAGATCTCCCCTCATTCTTTTGAATTCCAATGAGTATAATCCCAGTCTACTCAGTCTCTCCTCATAATCCAACCCTCTCAACTCTGGAATCAACCGAGCGAATCTCCTCTGCACCCCCTCCAGTGCGAGTATATCTCTTCTCAAGTAAGGAGACCAAAACTGCACACAGTACTCTAGGTGTGGCCTCACCAGGACCCTATACAGCTGCAGCATAGCCTCCCTGTTTTTAAAATCCATCGCTCTAGCAATGGCAGACAAAATTCCATTTGCCTTTTTAATTACCTGCTGCACCTGCAATCCTACTTTTAGCGATTCATGCACAAGGACACCCAAGTCCCTCTGTACAGCTGCGTGCTGCGATTTTTTACCATTTAAAACATAGTCCATTTTGCTGTTATTCCTACCAAAATGGATGACCTCACACTTATTAACATTGTACTCCATCTGCCAGACCTTTGCCCACTCACTTAGACTATCTATATCCCTCTGCAGACTTTGTGTCTTCTGTACACTTTGCTCTACCACTCACCTTAGTGTCATCTGCAAATTTTGACACACCACACTTAGTCCCCAACTCCAAATCATCTATGTAAATTGTAAACAATTGCGGTCCCAACACTGATCCCTGAGGCACACCACTAGCCACTGACCGCCAACCAGAAAAACACCCATTTACCCCTACTCTTTGTTTTCTACTGGTCAACCAATCCTCTATCCATGCCAATACATTACCTGTAATACCGTGCAACTTTATCTTATGTAGCAGCCTTTGGCGTGGCACCTTGTCAAATGCCTTCTGGAAATCCAGATACACCACATCCACAGGTTCCCCATTGTCCACCATGCAAGTAATGTCCTCAAAGAATTCCACCAAATTAGTTAAACATGACCTACCCTTCATGAACCCATGCTGGGTGTTCCGAATGGGAGAATTTATATCCAGATGTCTTGCTATTTCTTCCTTAATGATAGATTCAAGCATTTTCCCCACTACTGAAGTTAAGCTAACTGGCCTATAGTTACCTGCTTTTTGTCTACTTCCTTTTTTAAACGGTGACATCACATTGGCTGTTTTTCAATCTGCAGGAACCACCCCAGAGTCCAGTGAATTTTGTAACTAATTACTAGTGCATTTGCTACTTCCCCCATCACCTCTTTTAGTACCCTGGAATGCATTTCATCAGGGCCAGGAGACGTGTCTACTTTTAGCCCCATTAGCTTGCCCAGCACTGCCTCCTTAGTGATAATGATAGTTTCTAGGTCCTCACCTGCTATAACCTTCTTGCCATTAGTTTTCGGCATGTTATTTGTATCTTCCACTGTGAAGACCGACACGAAATAACTGTTTAATGTCTCGGCTATTTCCTCATTCCCAGTTATTAAATTGGCCTTCTCATCCTCTAAAGGACCAATGTTTACCTTCGCCACTCTTTTACGATTTACATATTTATAGAAACTTTTGCTGCCTGTTTTTATATTCTGAGCTATTTTACTCTCATAATCTATGTTATTTTTCTTTCTAACTTTTTTTTGTGGCTTTCTGTTGGCCTTAAAAGATTTCCCAGTCTACTAGTTTCCCACTACTCTTTGCTTTTTTGTATGTGTTTTTTTCCAGTCTGATACTTTCCTTTATTTCCTTAGACATCCATGGTCGGCCCTCTCTTTTCCTACAGTTCTTCCTTATCACTGGAATATACTTCTGCTGAACACTGAAAAATCGTTTTGAAAGTCCTCCACTGTTCCTCAATTGACCCACCATAAAGTTTTTGCTCCCATTCTACCTTAGCTAACTCCTCCCTCATTCCTTCATAGTCTCCTTTGTTTAAGCACAGGACATAGGTACTGGATTTAACCTTCTCACGCTCCATCTGTATTTTAAATTCGTAATTTAAATTGCTCCTTCCGAGAGGATCCCTAACTGTGAGATCATTAATTATTCCTGTCTCATTACACAGGACTAGATCTAGGATAGCTTGCTCCCTCGTAGGTTCCATTACATATTGTTCAAGGGAAATTATCGTGGATGCATTCTACGAACACCTCCTCAAGGCTGCCATGACCGAACTGGTTTGACCAATCGATATGTAGATTAAAATCCCCCATGATAATTGCTGTACCATTTTTACATGCATTAGCTATTTCTATGTTTATGGCCCGCCCCACCACGATGTCATTATTTGGTGGCCTATAGACCACATCTATCAGTGACTTCTTCTCCCTGCTATTCCTAATTTCCACCCAAATGGATTCAACGTTTTGTTCAGTAGAACCTATATCATCTCTCACTACCGCCCTGATATCATCCTTAAGAATCAGAGCAACACCACCTCCCTTATCTTCCTGTCTGTCCTTCCGAACAGTTTGATACCCCTGGATATTTAACTCCCAGTCATGACCATCCTGTAACCATGTCTCTGTAATGGCCACTAAATCATACCCATTTGCCATGATTTGCGCCGTCAACTCATCCACCTTGTTTCGAATGCTCCGAGCATTCAGATAAAGTGCCCTTATGCCAGTTTTTGCACCTTCTTTTTGGGTCCTATTACCTCCATTACTAACAGCTCTTGAGTTCTCCTTCCCTTTAACTTTTTTCCTAATTTTCAATGGAGTTGAAGCTTCCTCGTCACCTGCTAACCTGCTGCTTTGCCTTACATTAATTGTTATTCTCCCTCTATGCTCACTTCTCCCTTCCCCCCTACTTACTAGTTTAAAGTCCTATTAACCACCCTATTTACCCTTTTCGCCGGAACACTGGACCCGGCCCTGTTCAGGTGGAGTCCATCCCAGCGGTATAGATCCCTCCTGTCCCAGAACTGATGCCAGTGCCCCATGAAAAGGAAACCCTCTTTCCCACACCACTCTTTTAGCCATGTGTTTACTTCCCTGATCCTCGCCTCCCTATGCCAATTTGCACGTGGCTCGGGCAGCAATCTGGAGATTATGACCCTTGAAGACCTGCTTTTTAATTTTGCTCCTAGCTTTTCATAATCCCGAAACAGGTCTTTTTTCCTAGTCCTGCCTATGTTGTTGGTACCTACGTGGACCACAACAATTGGATCCTCCCCCTCCTTCTCTAGTATCCTCTCAAGCCGGTCAGAGATGTCTTGCACCCTGGCACCGGCCAGGCAACACACCATGCAGGATTCTCTATCTTGCTCGCAAAGGATACTGTCTATCCCCCGATGATGGAATCCCCTACAACTACAATCTGTCTTTTTGCTCCCCCCTCTTGAATGGCCTCCTGGACCATGGTGCCATGGTCAGTTGACTCATCCTTCCTGCAGCCCTGTTCCTCATCCACGCAGGGAGCAAGTGCCTCATATCTGTGGGACAACGTCAAGGGCTGCGGCTCCTGTGTTCCTGTCTGCAGGGTCCCTCTACCTGCCTCACTCGCAGTCACACACTGCTGTCCCTGCCCGCCAATCGAATTAACATTAGTTAATCTACCAGGTGTGACTGCCACCTGGAACACAGCATCCAGGTATTTCTCCCCCTTCCGGATGTGCCGCAGTGTTTGGAGTTCGGATTCCAGCTCATCAATTTTGAGCTGGAGCTCCTCAAGCAGCCAACACTTGCTGCAGATGTGGTCACTGCCGTTCTCAATGGGATCAGCTAGCTCCCACATCATATAGCTACAACACATCACCTGGCCTGCCATCTCTACTTAGTTAATTATTTAAAATTAATTAGTTTTTTTGTAGTTTTGCAGTGTTCTCTGCACCAGTAAGTTTACTCTGTGCCTCAGTGACATCAGCCGGCGTTGCTGCAGTGACGTCGAAGATGGTGGCGCGGCTTTGCCTTCCGACCCGCTCCCAGAGGATTTGGTGTCTAGGTGACCACCCCAAAAGATAAGAAAGAGATGGGGAAAAAAAAATGCAAATAACTTACCTGCTCACCACACTTAGTCGTTATTATTAGGTTAGAAGAGGTGGAAGGGTGGGAGACACTACGTGTGTAGTGTCTCGGGTATTAGTTAACTCCCAAATTTATTGGGTGGAAGCTTACCTTCCCAGGCTGCCCTCGCGCTTTCTCCCGGACTCCCGCCGCTGAAACAACTGAAAGGCCGCAGTCACGCGAGGCAAGACTTTTATAGTCGAGAAGCTTACCTTCCCAGGCTGCCCTCACACTTTCTCCCAGACTCCCGCCACTGAAACAACTGAAATCAGGCTTATCCACCAATTTCTATTTTCCACTCAGAGGCTGTTTCTAGGCCAGCTTCTCAAGCCAACAACTCTGGGGCAACATGTCACTCTGGCAGCATCGAGTTGTTGACCCTCTCGCAAGCACAGGTGAGCGCATGCACAGGAGATCCCCAATCGGCTAATCAGAGTTCGGGCCAATCAAAAGGCCCTGAAGAATGACCAATCAGGTAGCGAAAAGCTGTCCATTGGCGAGAGGAGGTTTCACCCCGCCTCAACCTCACGCCGCAGCCCCCCCACCCCCCGCACCCGAAACACACCCATCCGCAGGGCCGGTGCTGGGTACGTGCACGGTGCGCGTGCGCTTCACTCCTCCCCACCTCCCGAGGGGCGCTCCCGCTTGGTGTCGGCGTGCGCGCTCCATGCCTCAGTGACGTCAGCCAGCGTTGCTGCAGTGACGGTCGAAGATGGCGGCGCGGCGGAGCCAGCTCTCTCCCAGCGCCTCGGACCCCGGCCCGAGCTCCACCCCAACCCCGACCCCGGCTTCCGACAGGCCTGATTCACCAGGATTCACCGGCGGCAACGCCACCTCCCCGCCTTCCGGGGCAGCGGTGCCGCCGCCGCCGCCGCCACCAACAACAACAACAACAACAACAGGAGGTGGAGGGGGGGCGGTGAATGACTCGGGCCGAGAGCTGTTCGAGGCCTGCAGGAACGGCGACGTTTTGCGGGTGAAGCGACTGGTAGATTCGGGCAATGTGAACGCCAAGGACATGGCCGGCAGGAAATCCACGCCGCTGCACTTCGCCGCAGGTTTGTAACTCGATCAGGCTTTTAGAGCGGGGCCTATGGGAGGTGGGGCGGTCACTGATCTCCTAGTGTGTGGACGAGAGTCCGGGGCTGAGATCGAGAGCCTCAGAGGCCTGGACTCATCGCCGTCAAAACAACGCAACAACTTTGGGATTGGGGCGGGGTGAGGGTTAGATGAAGATGTTGCCATGGGTTTGGACAAGAGTAGGAACAAGGATGGCTTAAAATCAGCGTCCGAATACGGGCCCTATACGGATACTGCATTAAAAAAACTGATAGCCCCATACGATCTTTGTCAATTGTCACATGGCAGTAATTCATGTTATTTAAATGGACTTCATCTTCATAGAGATCGGGAGCTGGAGAACGTGTTAGCGGGAATCGTACGGGGAGGATAAATCTTCATTTTGCGGTGACGATGTAAACAATTGTTTCATTATTGGGTCATTTGTAAAAGGAGCGGCGGCTGTGCCGAAATTTTGTCGCACAGAAATCGCTTCTTAAGTAAAAGCTCCTTATCAATTTTGGAACATTTGAAAATGACGGTCGTGACAAGGCCAATTCGCCCACTAGCCGCCTCCACAGTCAGGATGGCTAGGATCTAAGGAACTTGGAGAGGATATTCCCAAGAAAGGAAGGTTTCGTCTCGGTAAAGTAGGTCTTTTCCTGTCTTCTGAACTGCTCCCCATTAGCTTATAAAGTGCATATCTAATTGGGAAAAGGTTCGGAGATGATAACATTAAGGGGAGGCAGCGGTGTAGTGGTAATGTCACTGGATTAGTAAACCAGAAGAGACTAATAGTGAGGACGTAGGATCAAATCCAACCATGGCAGGTGAATTTTAATTCAGTAAAAAATCTGGAATTAATTGAAGCTGGCCTAATGACAACTATATAACCATTGTTGACCGTTGTAAATAGCCACCTTGTTTTCTAACGCCCTTTAGGGAAGGAATCTATCATCCTTACCTGGTCGAGCCTACATGTGACTCCTAATTGATGGCTCTGCAGTAATAAATGTTGGTCCAGCCAGTGATGCCCACATCCCATGTCCAAATTAATAAAAGGGCTTCATGATGCACAATGAATCATAGAATCTGTACAGTGCAAGTAGAGGCAATTCACCTGTCAGGTCTGCACTGACCCACTCCATCCCATATTTACCATGGTTAATCCACATAGCCTGCACACCCCTGGACACTGCGGGGCAATTTAGTATGGCCAGTCCACCTAACCTGCACATCTTTGGGCTGTGGGGAGGAAACTGGAGTACCCATTGGAAACGTACACAGATACAGGGAGAACGTGCAAACTCCACACAGTCACTCAATCGTACCCGGTCCCTGATGCCATGAGGCAGCAGTGCTAACTACAGTGCTACCATGCTGCCCACATACAATGGACCGAATGGTTGCTAAGGATTTCCTTGGGGTGACTGGCGAATACATAGGATAGCATGTCCTGGCTTAAGAGGATGCATAGACTGGATAAATATTTTGTGGTTTTGCTTTTTCCAGTTTGGGGAGTGAAAGGAATCCAGAAGTATTGTTAGAACTCACTGATTTTTCATTATTTTTGTGTTATTATTTTATTAATTTTGGTTTATTGCTGAGAACTGTGAACTGAATCTGTTAGAAACAAAAACAAGCCGTTGTTTGTTTGTGAGGCCAAGTATGAATGTTAATTACAGGTTGATTCTTGATCAAAAGGATTCCATAGACTATTTGACACTGGGGAAAGCTGTATGTCTAACCAGATAGCACATGTTTGGCCATTAACAATGTCAATACCTGGGAACTCTTGCCAGCAAGTCTGGAAGGGAACATGATGGGCAAACAGAGGGAGGGCCAGAGTTTGAACTGGTTTTTGGACTGGTTTATGAGAGGAGGAGTTTGTTTGTTGATGTTACAGCATGAAAGTTTGAAAGCTCCCTGCCTAACCTCCTCTTATCAATTATTGGAAGTTCAGAAAATATAAATAAGTTATGCGTATTACTGACTTCCTTAGAGTGAACTGAAAAGGGACATTGATGTCTTAAGAAAATCAACCAAGAAACCTTGGTTTATGCCTGTAGAACAGACATTGTGAAAACCGCATAAGTAATCTGGCCAGTTTTGTTATTTTTATTCATCCCTTAATTCTGTTTGTGTATCTCTTTGTATGAAGGGGGCTGCAACAAAGGTTTTTGGGTTTAAATCATAAACATCAATTAGATTACTTGCTTCATTATGCTGTGTTAAAAGTATTATATGGTTAATAAATTGTTATCTTTCGTTTAAGTTTATAAACCCGGTGTCTAGAATTGATTATTCAAGGTCTAGGCTTGGTTATTCAAAAAGTCTGGCCAGGAATCATTGGGGTCTACTTTGAGAGTTTTTGAACGTTTTAATTTTACTATGTTGTGAATACAGATGTGGAAAAGCTGGTTTGATTTAGCTTTCTGTCTCTGTGTCGTAATAGTATTTATTCATAATGTAGAAGACACCATATTGATTGTATGATAACAAAGTGTAGAGCTCGATGAACACAGCAGGCCAAGC
>NC_063334.1:4778910-4796420 GCF_021869965.1 Rhincodon typus
GGCCTAGACCCTTCTTCAGAAAGGCCCGAAACGTCAGCCTTCCTGCTCCTCTGATGCTGCTTGGCCTGCTGTGTTCATCCAGCTCTACACCTTATTATCTCGGATTCTCCAGCATCTGCAGTTCCTACTATATTGATTGTATGTTCTTGTAATGTAGTACTTTTGTTCTTGACTAACGTTATAAGTAATAAGTGTAAGGTCCCTTTCTGAAAAGCATATACAGCAGTGTGGGTTATAACTAAAATAGTCAAAGTACTCCTCTGAGTACCTTTAGTTTTGTTGATTCTAATAGAGTTTTTGAATGCGGTGAACCTTATCAACTTAAAATATGCCTTGCAAAGGTGACCTTTTTAAAATACTGTTTTAAATACCAAATCAGAAATGAATAAAGTTGATACCATGACTTGATTCTGTGATGTTAATTATTGTAAATAAGTCCAAGCAAGTTCCCATTTTTAACTTAAATTTGCCTCATCAGGAATTAACAGTAACTTAAATCATTGTACTTTATCTTTCTGTTTAATGCAGATCTTACTTTTATCAGTGTTCTGGTGAGATCTTACAACATTTTTATCCAGCAAGCTATCAGTGAATTTTTCTAATAATATGGAGACCAGAGCCCTCATTTATATATAATTGGAACAAACTTGTTGAGCTTGTATTAATTGTTTTGATACTTTATCGTTTTAAATTGAATCTGATTAACATTTGGTTGAATGGGACGTTATTCTCTTGCTGACATCAGCTTGCTGAAATACTTATGAGAAGTGAATTTAAATAAACTTTTTTGTTTGGATGTTGTTACTTTGAGATAAGCTTGAAGATTTCACTTGACTTGGAATTTTATTTTCCTCCATTTTTGCCATGGAGAAGGAAATTTGCAATTGTACATTTGCTTTTGGCTTCTTAAGTGTGTTTAGAATTAGTGGATCTTTGACTTGAAATATTCTTGCATTCAGTAGGAGACTTAAGTCCAAGTATGACAATTACTTTACTGATTAAATAAATATTTTTGACTAAGTGAGCTCAATTATACAGCACCATTGCCTCTGGCTGAAGCATTTATGTAGTCTATAAAACAGTTGTACCTTTGAGGTGAGTGTTCATTTTTCAGTGCCTTCAGGTTTTTTAAAACTCATTTTGATTCTGCCGCATATAAAATATTTATTTAGCAAGGAATATATTAATACTAGGTCAACTGGAGTGAAAATAATTTGGACAGCTTTGGACACGTTTGTAAACAACTGACTATTTCTTCACTTAAGACGTAGATCGACCATTATGCTGTAGAATGAAAGGAGGTGCAAGATGTTGAAGAGGCTTTTCTGTCCCCATGCAATTGAAGCAGCTAAGACCTGTGACTGATGTGAATTACATGGTTTGCTTTGGGATAGGAAGTGAGAGATTGTGGTGATATCCTGTATATTTCAAAGTCAGCAAGGCCTTCATGTTGCTGGGAGAATTTACGACTCAATTCCAGCAGTTCCAAAATGGTATTTTAAAGGCTAATGATATTTAAATGAAAAATAGAGGCTGTCATGTGGCTTCAGGGATTTGTATTTACTTTTTTTAATGGAAATAGTGAGGCAAGAGGTGATTGGGGACTGAATGTTCCCTCAGCCAGGAGGAGAATATAATGACAGCTGTTCTCAAACACATCACATATAGACAAATACTTGTGACCTCATTTTCTTCTGTGAAAAGAACTGTTCACACTTTGGAGACATTGTATGAGCTTAGTTTCTTTTTTTCTGTCAAGAAAAACATGATGCTAGAATGTTCAACAGTATTCTTTAGACTTCTCAAACTGCACGTTCATAGAGTATAGAAGGATGTAGCACAGAGGGATCCCAGCCCTTTGAAAGAATATCCAATTAGTCCCATTTCTTTGCTCCATCAAAGTTTCTCCTTCAAATTACTTCTTAGCAATGGACTATTTGGTCAGAAGTTTCTGTTTTGAATTCAGCTGATGTATGATTGGCAAATATTGCCAAAAATTTAGTACTAGAATAGATTATTTGGAATGTAATCTATAAAATTAGGAAATTCCTCTTTCACAATTGTTAATAAGCTGTTTGAGGCACTGAGATATTGATTGAATGATGATCATCATCATGATCCTCCATTTTAAGGATGAAGTTTATAACTTCTTTGAATTAGTAGAGCTAGTTTTTAATTTATCCTGAGCTGAGTGTTCTGTTCAGATGTTTTTGCATGTTGTTCCATTGGAATGGGGCAGAATTGGCCAATGAAACATTTGATAGGAAAGAAAATTTATCTTATTAGCAGAGATCTAGTTTCAGACTTGTTTTTTCTGCCATGCATGGGTCCAGTACCTCACTGTACATCCTAGTTTCCAAATGCCAATGCCTGCTCTCCATAGCTGAGACAGAGCAGTGGGGTCTACATGGTAAACTGTCTAGCATTTACTAGAACAAAGCTATTACCAAAATTCATCCCATTTTTAAGCTATATTGCCAAGTTCAATTTTACCATTTGCATCTATGGTAGTTATGCCTGCAATTGGGCGTCTACCTGCCTTCTACAAAGGATCATTATTGGGGGTAATCAAAACAATACCCAGCTGATGGGAAATTTGAAACAAACACAGAGAATGCTAGAGAAACTCAACAGGTCTGACAACATCTGTGGAGAGAAAAAGAGTGAACGTTTCAAGTCAGAGTTGAAATGTTAACTTTTTTTTCACTCTCTCCACAGATGCTGTTCAACCTGCTGCGTTACTCCAGCATTCCCTGTGTTTGTTTTAGATTTCCATCTTCCACAGTATTTTACCTTTATTTGATGGGAAACTTGACCGGATCAAATGACATTAGTTTTTACACTCTCTTTGTTGCTTTCCATTAAACTGTTGGAATTAGAGCATGAGATTTAAATCACAAAAGTTGATATCAACCATACATTAGGTTTGCAGTATTCTATTGTCAACTGCTTGAATGGTGATACTTCCACATTACTGTCTGATTGTAACAAAAGTAAGTAACATTAATTTTATGTTTGCATAGATAAATAGATTGAAGTAAAATCAGAGTTTTGAAGAGGTTCTCCATTAATATGATAGTTCACTAACATAACTAGGAGTTTAGAGGTCTGGATTAATGATCTGGAGACAGGTCAAATTCCACAAGCTACAGACCTTTAAATTTATCAAGTGAATCTGGAGTGAATAGCTGTCAGTAATTGTGTCCATGAAATTACCAGATTGTGTTGTAGAAACCCATCTGCTTCATCAATGTTTTTCAGAGAATTCCTGTTGTCCTTGCTCAGTCTGGCCTAAACTTGACTCCAGACCCACAGCAGTGTGTTGACATTTAATTATCATCTTAAATTGTCTAGTAAGCTGCTCAGGTGGCTCACCACCTCCTTCTCAGGCAGTTAGGGATGGGCAATAAGTGCTGGTGTTGCAGCAACATCTACACCCAAGAATAAATTTTTTAAAAAGATTTTAAAATATTTGGGAATTTGGGTCAGGATAAAATGTTGCTAATTGTAACATGTTATAAACTTGTAGAATTAACAGTACAAATTTTGGATCCGTATTTGAAATGTGCATTTGTTTTTCTCGGTATGTGGTGCTCATGTAAAATGTTTGGGTAGTATTCTCAATTGTATTGTTCATATTGCTAAAAAATATAAAGAAGGACAAAAGATTTCCAAAAATGCTGCTAAAACTCCAGAGATTGGAGCTGTTGGGGAAAACTGAATGGGTTGATCTCTTTTTTTTATCTCTCTAGATAAGAGAAGTTTGGGAGGAGACCAGAGAGAGATCTTAAAATAATGAAATAGTTTGAATAGGTGGAAGAAGAGAAGGCGTTTTGACTGTTGGGTTGTCCGCAACTAAAGGTGATTTAATGTGAGTTGGTCATCAACAGATCCAAAACGAATTCAGGAGAACTTTCTTTTCTAGGGGAATGCTTAGAATGCAGAACTTGATACTGAGTGTGGTTGAGATGATTAGTATAAATATTTTAAGGGGAATCTTAATAAGTATATGGGGGGGAAAATTGTACAGAAGGATATGCTGACAGGATGAGATGAAGTAGGGTATGAGGAAGCTTTTATTGCTCCTGAACACTGGTATTGAGCTGTTGGGTTGAGTAGCCTGCGTTGGTGTTGTAAATGCTTTGTGAGAGCAGTAGTATTTTACCTAACCCCTGCAGCTATCAAAAAAACATCCCATTTGCTTTGCAGCTGCTTCAAGTTTATTTTCATCCTGTGATACAAAGTACAGTAATGTGTTCATTTTCTATTTGTCAGCCAATTAGCTTTTAAGACTTGCAGCTTTGCAGCATATGGCACTTTAATTTTCACTTGATGCTTATTGAATCATATCTGGCACTGTTGTTTGACAGCTTCGAAGTTCTACAACTAAGAGTTGATGTCTTCAGACATTGCAGTTTAGCTCTGTCCTTCATTGGTGTTTGGTTATGAATATTAAAGTCTTTCAGCCATTTCTTATCAAGACATTGTACGCATTCATGTGGTTGAATTTTGAGTGATTGTTTTAAACTAGGTAGATAGCACTTTTATCAGAGAGTGTCATCAGACATTCCCTGATGTTCTTGATATCCTGATGCTGGCTAGTACTGTGGTCTGGTTACAATTCAGGGAATTGAACTACCGTAATGAGCCAACTAAAGTCTTTGTTCATAAAATATAAGGTGAGGCATGTTTTGTGTTGCTGGCAGCTGTAACCAACCTCTTTAGTTCATCGCAAATACATTTTGCTGAGGTACAGCAGCTGCTGGGGTGCAGTTGGCTCTTATAATCATAGCAAGAACCGTGTGTTCTTTGGTGGCCACTCACCATTGAACCAAATTGTTCATGTTTTAAATCTGCTATTTTCTCAATGTGTCCCATACCCTCACATTGTCCATAGATTACGCTGAATGCCTTTTTGGATCAATGTATTATCTACTCAAATTATTCTATTATTCATCAAATTTCAAAATATAGCGAGACGTTGTTAATACTTAGCAGTTTGCAAGGTCTGGCATGCTGAGAAACTGTAATTCAGCAACAATTTGGATTGCCTTTATAGATATTTTTAATTAACCAATTTAAAATTTGCAAACTTCTGGAGCAGATGGGACTTAAACCTGAGTCTCTGGTTCAGAGGTAGGGACGCTGTCACTTTGCCACAAGAGCCTTTTACCCCTGGTGACGTCTCACCAAGGTTCCATAGGTATTTACAGTCACCTTTGAGACATGTAACAACTCGTGCCTAAAGCAGATGGTGCTTGAACCTGGGCCTCCTGGCTTTATATACTGAATTTTATGACTATACCCAGTTTATTTTGTCCATAATGTGCAGTTATTTATATTTAGCTTACACTCCGTGATTAAGTTTTAAAATGTTTTTAGTACTCAGGAGATAGATACATTTATGGCAGCTGTTTGCCCTAGGTCTCATATTTTCCTTTCCCTCTCCTTAGCCCATGGATACAAAAAATGTTTTAAAGCTGCTGCTGAGATTGGTTATTTGAATGTGAGTCCAGGTAGGAACTCTAGGGTCTGTCTGGTATAAACAGTACCATACTCTGCAGCCCATTAGCTCATTGAGCTTTCAGGGCCTTTGTCACATGTGATTGAAATTGGCGTTATCAGTATGCAGCAGCATTTTAAATAAAGCTGGATGTTGATTTTTCCCTCTTTCAGTTTCTTTGGATTTAATTATATTGTTTGATTTGCTTATCCTCTCTAAAATGTAAAGTTATAGCAGAATGTTCATTTATTTTTGCATACATTTTGTCAAAATCTTCATGCGACAATACAATTTTATTTGATTTATTTATTGTCATGTGTCTTGTTACAAAATACAGTGAAAAGTATTATATAGTGTTGCCAGTCTCTGGCACCATCTTAAAACACAGAAAAGCAACGAAAACCGAGAGCATAAAGGCAGAAATGTGAAGAAATAATGAAAGTGTTCAACTTAGTCCTCCTTGTTCAATGCCCCATCATGGGTCGTGGGCCTGGGGGCCAGACACAAGTCCCCTTTGTTGCACCACTGCCGCTGGAACAAAAGTTGCTATTCTTCAGCACTATCTTGCCTCCACTAATGTCCTTGCTGGACCTTGCCAATGCAGACACCACCAATGCTGCGCAAGCTCGACCCTGCTGCTGTCAGAGGTCCACTTTTGCTGATGCAGCTGCTACTGATGCTGTCAGGCTCGTATTAGGCCCAAGCTTGTCTCCGTTGCCACCTCCGTGAATCTGCGCTGGATGCAGACGCCTTCAGGAACCCAAACTTGCCTCCGCAGCAGCAACCATGAGTTGGTGCTAGGACTCGGTGATGCAGAAGCCGCTGGGGACCCACATTCATCTTCAAAGTTATCGCCGCAAGTCTGTAATGCTGAGTCTGTAGAGTCTGCACTGCTGGACCTATACACCACCAGCAATACCGTTCCCACGACCGAGCTCTTCACCAAGAGGTAAGTAAAATTAAATAGAGGAGAAGAAAGAATTGAGAGATGAGAGAAAAAAAAGAAAAATGAAAGAGAAGCTGGTGGAGCAGACGAGCCCTGGGCTCAGAAGCCCTGCGCCACTGCCATCTTACCAGAAGAGGTAATTATAGAATTCAAATATTTCGATATTTCATGACCCGTGTCCCTGTAAGCTGCGTGCAGTAGGTTTTAAAAAAAAGCACACATCTTCATCCTTCACCAAATGACTTGCACTTTGGTTTAAATATACTACTCTTACTATTCAGAAGTCCATGTAGGCACAACAATAATTAGAAGAATGAAAGCAAAGTACAACAAATACTGGAAGTCTGAAATAAAAATAAAAAGTACTAAAATACACTGCATGTTTGGCAGCATCTGTTGACAGAGAAACAGAGTTAATGTTTCAGGTCCAGCATAATTCTTCTTCTGAACTTAGTGGGAAGGTTGTTCATGACCTATTGTTGGTTTGCTGGATGCTAGGAATTCTATTTGAATCTAGGCTGGGAAAATTTAAATCAGAAGAAAAGCTGCAAAGATGTAGCAGAAGACAGTTGGTGACGTTTTCATGCTATTTTCCTAATTGTGATCCGTTGCTTAGCTGTACAAGATTTTTAAAGTCAACATTTTAAAGGTTGTTCTATCTGAACTATTTTAAATTCTGTTAGATTGTTATTAAAAAAAAAATTGAGATTCCCGGTGGTATTGTTTCCAGAATTATCCTATCATGCAATTTTTGTATGTTTTATTATTAGGATGTTTTTCCTCATTCTCCATATCCACGTTATATCTCTTTATCAGGTAGAAACATATTGATCTGGTTTCATGTGTGAGTTTATCTGCCTAAACTGTTTATCATTGCTTATTCTTAATTTTCATTGTTTCGTTCATCCCAGAAGTTCTCATTTGTGGTGGAGTGGAGATAAAAAGGGTGTTGCATTACAGTTAGAATGTGTATGCTCTTGCCCTGAATAATAAGCATAGCTGAATATGTTTACTGTAGGTGACTGTCACCTAAAGCAGTCAAAGCACAAGTATAGCAAAATCTGTAATGGTGGTGGATCTTGAGGTGATCTTGGCCTATGTGATTGTGATGCTTTCAGAATTATTGTCCTCCTGATTTTTGTTTAAACTTGTGGAAATGTACGTGATATCTTTGTTCTTATACCTGTTGGGGAGATATGTCTGGCGCTGGTTCCTGGGGAGCCTGAATACACCATTAAATGCTCCAAAAAACTGAATTTTGTCCAGTATGATACTGCTGCCGTGATGTAACATTGTTCAGAGGGCATTTGTGAATAAGGACACCTTGTCATGATTGAATAATAGGATTGAATTAAGGATATTTGTGATGTGAAAATCTGTTGAACTTGGCTCTGAACCTTTAGGGTAATCTGAATGTTTTGGATTTATGTTGATTTTTTTAAAAAGTGGTTTTGTTAGTTTTCCATCCTAGCAGCAGTTATTTGCTCCATGACTGTTCAGTGTTCATATGGAAATGCAAGCATTATTGGAAATTTTCAGGAAAATACACTTAGTCCAACAGCTATTGCAATAACAAATATTAAGGCAGTCTAGAGGTTATGTGTTGGCTAAAAGAAAGGTTGTTATTGGTTGATGGCATTTGAATGGACAGGCACATTTTAAGAGTGAAGATGGCCAAAGCCACCATTGTACAATTCAAATCCATTTTTAGGTTATCTGTCTTTATGGAAAGAATTTTATGATCTGTTTTCGCACATGACTAAGAATCAAATGCTATGAAGTTTTGATGAAAATCTGCTGATGGAAGGTTTGAGGTGGCAGGAGTTCCTTGGTAGACAGAGAAAGTTTAGTGGAAAAATGAGAGGAAGACTAGAAAGATGATAAGAAATGCCAGCAAAAAAGGAATGTTAACCAATTGTAATTTGGTCACAGTGCCAGTATGATAGTTTGGGGCAGCTAATGTAAACTGTAGTCAAGCGAGTAGAATTCACTAAAAGTTGTATGTCACCTGTTTTTTCAGTCAATGCTAGGAATAAAGGAACTATGACCTCTGACCTCTGATTCTAGATTGCCCCACAAGAGGAAATATCCTCTCTGTCTACTTTGTCAATCCCCTCTAGCATCTTGTATACCTCAATTAGATCTCCTTTAATTCTTCTAAACTGATGGCCTGGCGCAATGCCTGCTGATTCTCAACTTTATTTGTGGACTGTCTGCTCACACTGAGGGGCAAATGTTTTAAACAGAGGGTGGTTAATGTGTAGAATGAATTTCCTGAGGAAGTGGTGGGTGCAGATACAATTACAATGTTTAAAAGGCATTTGGATAATTACGTGAATAGGAAACGTTTGGGGGTTTATGGGCCAGGAGCAGGCAGGTGGGACTAGTCTAGTTTGGGATTAGGTTTGGCATGGACTGGTTGGACTGAAGGGTCTGTTTCCATGCTATATGACTATAAGAACAAGGTAAAGTGGTGAGGGAAGAGAGATTTTTCACATCCTCTTCTCCTTAGTAATATCTCTTTGGAAACTGTGCATTTTATTAACTTTGCTTCTCTTTGGTGCAGCAGGAGTTGAGAAAATTCCTGGCTTAGTGTGTCTGCCTTGGGAAATACTGGCTCCAGAGATTACATTTTTGTTGCCAGAGGGCACGTACCTGCTAAAGTCGGGCTAGTTGATCTACAGAAGATTTCAGACGCAGCAATAGGTGTTTTTGTTGCAACGGCTGGCTTTTTAAAGGGCCTCCTCAAGTGCTTTCTGCTCCACCTGCAAAATATAGGAAGGGATCCTTCATCTTGTCCCTTCCCTAAGCTCCATCCAGCTGTCTGGTGTCCCCTGAACACTTCGTTTGTCAAGCTGTGCTGTTTCTCCCACCTATATGGTCCATTATGCTAATATATGGCATTTCCATGTTTATTCACCTGCTCTGTACTGTATTGGAAGCAATGAACCCCATAGTGACAGTTGAATGTGTTTTAAAAGAAAAACTTTTCTTTCATTTCTTTGTTATCATATGATATCAAGAAATGTTTGGAGATGCTGGATACTGCGAAGCCTGTGGGCCCTGACAACATTCTGGCAATAGTACTGGTGACTTGTGCTCCAGAACATGCTGCACCCCTCGCCAAGCTCTTCCAGTACAGTTACCACACTGGCATCTACCTGACAATGTGCACAGATCTGGCAATTGTCCAGTACATAAGAAGCAGCACGAGTCCAGCCCAGCCAATTATCGCCCCATCTGTCTACTCTTGATTATCAGTAAAGTGATGGAAAGTGTCATCAACAGTGCTATCAAGCAACACCTGCTCAGTGACGCCCTGTTTGTGTTCTGCCACGGCTACTCAGCTACTTCATTACAGCTTTAGTTCAAACATGGACAAAAGAGCTGAATTCCAGAGGTGAGGTGAAATTGACAGTTCTTGACATCAACGCTGCATTCAACTGAGTGTAGCATCAAGGAGTCTTCGCAAAACTGGAATCAGGTGGAATCAGGGGGCAAACTCTCCACTGGTTGGAGTCATTCCTGGCACATAGGAAGGTGGTTGTGATTGTTGGAGGTCAGTCATCTAGGCCCCAGGAGTTCCACTGGGTAGTGTCCTAGGTTTACCCATCTTCAGCTGTTTCATTAGTGACCTCTGTCCATCATTATGTCAGAAGTGGGATATTTGCTGATGATTTACACTCTTCACCATTTCTGACTCCTCAGATACTGAAGCAGTCAGTGTTGAAATGCAATAAGATTTGGACAATATCCAGGCTTAGGCTGACAAGTGGCAAGTAACATTCGCACCACACAAATGCCAGGCTATGACCATTACCAATAAGAGGCAATCTAACCTCTGCCCCTTCTCAAGGCTAACTAGCGAGGGAAATAACTGACCAGCTAGTGATGCCCACAATCTATGAATGAATAAAAACAACCTATCAGCCGGCTTAAACTCTTTAAAAAAAAAAAAAAACAGCTGTTGTGATTTTTATCAGTAAACAAGGTTTTACTCCTTGACCAAATCAGCAGAATCTCCTCAATTTAATGCTTATCCAGCATAGGGAATGCAGCAGCTGACTATGCCACTGGTACACCCACAAGAGTCAGTGATTCACTCGCCAGTGACTCAGAAGTTGTTGTGTTACTAAAAATAAGTCTGTTTGGAGGCACAAACAACTAGCTGTTGTTTCTTAGGAACATGTGAAAACTGGATGATTTGTTCCCGTGGGAACAAATCTTCCCTCTTTCCTCTGATTCCCAAATTACTTTAAAGCGAGGAAAGCGTAATCAAGCCCCATTAGTTTTTTGACTTCCTTAGAAATGTGAATTGTGGACACAGTACCCTTATGTCACTCGTCAAAGTTATAGGGAATAGTGTTTATTGTGCATTTAAAGTTTAAGCTCCTTACCGGTTGTATTGACGAATCTGATAATTCCCAATGACTGCAAATATCTTGCAATAATATTTATTGAAAATATGGGATATTTAAGTTCTTCAACCTTTGGGATCCAGTGACTTTTGTTGCATTTAAATTCCCTCATTGTATTAAATGCTGACCATGCGAACTTGGTATCGTGCAGCAGAGCCATCTCCCAGTGTTGCAGCATGTTTG
Organism: Rhincodon typus; assembly: GCF_021869965.1. Lineage (NCBI taxonomy): Eukaryota > Metazoa > Chordata > Chondrichthyes > Orectolobiformes > Rhincodontidae > Rhincodon > Rhincodon typus. The sequence goes on from NC_063334.1 coordinate 4,789,961, forward strand.
ACCAGATATTCTGACCTTGTTCGGCTTGAAAAAATACCCTCTTGCCTTTAGATGTCTTCTGCGTGGGGATTCCTGGCAATGTGCCAGGTGGGTGAAGTATGTGGGTAGTGTGCCAGATGAGTGAAGTATTTGGGTGGTGTGTCATGTGTGGAAGAAGTATTGTCTAGAGTGCCAGTTGGATGAGCGGGATTGGGTAGTTTGCCAGATTAGTGCTTAGGGTAGGCCAGGATTCAAATGAGTGTTGGGACTGGTAGGAATGATAGGGTGGAATGTCAGATTGGCAGGAGGGGAGTGTTAGTTCAGATTGGTGTCATTGGGAAATGTCAGGTCAAGCCGAGGTCTTGCAGGTGCTGTTTTAGCGTTCGATGGGATCACAGACATACAATTCAGGAGCAGAAGTATGTGATTCTACCCCTTGACCCTACTCTGCTATTCAATAAGATTGTGGCTGTTCTGTTTGTGTTTTGAATTCCATATTCCCATCTACTGTCACTTAACAGGGAAGTATTCATTGACCCCACTTTGACTGCCTTGTGAGGCAGAGTCCCCAGGTCGCACAAAGTTCTCACTGTCTCTGTCCTCAAAGGGCAACTTGATTGTAAAAGTGTCCCACAGTTTTGGATACACCTGCGAGAAATAATATCTTTTCCTTGTCCACCCTGTCAGGACTGTTTAGAATCTTACATAATTTAATATGGTCACTCTTCAATCTTCAAAACTCCAGTGGAAACAAGTCCAGCCTATCTAACCTCTGCTCATAAGGCAACTCAATCATTAAAAGTATCACTCTAGCAAACCTTCTCTAAACTGTGTCCAGCGCATTTGGCATCCTCCCTTTGACACGGTCTCGTCAATGCCATAGATAACTGAAGCATGATATCATTACTTTTATGTTCAGTGCCCCTTGTAATATAAGATAGCATCCCATTAGCTTTTTGTTTTGGTTGCATGTTGTGCCTGCATACTAACATTTTGTGAATCCTACACTAGAACGTCCAGATCCCTCTGCATCGCAGAATTCTTCAGTCTTTCTCCATTTGAGTGCATGGAGGAGCTATATTGCTTACTTTCCAGTCTGATGGAACCTTTCCAATACCTAGGAAATTTTGGGGAGTAGAGTCCAGTCTGGGATGATCAGTCTGACTGGCTAGGGGGATGTGGATGTGTTGAGTCTAGTGAGGTTGGGGTGGGGGTACTTGTCAAGGATCTGGGGTGTTGCAAGGGGTCAAGGAAGATTGGGGTGGATCAGTGATAAGTTAGGGGATCAGTTTAAAAGTTATCCAGGAGTTAGTAAATTTTTAATCCTCTCACATTTCCTGGATGTCCACCAAGCTTAGCTGAGTCAGAACCTTCCAAAATGTTTTATATTAAGGGTTTTTTTCCAAAGGGATGCAGTGGAATTGCCAATCAGAATTCTCAATTTCCCAGGCAATTCCCAAAGAGTCTGCTACATTGGGAATTCCACGTGGTCCCGATCCACATCTCCAGTGTACACTGCTTCAGTGACACCCTGGCTATTAAAATTCCCAGAGATAGCAAAAACTGCCGACACTGGAGTCAGAGATGAGTGTGGAGCTGGAGGAACACAGCAGGCAGGGCAGCATCAGAGGAGCAGGAAAGTTGACGTTTTGGGTCGGGACCCTTCTTCAGGAATGCCATGGCCTGCTGTGTTCCTCCAGCTCCGCACTGTGTTATTAAAATTCCCAGTCCATTATTTATCTCAATTGTTTATAATGGACTCATTATTTCTGTTCCTAAAACCTTGAAATTTAGCAGGTTGAAATAGAAGATCATATAAGGTCAGATAACTTGTTGGGCCCTGTAATAGTGGTGTTCAGTTTGAATGTCAGCAGGATTCACCTAGCATGTCGTCTTTGAGATAAAATATGCTCTGTTTTTTAGAACAGAAAAACTTTGTGGATTTGCCAGACTTGTTTCGTCTGGCTGTTTGGTTAGAGGGATTTGGGCCAAATGCTTACAAATGGCACTAGATTAATTTAGGATATCAGGTTGGCATGAACAAGTTGGACTGAAGGGTCTGTTTTCATGCTGTACAACTTTGACTCTATTAATAGAAATATAAACCAACAGTGTACCCAGTAGGAAATCTAAGGGATTAATCTGCTTTTGAGGTCTAGCTCATGTAAATGTGTTGCAAAAATTTGAATACCAATAAAAGAAAATAAAAATTACTTGAGGCTGTAAAAACAAATGCCTGCTCAAGGGTTGTGTTGTAGAAACCTTGAAAAGTACTGTTTAAATGAAAATAAGAACTTCCAAATGCAATAAGTCATTAGCGGAAATGCTGGCAGCATGCAGGTCAGTCTGTAATTGTTTCCAAAAAAAAGACAGTTAAGTTGTAATGCTTGTGTATGCATAGGAAGACCGAAGCAAGCAGTTTGGTAAGATTGAGAAAAATAGAGCAAAAGGGCAAGGAGAATGAATGAGCTGATGAGACCAGTTTCCAACAGGGCACTTGTGTTAATGTTTAGTGAGAAGCTGCTAATGAGATCCTATATGTAAATATAAAGGTACATACAAGTTGTGTAGAAATTGGTGAAGAGATGATAGATCTCCGTACCAAGGTGAGATGATGAAAAAAACTGCAGATATGGGCCAAATAAAAAAAAGTGAACATGCAAGTGATTTGGTGGATCAACCAGCCACAAGAAGCGCAAAAGATTGTGCTGAATTCTGAGATTTGATATATGTTATATGAAACTGAAGATTGATACGCAAAATGACTTGTGAAGTAAACTAATGAGCTGCAGTCTGGAAAAGCAGGACTATTCTGCTCATTGAGTCTGTGCCATCTCTCTGCAAAACAATCCAATCAGCCCTTTTCCCCTAGCGTTATCACCAGATATGTTAAGTTTATTTCCCTTATGTCAAAACAGTTTTCTTTTGAAGTCTGCAATAGTCCTTGCTTCACTAGACTCATGGGTAGTCAGTTCCAGGTCATTAAGTACCTGTTACATAAAACGTTCTTTCTCACGTACACGCGGCACATCTTGCCCGGGACCCTAGATCTTTGTCTTCTAGACTTTTTACCAACAGCTTATGGGAAAGTCTTCCTTCATTTAACTGTCATCTAGCAGATCGGTCCTGTGCTTCAGAGAGGACAGCGCCAGCTTTTCCCAACATAACCTTGTAGTTAATTTCTCTCATCCCTGAAACCATTCTGGAAATCTCCTCTACATCTCACAAATACTCATCTTTCCTTTAGTGTGATACAGGTATTCTTACATTTATAATCACTTTGCGGTCTCTCTTTAGCTATCACATTTGATGCCATGCATATAGCTGCTGCTTGGCAAAGCAGATCAAGCGTTTTTGTAATCTTCCTCAAATTGGTCAGCAATTTGTCAGCTCCGTCCATCTGTCGGCATGCAAGGTAGTCTAAGAAGTTCTTCCTTGAATCTTGGCCTACGTGGAAGGCAGTCCTCGTTCTCCAATGATGATGTCCTCCAATTATCAGTGTCTCACAGATCAATTTCTTTAAGAGAAATAACATGACTTTCTTGGTTTCCTGTTACTACTCCTGTTTTGTTGAACGGTCAACAAAGATGATAGATGTGTTTAAATTTTGACAGGTTAATTTCCCCTTTTCACTGCTGATCTTGCCTTGCTCCTGAGAGTATGTCAAGAGTGCTTCCAGTGTAAGATAAATTGCATTCCACATATTATAATCCAGTTACCTTTATGGTGCTGAAAACAATTGCAGTTCTTGGGAGATGTTTTATTGAAAGTGGACTGCACCCGAGTGAAACCATTACTCAGTGCCTAGAATCAATAAGTTTTGCCCTTGATAACAGCAATTTGAACGTCTATGTCTTTTAGATAATAAAATTGAGCGTGCTTTCAATGAAATTTAACTGCATTATTTGTATAGGATGTGAAAAATGCAACAATTTGCTCCCCAAATTGATAACACAGTTCTGAATTGCATAGATTATTTTGTAAAAAGTCATCAGTTTATAAATAGCTCATCTATCTACAGAATAATGTTGTCAAAATGTTGACTTCATAAAGAATTTGCTTGCACAGTGTAAAGATCATGGCTTTTTATTGTGTTTGTTAAAAATTGTGGGGTGAAATGGGAAAGATTGCTGTATGATTTGAAATGCAAGTAACCTGACACCCATAGCAAGCATAATATAAACAGCTGTTTGAATGATCAGTAATTGAAGTTTGAAAGTTTGACTGGAGCTTAATTACTAATAAATTTGTAATACTTGTTGAGTGCGGAAACCTGGCCTATACTTTCTATCAACTTGGTCTAGAAATCAGGTAAATTGGAGAATTCTGTGTACTTATTTTTAAAATCAGGCAAGCGAAGACGAGGTCACAATCGGATCGACTCCAATCTTGTTGAATGGCAAGGTGGGTTTGATGGGCTGAATAACCACCTCCTCCTATTTCTCATGATCTTATGTCAGCCTGCTTGTTTGAATTTAGTTTAGAATATATACGATACCAATGTCACAATTATTATTAACAAACCACCTGTTTTTTAAAAAAAATGCTCTGTTAAAAATCTCCTGAAAGTCAGAGTCGTAAAGTCAGAGGTTTACAGCATGAAAACAAGCCCTTCTGCCCACCTTGTCCATGCTACCCAGTTTTCACAATTAATCCAGTCCCACTTATTGCAAAGTTTGTGCAAAAATACCTCCCCATTCCAAAGTGGTTAATGTTTGAAGATAACTTGGAGAGAGACATTTCATAATTTGTTCTTTGCTAAATAAAAGGGCATATTTAAAAAGCCAATCAAATTACATAATTGTTTAATAGAGACACAGCAGTGTGAATCAAGTTTCGTTATACTTATTTTTACTTTTAGCTGAGTCGACTTTTATTTATTTCGATTCATTCATAGTTGAATCTAAAGTGCTGCTGTTAGAAACTTCATGGGTTCTTCAAGATTTTTAAATATTTTTCTTTTGTGAAAGATCTGCCAAAAATGTTCCTTTGTGTTGACTTGTATCTTGACTACAAGTATGTATCACCATTCCTCACTTCAATCTAACACAGGGCAAAGTTTGAAGAAATATGATTATTTTCAAACAATTCTGATAAAAAGCAGAACATATGTACTCTTAATATCTGTAGTTAAAAAGATCAGTATTATTTTCAACTTTTGACAGTAATAGCTTGAACATAAAAATGGATAATTGGAAATTACATCAGCTTTGTCACAAGCTCCAATAATACAACTTCTTCAGTGCAAATGTCTTGAGCCTGTAATTAATAAGAGTGCAATAAGATGAACCACTAACAAGAAATAATTCAGTCAAACCTGTAAGTCTTCAGCAAGGGATTTACTGTAGATTGTCTTATGCGTCAGAAAGCTTTGTGTTTTTTTTTGCAAAAGTAATGGAAATGGAATTTGATGAAGTTTTTTTTTGATTTTCTTCTCACTTGATCAAGACCTTATGCTGGGGTCCCCTTATTTATAGTCATGAGGTAAGGCAGCTATGCACGCCAAATTGATTAAGTCTTTATACTTTATTTCCCAATTATTGTATTTGCTGTCAGTCAGTGGAATTCGAGAGGCTAACCTCTTCGTAAAAGGCGATTCACTGTAAGTTTAGCAAATACCAAGCAGTGCTTTTTTGGCTAACGTGATCCGAAGTGGAAAATGTAGAAAACAAACCTTTGAGTGGTCCGTTTCGTTTGTTGTCTCAAGCTGGGGGAGTTTAAATCTTGAACAACAATAGTTATTTATTTGGGAGACTGTTGATTTGTGTAATTAATGTGTTTTGTTGTCATAGGTGGTGCTGTAACATGTCCTAAAGGCAGAAATTGAAATCATGACTGCTGTTTACTTACAGCCATTTGTGGAAGGGAGTGCAAGTTTAGGGAGGTTAATCAACAAATGGGGGTGAAACAGCATTCTAAGAGTGAGAGAAATTGCTTAAAGGCAATTATTTCTATCATCAGCATACTTCTTTTTGTTACTCTAAAGCCACTGCCTGTGAGCCTGAATACTTTGCAATGTGTGTTCAACGTATACACAGTTCATACGCAGTTCCTACTTTAATCTTACCATGTTTCCTTTGTGAAAGTACGTTTTTTTTTCAACGAAAGACAGTGAATGGGTACGGTCTTGTGGGTTGAGATTTCTTGTTGCTCTGTTTTGCAATTTGCAATAATCGAGCCCCACAAAACGTTAATGTGTGATCAGTATTTAAATTTGAAGCATGATTGTACAATTAATATAAAATAAACTTTTGCCTGGAATTTTCAGTGACTTTAGTGAGGAGGGGGAGAGGAGATGATTGCGTGTGATCCTGCTGCAGTATGTTTTGGCTTTCATAAAATTCAGACATGGGATGTTGTCTTTGCTTACTGGGCCAGCATTACTCGTCCCTGATTATCCTTGAGGTCTTGAATATTTGTCAGGGATTTTTTTTGTGACTTTTGTTATTATTTCAACTGCACTGTATTTTATATTGGATCA
>NC_063334.1:4796920-4812534 GCF_021869965.1 Rhincodon typus
CCCCATGACAAGGAGAGTTCTGCAGCCCAGGCGGTAGGGTACTGCAAAATAGCTGGTGTCCCCCAGGTGCAGGATGTGAGAAACTGTACACACATTGCATTGACAGGATTATTTCAAACACAGCTAAGTTTATCAATAGGACATAGTTCCATTCCATTGATGTGCAAGCAATCATCGTTACTACAGGTTTTCCATGCTATTCATTGTTTATATATTGCCTATTTTTGTCAGGAACAATTTTCAGTAGTCGTTCATCTATTTCATTCTTACATGGTCATTTTGGTAAGTTGCCCAATGCTCCCATTAGCTCGAGCATTGGGGTGATACCTCGGCAACTCTGCCCAGCATCATCTGCACAGCGTTCCCTCACAACATTCTGTGGGAAGTTTATACATTGTACCTTGGTTACTGCTATAATGCCTACATCCCTGAGAATGCTCAAATCCCTGCTGCATCTGAGAAGCTGGATGCCCTGTAAAGATGGTTATGGAGGGAATAATATGACCACTGCGATCACGCTGATGACTCTGAGATTGAGCAGAGATACGATGCTGCCCAGGAAATAGGTCTCCTGAAGTGAGGTTCCACTGCTTTGATTGGTCTGTGGGGGGAGATGGGGGAGGGGCTTTACAATATACTCCAGACAGAGAATGCAAAATTATCCTAGTATTCTCTGCACAACTGGAAGAGGCAAAGCAGGGTGGTGATGGTTACTATGAACTCTGGGAAACAGTAGCAGTTCTGTAGGGGGTTCTAAGAGGAACATGGCTAAGAACAAGCAAACTTTGTGGCCTGATGCTTAAAGAGCAATAGGAGTCAAAATGTGTAGTATGCAAGGTGGTGTCAGCCATGCCACCTATGATGTTTGTGGGAAGTGTTGAGTTGTGGCTGCTGTACCAATACTTCAATGATTAATGTCAACTCTGTGTTGGACTGGGGCATCAAAGATGGTCCCAGTGCCAGACATCCTGGGGTATCCCAGAAGCGGCAAGTACCTCCACTATGGAAATTGGGAGAATTGGGCTTGCATTGTTTGAGAGGGCTGTCATGGGGGCACCATATCTAACTCATGAGATGAGTTTCAGATGATCACATGAGATAAGTCACTAGGCCTCACAAAGGAAAACTTTCCCTGAAACTCAACAAAACTTACACTCAGCCATTTTTTCGTATAATTCAGCCCTTGGAGTCCAGGTACATAGATCATTTAAATATTAAGGACAGTTACAGAAAATAATCAAAAAGGCTAATGTTGGCTTTTATAATCGCCAGGCTCAGAACACAACAGTGTAGAAATCATGGCGCAGCTATAGAAAATCTTTGTTAGGCCACACTTGGAATGCTCTGAGTAGTTCAGGAAACTGCACCCTTAGGAAGGAAATCTTGGCCTTTGAAAGATTGCAGTGTAAGCTTACCAGAATGATGCCTGTACTCCAAGGGTTAAATTCAGAACAGACAGTAAACTAGAGTTGTATTCCCTGGAATTTAGACGATTAAGTGGTTATTTGATTGAAGTTTCTAAAATATATCTGGGGACGCATCGTTTCTCCCCATTGCACTATTTCCACCGATTGGCGACTCTGGCACCTGTGATAGGGGGTCACAGTCTAAAACTTAGAACTAGGCTTGTGAAGATCAGGAAACATTTCTACACTCGAAGGCTTGGAGGAGTTGAAAACACTCCAACAAACGGTGGCGAAAGCCACATCAACTGTTAACTAAAGACTGAAGAATTTTGATGGTCGCCACAAATTTTTGATGGCTAACATGGACGCATAGACTATGTACCGCTTTAAATTGTGTGCGTGAAGATTTCGGAGAGACAAGGCCCGGGAAGGAGCTGGGGACCGGGAGGCCGAGGGAGAAGATCGGGAGGATCCCAGAGAGCGGGACATCGGGATCGCGATGAAATGGAGGGGAGGTGAAGGATGGGAACTGGGTTTGAGGGTGGCGGGTTGAGGTGAGGGGTGGGGAAAGAGCCGTGGAGAGGGCCTCTTTGTCACCCTCCCTGGGTCCTGGGTCCTGTTCCCTTCTCATTCCCCCGAAGAGAGCCTCTCTAACCCCCGTCGCCTCTCCCTGCAACTGAATCCAGTTTAAAAATCGCACGCGCTCCCTGGCTCGTGCGCAGTAACAGGCTTGCGTATGACATCACACGTAACGTTTATGCTGCTTGGAGCCATGCGCATGTGCGTTCCCGAGGGAGCGCGCGTGCGCAGTTCTTGATTCCTGAAGACGCTGTTTTCGTTAGCGGCTGGTGTCATGGGGTATAGGTAAAGGCAGTTTTTGGAGTGAGGTTGCAGATCAACGATGATACTTCATTGAATGGATTAAAGGGGCTAAATGGCTGACGTCTGATTCTATTTTCTGTGGTCCTAAAGCAAGCTCTCGGCCAAAAGGATGACACCCGTGGACTCCACTCAACCAGAAATCAACTTCAAGTGCATTCTCATAAGCAAAGACAGCTGGTTGTTTATTTTTAAGTCTTTTTGGTACATTGTGATTTCAGTATTAATAACAGCAATAGACTTACTCTGATATAGCCTCAGCACCAATACTCAAAGAACGCCACCAAATGCCAGCTCAGCAATAAATACACCAACCTGCCAACTTCACAGCAATACTTGCAGCTTATGGATTGTTGGATGCCTGATATGCAGATGCTGTCACAATTATTCCCCAGGTTCAGTAGCAACATTAATGTGAGTGCTACAAAAATAGCAACTATTTTTCCAGGCTCAGTGACACCAGTAGCATTGTGCCAGACCAAAAGCATTGCAGCCTTTTACATTCACTTAAGAGGGTATGTGTAACCTTGGTTTGATATCCAAAAGAAAACACTTTAGGCCAAGCAGTACTATGATAAGAGTCTCAGCTCAAATAATGTGGTTTGTCTTTGAATTAGGACTTGAAGCCATGATCTTCTGATTCAGAGGCAAGAGAAAGTACAAAATTTGAGCCACAGCTGACATGCTGTCATATACATGGGCTGCTTCGTGGTCTCCAACAGCACCATTAAGTTGAACTGAACAATAACATCGAAAGATTGATTCTACTCCAAGCAGTACAAGCATGTGGCCAAGCAGCAATACCACCAGACTGTGTATTGTTGAGGGTTGCCTCGATACATTGTTGGCTACAATCCCCAAGTTAAGTAGCAACATCAGGCCAATTCCTGCCCAGCAGCAATGGCAGGATGAGTCATGTTCAACAAAGCCTGAAATCATCAATAGGATAATCTTAGTCCTAAATTTCTTCATTCATTGGAGAATTTTCTTCTCCAGACAGTTGTGTATGTTCCATTGTTGAAAGCATTTAAGGCCGAAAGAGGTTATCAAGGGATGTGGACAGTAAGCAGAAAAGTAGATTTCAAAGATGAACCATGATTGTATTGAATAATGGAAATGCCTCAATGGACCATACAGTCTCCGTTTTTATGTTCTTTGTAACACTTGTAAGTCTTATCTCAGCCCAGCCACACCAACAAAGTCTATAAACCCATATAAAATGGACAAGCTCATTCTAGCACATCAAGCTGATTAATGTTAAGTGTCAACTCAGTTGATCAATAGATGCTGATTTTTCTCTGCAATCTGTTATACGCCTATTTCTGATGAGCAATACTGAGGGAAAAGGATTGGGTGTTAATTATGTCTTTACTTTATCCCTTTTGCATTTTATAGACATTTAATTTTAATTTTATGCAAAGAGATATGAAATGATGCTTTTCTGCCCTGCTCTGTATTGTTCTGTATTTATGCTAATGCAACCTGTCCCCATTTCAGTTGACAGTCATTCTTTTTACACTGCATTTCAAAAGCTGAAAATGTTAAAAAAAATACAGGTGACATCAGATATAGAATGAATAATTTTGTTTTAAGTTGAAATACATTGTACATTAATTACGCTACTGTGATTAGGCTGCACTTAAGGGTGGAAGTTCTCAAAGGCTTATGGGGAGTTCATTATTAGAATAATTGCAGTTGAATCAAGTCCAATCCAATTTGATATTCCTTAAATATGCATGCTACTTTGAAAGAGGAGAATGATAAAGATTTCCATTAAGGAATCCAAGGTTTCAATTTCCTCAAAAGTTCAGGTTTTTCATCCCTAAAGAGGGAATTAATGACTTAATTCAATCGATTTTTCAGTTTGTCTATGAGACCATCTACACAAATACTGTAGAGTAATGGATGAATTCTGCAATTGTGATTCATTCTGTTTTCATTATCCTAATGTGCTAACTATATTTTATGATATCAAATAAGGTTTGAGTTGGATCTTGTTTGGCCAAGGATATGCATGCACCGTAGGGTTAGCTAAATTTGATTCAATTTGAGTTATTGTTGTCACAACAACTGAAATACAGTGAAAAATATTGTTTTTGCATGCTATTCAGGTAGATCATACCTTAAATTAGTACGTTAGGGTAATAGAACAGAATGTAGAATGCAGTGTTCCAACTACACAGAAGGTGCAGAGAGATCAACTTTAACATTTGAGAGGTCAATTCAAAAGTCTGATAACAGCAGGAATGAAGCTGTTCATGAATCTGTTGGTACATATTTTCAAACTTTTGTATCTTCTGCCAACAGAAGAGGGTGGAAGAGAGTATAGCTGGGGTGGGAGGGGTCTTTGATTATATTGGCTGCTTTCCCAAGGCAGTGGGAAGTATAGATGGAGTCAATGGATGGAAAGGGCTGTGTTCATGACTCTAATTTCTTGCAGTCTTGAGCAGAGCAGTTGTTATACTAAGCTGTGATGCATCCAGATAGGATGCTTTCTATGGTGCATCTATAAAAATTGGTAAGAATTATTTTAACCATGCTGGATTTCCTTAGCCTTCTTGTTGTGCTTTTTTTAACCATATATCAAATAGATGTTATGGTCTCTTTCTACCAATTCCCGCTGAACCCACCTAATCTACACGTCCCTGAACACTACAGGCAGTTTTAGCATGGCCAATCCACCTAGCCTGCACATCTTTGGGCTGTGGGAGGAAACCAGAGCACCCGGAGGAAACCCACGCAGACATGGGCAGAATGTGCAAACTCCACACAGGCAGTCGCCTGAGGGTGGAATCAAACCTGGGTCCCTGACGCTGTGTGGCAACAGTGCTAACCACTGAGCCACTGTGCCGTCCTACTGGTGGAGAATGTGGGCAACGATCCCACTACAAATTTCTCCAAGCAAATGCCCATGTCTCAAAGTCCAGGGGTATAGTCCTCAGTTAAGTCAAGGGAGACATCCTTCAGTCAGGGGCTCATAATGCAATAAGTTAAAGGAAGTCTCCAATATTAGTCCAGGAGCTTGGTCATTTGGCTGCTCGAGGTGGTCAGGATCTGGATACCCTCCTTGTAGGAAGTGAGGAGCTGCATGTTAGGCACCTCATCACCCAACTTGGCTCATTCTCCTCTATTCTGGGTTGTTTTCTCATGGAAGAAGTGAAAGGGAAGCACTGAGTGAGGTGAAAGTGGATGTTAGTACTAGTGTATGTGGTGCGATGCCCTAAGCGAGTGAATAGGCAGCACAGAGTCATGCAGCGTTAGTGGAATGAGGTGTTGTCTAGTTCCTCCTTTAACATGTCATGCAACTCCGACCAAAATGTTATGAATGAATTTTCCCAGGTGTCCTACAATACCAAAGCGGTCAAATCAATATGAACATGAGCCAGTACCAATGCAAAGCAGTCCCAACTTTAATACTTACCGAGTCTGTTGTCGGCTTACACAGTTGCTGTCTCCCTTCCTCTGTCTCTGGGTCTGCAAAGCTGCTTTCTTCCTCTCTCTCACTGTCTCTGTCTGGATGGTCAGCTGGTCTCTGCCTCTTGCCATGCTGGTCTCAGAAGCCCTCAGAAGATTCCAAGCGCGCCAGTCTGCAGGTGAATCCTGATTTTTTAACCTTTTAGATGGTTTTCTGGAACTTTCTATAGTTCTGGCCAAACAAGGAGATACACTTAAAAGTTTGAAACAGAGTCAATCATTTAGAATGGCATGCTACTGTTAGTTTCTTTGTGTAGCAGGACTCAGTGCCTTTCTGTCTGACCCCTCCTTTGTTTAGGGGATAAGTTGTTGGGGTATGTCTGTCCAGGATAACTGCTGCCTTTTACTTTATACTAATATCATTAGCACCTGGCTGCCATGTTTGCACTGTATCTGATGTGTGCATTTTGTAACTTCAGAGTTTTACTTGGCCAATGTACCCAGCATCCTTTGCTGTGTGGCCAGGTTTTAGCAATCCATCTGTGATTTAGCAGCCAGGAGGCTGCTACAGGGGGAATCGGATGGATGGGCACAAATGAGGGATGATACTGCATGCAATGATGACAGTGGTAGGAAACTAGCCTTGGTGAGATGTGTTTCAGTAGCAGAGATAAAGTATGTGAAAGGGCAGCAGAGATATGATAGTGCCACTTACTTCGGAGGAGCAGAGAAAATCATTGACCTTCTTTCTACACTGCTGGGCATTTCTTTGGAAGGCTAAGACTGCATTGTCTAGGTGGCAAACTTGAAATAGGCTGGCATGGTCTAATGTCATGGCTTCTTCTGCCAGTCCTGAGGGAAGAAGATGTCCTTTCTCTGTATCACCTCATCCACCTAGGCCTCCATGATGCCTGTCCTCAAAGTGGGACACCAATTTCCCTCAGTCCACCATGTCTGGCGCAAATATCATGAACTCTAGGGGCAACTCTGCACTACAGTGCATGACCAGGTTCACAATAGCTTTTAAAAATGCCATTGACACCAGGATCCATGATTTTCCAGTAATTCCAGCTAAGACAGGTGGGTGAATGAGGATAACTTTGAACAAAAGGGTGGCAGGAAGGGCAGGTATGTGGTTAATGAGTTCGGAATGATACTGCGGGAAAACTAACTGGGCCTCATGGAGAGAAACCCTCAATGAAACTCAACAAAAATTACACCTTGCCAAAACATGGTAAGATTCATTTCTCTCTGTACAGATACTATCAGACTTTTTAAGTTTCTCCAGCACTTTCTGCTTTTATTTCAGATCTCCAGCATCCACAATAGTTTGCTTATATTTTAAGAAAGGAGTGAATGACCCCTTGTCCCAGAGGCCTCCACCAGCAGGATTGTTTTTTTTCAAGCAATTCCTTTCAAACTCTTCAAAGCCTCAATAAAATCATTCCTTAACCTATTATAATCCGGGAATAGAAGGTTAGCTTAGGCAATTTCTCATCAAGGCCTAGGAACATTCTAGTGAATCTTTACTGCACTCCTTCAAGGCCAATATGTACTTTCTAAAGTGTACTTCCCAGAACTGTATCCAGTATCCAGATACAATCTAATAGAATCTATATTTGGCTGTAGCAAACCTTCGCTTTATATTCTAACATTTTGGATGTAAATATTAACACTTCATTAGTCGTTTTGATTTTAATTCTCCTTGACCACTACATTTCAGTGAGCTGTTTACATGCAGCCTTCCAGTCTCTTTGGACCTCCACTGATCCTAGTCCTTCAGCATTTAAAAATATACTTGGAACTCACTAGATACAACGAATCTCTGTGCCATTGATGAACTTATAATATTTCCTATTTGCTAATTAACTCATTAATAAATATAGCAAATACTTGAGAACACAAATCCTTGTGTGATACCATTACTCATTTACTTCCAATTTGATACATGTCTATTATCCCCACATTTTGTCTGTCAATACCTAATCAATTCCCAAGTGGGTCAATAATTTGCTTTCAATTTCATGTTCTGTTATTTTAGTTAATGTTGGAACCCTGTCGAATGCATTCCACATGTAAACCACATTGACATTCCCACTTCTGCAATTCTAGCTACTTCCTCGAAAAGCTCAATTAGTTCATTGGATATGGTTCATTGTCCAATATTCATGCTGGACCTCACTAAGCGACTCAAATTTCTCTAAGCAGTCCATCGATTTGTCTTTCATTATCGATTTCAATAGCATCTTCACAATGCATGTTATGATTGAGAAAAAGTAATATCATCTCCTGATCAAAAACAGCAATAAAACAAAATTAATGACTAGCCCATTGCTGGTTATAGAATCTGATGTACAATAACTTAGAAGAGTTGTGTGATTTGCAAAATTGTGAGGTGTTATATAATTGTAAATTATAATTCCATAAGTGGCAACGCATTTTATTGGATTGTTTAAAAGTATAAATGTTTGTTTGGAACAGATGTTGAATTGTAAACATCCAATTCATTGTTATAAACATCAAATGAACTAAGAGTTCTATAAAAATTTGACAATAATTCATGTTTTGACTGATACATCAATATAATATGTTTGGTGATTTGAAGCTTCAAAAAGGACTAAATATTGTAGACTGTTTCATCTTGTCCAGAGGACAAGGCCTTTGGTTGAAGGAAGGTAAACTTACAACATTAATCTGCCAAAACGTTGTTTTTAAAAAGTGAGCAGTCAGTCTAAGGAACTGGCTACTTAGGAGATTGTAGAGGCAGAATGTGTCAATTCATTCAAATGTGATTGGGGTAGAATTCTTCCAGAAAACAATACTTTTGGATAAAGTACGTGACTAACTTGAAACATGACATCGTAAGTGTCACATGAATGGGAGGGACAGAGACTTTGGCCTTTTGGTTTTCAAAGCTTTTTACCATTGACAAAGTTTTCTTTACTTCATGTTAATATCTCTTATGGCTAATTTACGTTGATTGTTAAGATTAGTCAAAATTCCATTATCGTAAAAAAACACCTAAAATGCTGTGCAGCTGAAATGAAAATAAAATGCTGGAAACACTGTCTGGTAATACTTTCACAGACAAACAGAATTAACATTTTGGTTGATGGCCTCTCAGGAGAACTACAAAAAATTGGAACAAAAACAGAAATCCAGCAGTTCTAGCGGTATCAGTGGAGAGAAAGAAGAATTAATGTTTGAAATCCAGTGCCCTTTCTTCAGAAGGGTCTTCTGCAGAAGCATCACTGGACTTGAAATGTTAACTCTGCACCTTACAGATCATAGACTCCCTACAGTGTGGAAACAGGCCATTTGACCCATTGAGTCCACACCAACCCTCTGACAAGCATCCCACCCAAACCCACCACCCTACCCTATCCCTGTAATGCAGCACTTCCTGTCGCTAACCTAGCCTGCGTATCCCTGGACACTATGGGCAATTTAACATGGCCAGTCCACCTAACCTGCACATTTTTGTACTGCAAGAGGAGCACGTGCAAACCTCGCGCAGACAGTCACCCAAGGCCGGAATTGAACCCAGGTTCCTGGTGCTGTGAGGTAGCAGTGCTAACCACTGAACCACCATGCTACCCTTTACGCCTTCATCTTGAGCAGGATTGCCTGAAGGCTTTCTGCTTCTTCAATGAATGGAAACTGAACCAGACCCTATCACCTCTGCCCTTTTCCATCTGGCTGAACTTGTTAAACTGCTCTTTTTACCCCATACTCTTCCTCCAAATAAAAGCAGTTACTGTATGAGTCCTAACTAACCCCGCCATTTCATGGCACATGTTTTGTTTCGGTAATGAACAAGCACATCTTCTTCTGTAAGTTAATGGCTGCAACAAAGGTGTTTTTTGCACAAGAAAGGAATTTCATCAACTTTGCTTCTAAGTGCTCATGAGGCGCTGTCATAGTTATAGAGCACAGAAACAGACCCTTCGGTCCAACTCGTCCGCCCTGGAATCCTAAACTGATCTAGTCTGATTTGCCAATAGTTGGCCCATATCCCTCTAAACCCTTACTATTCATGGACCCATTCAGATGTGTCTGAAATGTAATTGTACCCACCTCCACCAGCTCCTCTGGCAGCTTGTTCCATACATGCGCCACCCTCTGCATTGTCCCTCAGGTCCCTTTTAAATCTTTCCCCTCTCATCTTAAAACTATGCCCTCTAGTTTTGGACTCCCTGACCCTGGGAAAAAGACCCTGGTTATTCACTCTATCCATTCCCCTCATGATTTTATGAACCTCTATAAGGTCACCCCTCAGTGTCTGACACTCCAGGGAATAAAGCCTCATCCTATTCAGCCTATCCCCATAGCTCAAACCCTCCATTCCCAGCAATGTACTTGTAAATCTTTTCTGAATCCTTTCAAGTTTCACATCATCTTTCCTATAACAGGGAGACCAGAACTGAACGCAGTATTCTAAAAGTGGTCTCACTAATGACCTGTACAGCTGCAACATGATGTCCCAACTCCCGTACTCAGTGCACTGACTGATGAAGGTAAGCGTGCTAAATGCCTTCTTCACCATCCTGTCTACCTGCAACTCCACTTTCAAGGAACTATGCAATTGCAGCCCTAGGTCTCTTTGTTCAGCAACACTCCAAGTGCCCTGCCATTAACTGTATAAGTCCTGACCTGGATTGCCTTACCTCAATTCATCACCTCATGTTTATCTAAATTAAACTCCATCTGCCTTTCCTTAGTCCATTTGCCCATCTGTTCAAAATCCTGTTATGCTCTGAGATAACCTTCTTCACTGTCCATTACACCACTAATATTGGTGCCAATATTGGTGAGCTATCAACTCACTAACGATACGTCTTATACTCTCATCCAAATCATTTATATAAATGACAAAAACCAGTGGACCCAGCATTGATCCTTACGGCACACCACTAGTCACAGCTTCAGAATTAAAAGCTCTCATTACTTTCTACCCTATCCTGGCTTTCACCTAGGCCAGTTCTCTCTTTATCCTTCATTTCTTCAACTTCACTGGATCCATTTTTTGGGAATCGACCATCAATTAATATTCAACATAAGCACACAGCATTTCTAAACTACATTAACAACATCCCTTCCTATTCAGCTTGCTGTAAGGGCTGTATTCCCTCCTCTTCTTTTTGTTTCCATTACACACATTCTGATAATAGAACTTTCCAAAGTAGTGCATCTGATTTGTCTTCTTTTCCTCAATTAAGGATTCCCCTTCCAGCTTAGTTGACAGAGTCCTTGCTTCTGTTCATCCATTTCCCTATTTCTTTCTGAACTCCTCTCTTCTTCAAAGAATCATGGGTAATGTTCCATTTTATTTTATTCCCTCATGGGATGTCGGCATTGGTGGCAAGGTCAGCATTTTTTGCCCATTTCTAATTGCTCTTAAACTGAGTTGCTTGCTAGATCATTTCAAAGGGCAGTTAAGAGGCAACCACATTGTGGGTCCACCTCACAAGTAGGCCAGACAAGGTACAGACAGCAGATTTCCTTCCCAAAAGAATATAAGTGAAACAGATGGCTTTTTACGACAATTCATGACAGTTGCCATGGCCACAATTTCTGAGACTACCTTTATTTTTCAGATTTAATCATTGATTTTAAATTCCATTAGTTACCACAGCAGGATTTGAACTTGTAGTAGTAGTAACCTGGGCTTCTTGATTACTAGACATCATCACAATAGCACCCACTCCACCTTTGAGTTTGTTTTCATTTTCTACCCAGATAAACTTTAGGTACAATGAATTATTTAGTTTTTCCTGTTTTCCACACTACGATAGACCTTCCCTTTATTACTTCCCACTCCTTTCTGTAACTCTGCACTTGATTAAAACCTGTTGCAGCACTAATTTTTACCGGTTCTGATGAAAGGCCATCTACCTGAAATGTTAACTCTATTTATTGTTTCACAGATAATGAATCATTTGCTGAATATTTCAAAGTAGTTTTGTTTGTTGGAAGAAGATGGTGGAAGGTGAACAGAAGGACCTTGGGTTTTTTACCTCTAGCAATTCCAAAATATCTGTCTAGCCGTGTGCACTTATTCCCAATATTCAGATAAAGTCTTCCAAGAGGTGAGTTTGACCTCAAGCTCAGACAACAATAAGCTTTAAAAATGGTAAAATTGTGTTAAAAGTAATGCAATGTACATAACTGATTTGTTTAGAAATAGATCCCGGAAAATGTTGAGTCACCTTGTTACAAAATGTAGTTGGGAGGCATTAAAATGATAGACATTAGACGAATGTGGGTGTGCTTCTTTGAGGTAAGGAGAAAATTCCAGAAATTAAGGTGTATTTACACTTCAACTGCAGTTTTGGGCATGAAATAACTAATGCACTCAACAACAGCAGCTGTGATCTAAATACACTTAATATTTTTAGTTTTCACTGACATCAAATTGTCATATGCATTCATGCTCAGCTCGAAAAAGAAAAAATAACTCACTGTTGAATTGTGCCTTTCATGGCAGTAGGGCGTTCCCAATCACTTTACAGTCATTAAACACTTTTCAAAGTTAAATATTGTAAGAAATGTTCCATAGCAAGTGCTTGTCTACAGCAATGGACTAAATGAACAAATAATTAGTTTTATGTAGGAGCAAATTACTGCAGATGATGGAATCTGTACTGAAATGATTTAGTGGCCATTACAGGAACATAGTTGCATGGAAGTTAAATATTTGGAAGGGCAAACAGGAAGGTAAGGGGGTTGGTGTAGCTTTGATGTTTAAGGATGACATCAGGGCGGTGGTAAAAGATGATATAGCTTCCACGGAGAAAAAGGTTAAATCAATGTCGTTGGAAATTAGAAGTAGCAAAGGAGAAAAAGTCACTGATAGGCATAATCTATAGGCCACCAAATAATAACATCAAGGTGGGCAGGCAATAAACAAAGAAACAACTGAAATGCATGTGAAAATGGTATGGCAATTATCATGGGGGTTTTAATCTACATATTGATTGGTCAAAACAAGTTCGTCAAGGTAGCCTTGAGGAGGAGTTCATAGAAAGTATCCGCTATAGTTTCCTCGAACAGTATGAAATGGAACCTATGAGGGACCAAGCTATCCTAGCACTGGTGTAATGAGACAGGAATAATTGATGATCTCATAGTTAGGGATCCTCTAGGAAGGAGTGATCACATTATGTTTGAATTTAAAATACAGATGGAGAGTGAGAAGGTAAAATCCAATACCAGTGTCTTGTGCTTAAACAAAGGAGACTACAATGGAATGAGGGAGGAGTTGGCTAAGGTAAACTGGGACAATTGAGGAACAGTGGAGAACTTTCATTGTGATTTTTCACAGTGCTCAGTGCAAGTATATACCAGGGAAAAGGTAGGATTGTAGGAAAAGGGATAATCAGCCATGGATAAGTATGGAAATAAAGGAGGGTATCAAATTGAAAGCAAATGCATACAAGGTACCAAACGTTAGTGGTATACCAGGTGATTGGGAAATTTTTAAAGGTCAACAGAAAACCATGAGAAAAGCTACAGAAAAAAGTAAGATGGATTATGAGAGTAAACTGGCTTAGAAAATAAAAACATATAGTAAAGGTTTCTAGATATATATAAAATGAAAAAGAGCGGCTAAGGTAAACATTGGTTCTTTAGAGGATGAGAAGAGGGAAATGAGGAAATGGCCGAGGCATTAAATAGGTATTTTGTGTCAGTCTCCACAGCGGAAGGCACAAATAACATGACAATAATTGATAACCAGGAGGCTATGGCAGGTGAGGACCTAGAAATGATCATTTCCACTAAAGAGATCGTGTTGGGCAAGCTAATGGAGGCTAAAGGTAGAAAAGTCTCCTGGCCCTGATGAAATGCAGCCCAGGATACTGAAAGAGATGGCGAGGGAAATAGCAAATATGCTTGTGATAACGTACCAAAATTTGCTGGACTCTTGCGTGGTTCGAGCAAATTGGAAAACAGCAGAAGTGATGCCACTGTTTAGGAAAGGAGGTAGTCAAAAGCTGGGTAACTATAGGCCCATTAGCTTAACTTCTATAATGAGGAAAATGCTTGAATCTATCATCAAGTAAGAAATAGTGATACATCTGGATAGAAATTGTCCCATCGGGCATACACAGTATGGGTTCATGAAGGACAGGTCATGTTTAACTAATTTACTGGAATTCTTTAAGAACATTATGAGCATGGTGGACAACAGGGAATCGGTGGATGTGGTGTATCTGGATTTCCAGAAGGCATTTGACAAGGTGTTGCACAAAAAGCTGCTGCATAAGATAAAGGTGCACAACGTTATGGGTAATGCATTAGAATGGATAGAAGGTTGATTAATTAACAGAAAGTAAAGAGTGGGGATAAATGGATGTTTTTCTGGTTGGCGAGCAGTGACTAATGGTGTGTCACAGGGATCATCGAACACCCATCGCACCCTGGTACTGATCTCCTACAACCTCTTCAGTCAGGCAGAAGATACAGAAGCCTGAAAACATGCACAAGCAGGTTCAGGAACAGCTTCTTCCTGGCTGTTATCAGACTGATGAACGGACTCTCCAGCCTCAAATAACACTGATCTTGCTAATGTTGAACTTGCCTAGCACGCACCCTGTGCAATGTAACCTGTATGCCTCTGCGTAAGTCTTTTTGATCTGTACATCCTGTGCTTACTATGATCTGTCTGTATCGTTCGTAGACAAAGCTTTTCACTGTATTTCGGTACATGTGACAATAAATAAATCAATCAATGAATCAAGCAATCAGTGTTGGGACTGCAATTGTTTACAATTTACATAGATGGTTTAGAGTTGGGGACCAGCTGCAGTGTGTCAAAGTTTGCAAATGGCAGTAAAATGAGTGGTAGAGCAAAGTGTGCAGAGGACACTGAAAGTCTGCAGAGGGATATAGATAGATTAAGTGAGTGGGAAAGGGTCAGTTAGATGGAGTACAATGTTGGTAAATGTGAGGTCATCCATTTTGGTAGGAATAACAGCAAAATGGACTATTACTTAAATGGTGAAAAATTGTAGCATGGGTGCATTGCAGAGGGACCTGGATGTCCTTGTGCATGAATCATAGAAAGTTGGTTTTCAGGTGCAGTAGGTAATTAAGAAGGCACATGCAATATTGTCCTTCATTGCTAGAGGGATAGAGTTTAAAAACAGGAGGTTATGCTGCAGCTGTATAGGGTGCTCGTGAGGCCACACTGGTAGTACTGTGTACAGTTTTGGTCTCCTTACTTGAGAAAGGATATACTGGCACTGGAGAAGATGCAGAGGATGATAATTAGGTTGATTCTGGAATTGAGAGGCTGGTTTATGAGCAGAGATTGAGTGGACTGGGACTATGCTCATTGGAATTAAGAAAGTTAAGGAAATTTTATAGAAACATATTAAATTATGAAGGGAATAAATAAGATAGAAGCACAATGGTTGTTTCCATTGGAGAGTGAAACTAGAACTAGGGGGCATAGCCACAAAATACGGGGGAGCAGATTTAGTACTGAGTTAAGGAGGAACTTCTTCACCGAAGGGTTGTTAATCTGTAGAATTCCCTGCCCAGTGAAGTAGTTGAGGGCACCTAGTTGAATGTTTATAAGGCAAAGATAGATAAAATTTTTGAACAGTAAGGGTTGTGGTCGGTGTACAGGTAAGTGAAGCCAAGTCCATGAAAATGTATCAGCTGTGATCTTATTGAATAGCAGGAGCAGGCTCGATAGGCCAGATGGCATACTCCTGCTCCTATTTCTTAAGAAAACAAAAAAATGCTGGAAATCACAGCGGGTCAAGCAGCATCTGTGGAGAGAGTGCAAGCTGATCTTTCGCGTCCAGTGACCCTTCATCATTGGTTTTATGTATTGTTTTTAAGTATAGGTGTTGTTCTGGCAGGGAATTTGCGATAGGGGAATGGGAAGGGGTGCACGGTTGGGGG
>NC_063334.1:4813034-4845633 GCF_021869965.1 Rhincodon typus
CACTTCTATCCAGCTTTACTCTGTAATGCCCTATGGCAGGATTTGCCCAGAGTGACAGGGCAGGAATCCAAGTGGTGTCAGGATTTGACATTTTTGGGTTGCAAGCTCAGAGACAGTAATGGGCTCACCTCCCTCTTTCCCCACTGTCAAAGGTGTCCTCTTTCCCTAAACCCCGACTTTCGGAGGTGTTCCTCAGCCGCTTTCCAGTTTTCACTGAGGGTTTGCAACAGCGTTTCAAACTTGAGCTGGGGTCACAGCGGGAAAAAATGTGGGAAACAATGTCTTCAAAGTATTTGTTGAAGTGTTAGGGAAATGTAATGCAAAACATTCTGGTTGTTCAAAATTAAAAGTGGGCCATCAAATTTGAAACCAGAATTTCCTTTTTATAAATGTAATATTTTAGAAAAGATATTTATTTATATTTATAATCTGCATGTAATTTTCAGTCGTTCCTGTGTGGAAAATAAATTTTTTCCCTTGAATGCTTAGAAATCCAAAGGTGAAACACTATAACATTAACATTTGAATTCTTTTGACTTGATATTTCTGAAATATTTGGCAGTTACATGATTGCAGTTTTGATTCAATCTCTAAATTTTACGTCTTATTGCAGGATTTGGCAGGAAAGATGTTGTAGAACATCTGTTACAAAATGGTGCAAATGTTCACGCACGGGATGACGGTGGTCTGATCCCACTTCATAACGCCTGTTCGTTTGGGCACGCAGAAGTGGTCAGTTTGCTGCTGTGCCATGGAGCAGACTCAAATGCTCGAGACAACTGGAATTATACTCCCTTGCATGAAGCAGCAATCAAAGGGAAGATTGATGTCTGTATTGGTAAGTAGTTTGAGATATTTGGAATTTTATTTAATATCCGTTAGCAGGGTTGTTTAGTGACTGGCCCTTCATTTATTGCCCATCCCTAAATGCTCAGAGGGTAGTTAAGAGTTGCTGCGGGTTTGGAATCACACATAGGCCAGACTCGGTAAGGATGACAGCTTTGCTTTCTTATAGGACATTAGTGAACTAGCTGGGTTTTTACAACAATCGACAATAGTTGCATGGCACCCGTAATTCAAATTTCTCCATCTGGCATAGCGGGATTTGGACCCATGTCCCCAGATCATTGGTCTCTGTTCTGGATTGCTAGTCCGATGACGTTACTGCTATGCCACTGCCTCCCCAAATTACCAAAGCTGAAGAGTGGATAGAGCTAGAAGTGTTCTCAAAAAGATGTTTTGAAAGTGCAAGAGCAGCATAAAAATGAAAGGCATTTTGATTGACTTTCCAATGATAGATTTGGAAGAGGGAAACAAAAATGCTTAACGAACAGAATTATTTCAGTTCGAAATACTTAGTGCTGTTTTGAAAATTAAACGGTAGCTGACCAGAAACTTTTTTTTAAAAAAAAAGGTGCTAATGAGTCCAAATCAGTGGTGGTTATACACACATAATGTGTAAAGCATGCACCCACTTGGCATAAATGAAACGACTAACATAGGAGACACTCTTAAATTTTATTACAAAGGAGAGAAACAATGAAGCTTTTTTATGCAATCTCAAATCTCTGGACAAAGTTTTGAAGACGCTCGGTTTATCCGCTAAAGGAGTGGGAAGAATGTGCAACCAGGATGTTTAGATTTTTACCATTTTTGATAACTTTTCCATCTTTTTGGAGTCCACTGTAATTTGGCCTTTGAAACAAGAATTAATTATCTTGAAATAAACATTGTTTTAAACGTGGAATTATTTGCAGACCTAGATACAGCTTGACAGCATCTACTTCCTTTTATTGAAAATTTGACCTTTGCAAGGCAATCGTTTACATTCTGTCTGGTCAGTTTATATTTCCGCTCCTATGTCTGCTCTTAAACTTCGAGGAAATAGCACGAATTTAAATGTTTCACTCTTGCTCCATTGTAGTCACTGAGTCACCATGGTTTGATTTTTTTTCTTCCTATTGAATCATCCAGCTCATGGTTTGAGGGCAGGTTACTTAATGGTCCTTGGTTAAAGACCTGGGTTAGGAATTTAGCTGGTCATTGACTGAACTAATTTCCTATAGTGAGGCAAGCTTTTATTTGAGGTTACTGTTTTGCTTTTGCTGCCTTCAACAATTCACACTGCAGTTAGATAATTGATTTTAGCCCTGTCAGAGTTAGTGTTCATCCTACCGCTTTATTATGACTGTAATTCCTACTAGATGGCTAGTGATTGCAATCAGCATTACTGCTATGTTTTTCCTTCCACACAAGATCTGTGTATGGGAGCAACTTCTGGAACCGAAGGCAATGCTGCAAAGAGAAAGAGCAAGGGGCATACTGATCACTCCTGGAGTGGCTGTGCGCATGCACGTCTTAGAGAAAGTGTTGATTGCAATGTGGTTAACATTGAATCCCATGAAGTCATTGCACTGTCACTATTTTCTAACCTGCACTTATAGAACTAGTAACCAAAAGGTTGCTTTTGCCTATGCAACAAGTTATAGAGGAGACAATAAATCTGCCGGGTGCAACTGTGTTTGCACAGATGGATCATGGAGATCATTTTAATAGCAGTGCGCAGTCTACTGTAATGATGATCTGGCATTAGTTAAAATCATTTGAAAATGGGATTTATGCTTTTAAGAAAAGCTCTGCTAGTTCCCTGGAGACTAGGCAATGTTGGAATGTCTGAAGGAATTAAGAAATTGAATGATTTCCTTCCTTCAAGGCCCTCAAGGGCTGAATGCAGTCCTTAAGAGAAATATAAAGAGAAACTCGGCATGTGGAGATGGAAACCAAGTTCATGTTTCAAGTGCTACTGTATGACTCTTGCCTTAAAAAGGAATATTCAGGATTGTTGCTGAAAATTCAGTAATACACAACTGTTCAATTCAGTATTCAAAGAAGAATCCTTTGTGGGTAAAACAGCCAATCGATGTCTGATCTGTGACTCAGTTTATGCTGAATGTGAGTGAGGCGCAGTGGTAGTTTCCCTATCTCTGGACATGGTGGGCTAGGTTCATCTCCCAGCTGCTTTGGAAATATATCTGAACAAGCTCATTAGAAAATTTTTAAAGAATGCATGTTAATTTAAACAATGGAACAATTTTAGGTGGGGGGGTGGTATCAACCTACTGGTATTATCGCTGATATAACAAGGTGTGGACCTGGATGAATGCAGCAGGCCAGGCAACATCAGAGGAGCAGGAAAGCTGACGTTTCAGGTTTGGACCCTTCTTCAGAAATGGGGGAGGGGAAGGGGGCTCTGAAATAAATAGAGATGGGGGGAGGCCATGATAGAAGGTGGATAGAGGAGCAGATAGGTGGGGAGAAGACAGACAGGTCAAGAAGGCGGGGATGAAGCCAGTACAGGGGAGTGTAGGTAGGGAGTTGGGATGGGGGTTGGTCAGTGAGGGTGGAGGAGCGGATAGGTGGGAGGGAAGACAGACAGGTCAAGGAGGCGGGGATGAGGCTAGTAGGTAGGAAGTGGGGGTGGGGTTGGTCAGTGAGGTGGGAGGAGTGGATAGGTGGGAGAAAAGACGGACAGGTCAAGGAGGCGGGGACGAGAGAGGCTGGTCTTGGATGAGGTCAGGGTTGGGGAGATTTTGAAGCTTGTAAAGTCCACATTGAGACCATTGGGCTGCAGGGTTCCCAGGTGCAATATGAGGTGTTGTTCCTCCAGCCTTCGGGTGACATCATTGTGGCACTGGAGGAGGCCCAGGATGGGCATGTCGTCCAAGGAGTGGGAGGGGGTGTTGAAGTGGTTCGCGACTGGGAAGTGTTGTTTGTCACAAACCGAGCGTAGGTGCTCTACAAAGCGGTCTCCAAGCCTCCGCTTGGTTTCCCCAATTTAGAGGAGGCCACATTGGGAACAGCAGATACAATATACCACATTAGCGGATGTGCAGGTGGACATCTGTTTAATGTGGAAGGTTTTCTTGGGGCCTGGGATAGAGGTGAGGGGGGAGGTGTAGGGGCAGGTGTAGCTGCAGCTGTAGCTATTGCCTTTGTATGTCCTTAGTATCATGTGAAGTGAATCAAATTATCTGAAGACTGGCACTGGTCATGCCGCAGTCCTCAGAAAGAGACTAAGATAGATCATCCATTCTGCACTACTTGCTGAAGGTGGGCGCAAGTGCTTCAGCCTTGTCTTTACACTCACCTGCTTGGCTGTTCCATCGTTTAAAATTAGGATGTTTAATTATCCATCAGTTTTCATAACTGGATGCAAAGCTTTGATTTGATTGTTAGTTGTGGCACCTTTTAACTTTCAGAGCGAGAACAATTCAACAGTGACAATTTCAGCAACTGAACAGATTCCAAGATTTCACTTGTATTTATTTAAAGTGAGTTGCAACCCGTGTGGTGAAGTGATTAGGTAAAAGATACTGTGGGGAACTCAATTGTACTAATATGCCAACAATCTATGCCCCACTTGGCTCCCTTGAATGAATTGCTCTTGCTTGCGTAGTCCAAGATAGCACCTAGGCTTGAATTTGGCTGTTTGAAAATAACGTAGTCCCTGTTTGCACTACCTACCTGCTTTAAGATTATATTTTTTTGAATGTTCAGAAAACTAACTCCATCCAGGCCACTGTGTTAATAGAGAAAGCAGAAGTTTGCTTAGGCTTACTGTCCCTAGTGCAGGTGAGTAGAAATACTACAATATTTTTACAGATTTTCTATTTATGATTGTTATCTGATTTTTGTTGTACTTTAAAACAATAGGTCTTGGTCTTTATAGTATCACCAGAGACCAAAATTAAAGCTACAAATGTCACTTCCCAGTCACCCTTCAGGATCCTTTCTGGTTGTGTCTGGGTTGTCTGTCTGTCCTCCAGAGTTTTTCCATTGTCACTTCAGTACCTGATTTGCTCCAGACATGCTGTCGTCTAGCTTTTAGCTTCAGAATGTCTCTTTCAATCATACTAACCTCAGGTTATTTCAACCAACTGATAAATCCTGTAGAGTCAGTTGCTATTATGAATCTAGTAAGATCAAAATACTGGGGGTGCTGAAGATCTGAAATAAAAACAGAATGCTGGAGAGGCCAAGCAGGTTTTAGAGTATCTGTGGAAAGAGAAAAGTGGAGTTAACATTTTGAGCCCCAATTTGATGGAAACAGTTAATTCTTTTTCTCCAGAGATGCTACCTAGCTTTGAGTATTTCCACTATTTTCTATGTTTATTTCAGTATCTGCAGTTTTTTTTAAAGTAATTAAAACTGCTTTTACACTTGCGTTGGAATACACTGGTCTGAATAACAGCCAAGACCTTGACTGACAAGGGGAGATGGTTAGAATCTATCTTGTCAGAGATAATCATTGTGTAGAGGACATTCAGTACTGAATTCATTACAGGTTGCAAAATTTATAACTTCATCTATGAGAGCATGATAAATGTTTTCCAGTGGTCTGCAGTCTTTATTGTAGCAAGTTGAATAGTTCGTTCCTTAAAGGAGGTAGAAGTTGCATTTCAGACTATTCCCAGTCACCTGAGCAAATTTGTGTTCTTTGCAAAACTGACTCCAGTACCTTTTAACATAATCCACGTGGGACTGTTCACTCAGTTAGGCTGGGCCAGTAACCTTGAGGTTATGAATTCACTCAACCCGCGAAGTTACAAACCAGCAACAGTAAGTATGGCCATGAAAGTACCTGATCATTGTAAGTACCAACTTGTTCATTGATGTCCATCATACCCTCAGGGAGCATAGGAATGGGCAATCAGTTCTGTCCTGTCAGTGGTATTCACAAGCCAAGAATTGTTTTTGTAGAGCATAATAGTACAAACAATATTTACATGCTATCTTTAAGATGGTCTTTTATTTAAACTAAAGATGATTTTAGAAGCAGAGTAGCTCACAGGTGTCTGAATTTTCTGCTAAAGACGATAGGACAGAGGTGGAGTGGGTTGCACTGGGTGCGTGATTTGGAGGTTTCACAGTTATGAGGTAAAGTAAATCATGGTGATAGCATGTCTGAGGACCTGGAGAGAGTTAAGGACTAAGATAAAGATACTAAATTTAATGTAATGGGAAACAGTCACTGTAGTTTCAAAGGATAAGAATAATAAATGAATGGTATTAAAGTATTGGATGAGTTGGGAGTTCATAGTGTCAGAAAGGAAGGCTGCAAGAAAGTTATTGGAATAATTGAATCTTGAGGTGACAAGGAGCGAAGATGAGGGCAGAGGTAGAGAGTATTGTTGTGCTTAAAAAAAGTGATTTGTGCTTTGAAGTTCATAATGGGGTTCCATGGGTCATGTGGAATTGGAACAACACTAAGTCTCTAAAGGGCAATGAAATCTTGGCATCAAAGGAGAAGAATGTGTTCCCAGATATGGACAGAATTGATTTGGTCTTCCTAACATTCAGTGGACATTGTGAGTAATCGAACAAAGACAATTTTGATGCCCTTTTGGTTTTAACCATTGCTTCTGAAAGACAGAAGGTCCTACAATGGCACTTCCATGATGAGCCTACAAAAAACCTATATTGGGAAATGTTTCACTCTGATTATTTGGCGTAGCCACCAGTTTTGGAAAAACCTTCCATAGATAGTATGTTAACAAAACAAAACAACAAATTCAGCATTGAGCCATTAGTGTAAGGAGGCATAACAAGATAACTGCAAAGTTGTGTATGCAATGTTTAAAATGTAATCCATGCTTGAGATATTTAATGCAAATGAAAATTAAGTATTTCTACAGATTAGCAAGTGGAACTTGACATTTGGAGTGTTTATGCAGTCTAGCTGCAAAGTTCATATTACATAACAGCAGAATGAGTTTTAAAATATGTTCACCTCTTTGAAAATCTATGTGAAATCATTTATTGACTATGTTGAATTTGTTTAGAAAGTCCTCCTTGAAGGCTGACTTGTGTTGCTATTTAGCTACAGCCTCCTTTAAATGTCAATTAAGATAGTGAATTGCACTAGTAGTAATAGATACAGTATAAAACAAGATGTTCCATTGCCTTATAAGCTATTTGTCAGCTTCCAGCTGGAGTGTTGTATATGAATAATCTATCCCTTGAAAGATACAAATGATGACAGCTAGATTTGTCCTTTATTTAGACAAAAGGAAACTGCTACATGATTTCAATGACAATTTAAAGATTGTAAACGATATTGAGACTGAGTTAGTACTAATGTATGTGTCATTGATAGCCACAGGTAATGTGCCAGAAAACTGGAGGTTGGCTAAGTTGGTGCCATTATTTAAGAAAAGTGGTAAGGAAAAGTCAGGGACCAGTGAAGCCTGAAGTCCGTAGTGGGTAAGTAATTGGAGGGGATTCTAAGGGACAAGATTTACATGCATTTGAAGAGGCAAGGACTGATTAAGAAGAGTCGGCATGGCTTTGTGCATGGGAAATTGTGTCTGACTAACTTGATTGCCACTTCTTCAAATAACTTTAAGAAGATTGATGAAGGCAGAGCAGTTGACGTTGTTTATATGAACTTCAGCAAGGTTTTCAAGGTTCCGCATGGTAAATTGGTTAGTAAGGTAAGATCCATGTTATCCAGGGGAGCTAGCCAATTAGATAGAAAGTTGGCTTGAAAGTAGGAGACTGGGTTGGTGGAGGGCCGTTTCTCAGACTGGAGGCCTGTGAGCAGCAGTGTGCTGCAAGGATCGTTGCTGGGTCCACTGCTTTTCGTTATTTATATAAATGATGTGATTATAGGAGGTATGGTCAGTAAGCTTGCAGATTGCACCAAAACAGATGGCATAGTGGACAGTGAAGAGCTTTTCTGAGTACAGCGGGACCTTGATCAGATGGGTCAATGGGCTGAGTAGTGGCAGGTAGAGTTTAATGTAGATAAATGAGTGTTGCATTTTTGTAAGGCAAATCAGGGCAGGGTTTAGACATTTAATGGTAGGGCCCTGGGGAGTGTTGCTGAATAAAGTGCCTAAGGGGTGTAGGTGCATAGTTTATTCAAAGTGGAGTCCTAGATAGACAGGATGGTGAAGAAAGTGTTTGGTACGCTTGTCTTCATTGGTCAGTCCGTTAAGTATAGGAGTTGGCATGTCGTGTTGCAACTATACAGGACATTGATTAGGCCACTTTTAGAATACTGCATTCAATTCTGGTCTCCCTGCTATAGGAAAGATGGTGTTAAACATGAAAGGTTTGAGAAAAGCTTCCGGATGTTGACGGAATTGGAGTATTTGAGCTCTAGAGAGAGGCTGAATAGAATGGGGCTGTTTTCCCTGAAGTGTCGGAGGCTGAGGGATGACCTTATAGAGGTTTATAAAATCATGAAGGGCATGGATAGAGTCAATAGTCAAGGCCTTTCTCCCAAGGTAGGGGAGTCCAAAACTAGAGGGCGTAGGATTAAGGTGAGAGGGGAAAAGATTTAACAGGGACCTGCGAGGTAACCTCCCCACGTTGAGGGTGGTGTGTGTGTGGAATGAGCTTCCACAGGAAGTGGTGGAGGCTGGTCTAATTGCAACATTTAAAAGCCAGCATGTGCATAGGAAGGGTTTAGAGGGATATAGGCCAAATGCTGGTAATTGGGACTAGATCAGTTTAGGATATTTGGTCAGCATGGGCGAGTTGGACCGAAGAGTCTGTTTCCATCCTGTATAGCTCCTATGACTCTGTCCTTTGTCCTTTGTGACATCTAGTGATGCATCCAAATAGATAACTGGTTAGCTACAATAATTTATCTAATTTTGCAATTTTTATCGTGTTGAATACAACTTTGGGGAAAAAAACAGACTAGGTATTTATAAAATGGAAGCAAATCATCATCAATTTGTAGGAATTTGTAATAATGACGTTTCCAGAATTGAATCTAAATTTATGAACATTTTGTATAGCTGATAGCAAACTGCATTCCAAAAACAGCAACCAGTGTGATAATAAATAAGCCTGCGTTGACAGTGAGATTAAATGCCAAATTGAGTGTTTTGAATAGAAATTTGTGTTCAGAAGCCTGTTCATTGCAATACTGTAATAATATTGTTTATGCCAGTTTTAACTTGACTGCAGGCTTTAAGGATATTACATTTTGAGACAATGTTTCTTATTATTATGCTAAGTTTATTTTAATGTAAATTGTCAATTATGGAAGGATTTTAGCCAAGTCATGTTCTTGGATAAACCTATGACAACATAGTAAAACTGAGAATGTTTCACAAATGATGGCAGTTGGCTCTCTAAATTCGGACAATGCTATGGTCCATGAATGTTTGATATTATGACGGTCATATCTCATACAATCATTCTTTTGATTTGTTTTTCTGAACACATATGCTGCAGTGCAAGTTCGATGCAATGTGTTGCTTTTGATTCACAATGCTTAGATGAGTCTTGCCAGTTAGCAGTGTTTTTGTTCCTGATATGAGATATTGCTTCTGTTTTCCATGTACAGTTCTTCTGCAGCATGGAGCTGATTCCAACATTCGGAATACCGATGGAAAGACAGCTCAAGACTTGGCAGATCCATCAGCAAAAGCTGTACTGACAGGTAAGATGAATACGCTATTGCTATTGTGTTATTTCGATGTGCTCCTGTATCATCCTTTCTCCATCACATTTCCTTCCCCTCGAGAGAGCTTACTACTTCAGTTATATCAATGTCAACACCTAGTAAGCTATTATTCTCTTTTTAGTAACATAATACATTCAAGATCAAATATGAATCAAGGCCCCCAGACCACCCTACCTCGCAGTCCCTGGATCCTGCCCTACCTCGCAGTCCGCAGTTCGTGACACCCATGACCCGTGGACCCCAGTTCCTGAACCCCACTGCCCCGTGACCCTTTGGTTCCTGACCCGCCCTGTACCTTGCTGCCCCTCGCCACCCTGCGGTCTGTTGACATTCTCCTATGTGCCTGTGTGACTGCACAGAATTCTGTCAGCAGCCACGTGCTTATTATTACTGATAACCGCATTCTGACACCTGCATGAGATTTACTGCTACTTTAACCCATGAACATAAAACTGCTAGATTTCCCTAAATTGGAAATTACTGGGTGTGAGCCGAGACTAACGAAAAATGTGTGATGGAAACAATTTACCAGTGGGAAGGTTAGCCGCTTACTACAGTCCACCTAGCCTCTGGCCTGCTCTTATAACTACAGTAAGCACTGACTTAATCCACTTAAATTTCTGATCATTGGTGAACCTCAATATATTCATGGTTGGGATTCAACAATATTCATATAGTTGGCTATTCAAGATGTTATTTAGAGATTTGCTGGAAATAATCATTACGTGGCACATTTGTGTTTTGCATGTTGCTTTCCATTTTCCAACTGAAGCCTCAGTGTTGTTCAGAATACTGCAGCTTTGGACCTGGAGCTCCTCATTGTCTAGGTGATATAATTGAAGGTGGTTGAATCAAGGACCAATCCCAGTGTCCTTGAACAGAGATGTTTGGCTTTCAGCACCCTACACAAAAAGCTGCTTCTGTACTGCTAACACATGCTATGTGTAATTCCGTATCCCTATTAGCTTACATTAGTCTTTTATAAAGGTTCCGTTCCTATAGCAACGTCAGCCAGAGTTAAACTTTTCAGGGCTGATACCATACCTAAGAATGCAATTATCATTCGACTGAGAATGCTCTTTAGATTCACTTCGGATTTAAAGGAACACTTCACAAATACAAGCTCTCTGCCAAGTATCAAGCTTATCACACTAGAAATCACTCCAGCCAACAGAGAGCTTTCCCCCTTGATGTCCATTGATTTTAATTTTGCTGCGGCTCCTTGATATCAGGGGAAATCATTTGTATCTTACCTCTGGAAATCAGCTCTTCTATTCATGTTTAGACCAAGGCCAAGTGGTTCAGATGGAATCCCAAGTGCACAGCAGTGATCAGATTATTAATCAGCAACTACTGCTCGATAACACTGATGATGACCCCCTTCAGTCACTTTGCTGATAATTGGGAATAGACCAATGCAACAGTAATTGTTTGGATTAGATTTGTATTGCTTTCGATGAGCCAGACATACCTGGGCAGTTTTCCACATTGCCATGTGTTGCAACTGTACTGAAGCAGTTTAGGAGGAGTGGGGAGAGGTAATTAAAAGCTAGGACCTCCCAGCAGTCTTTATCAAGATGTAGAGCCTATTCTTAAAACTTGTATGTAGTTGCAGATGAGCAATTATTAATTTTGCTCAGTCTACAAGATTGTATTTATTATACCAGAAGGTGATTGCCTTCATAAACATTATAACCCTAAAGAGCACCTGCACTTAGGTCCAAATAGCAGCACACACAACAGCTCTTCCCCCTTCTGGTCAGACAGGACATTCTCTAAATTAATGATGAAAGTCTCTGGGACATTGGTTGAAAGGTATGATGCTGCATAATTTTAATAAAGACAAGCACAGTGCAACTTTTTTGAAAAAAGTACTTGTTTAAAATTTTGTTTTTTTCCACCATTCAGATG
Source organism: Rhincodon typus (assembly GCF_021869965.1). NCBI lineage: Eukaryota > Metazoa > Chordata > Chondrichthyes > Orectolobiformes > Rhincodontidae > Rhincodon > Rhincodon typus. Next base: position 4,824,430 of record NC_063334.1, read on the forward strand.
AGACAACTGCCAAACAGCTTGTTTTCTTAAATAAACTAATAATGATTTTGTATACCCACAACTTATAATTGGTTTAACCTTTATGTGCAGGCCTTTCATGGAGCTTTGTCATGGTGATTTGTGGGGTGTAGTTTGGTGCTTGTAGAAAAGTGTGCACTATGCACAAAGCATTTAATATGTTGCTAGCTTTTGTGATATTGCTTGGTGAGTTGGTGGGTATACTTTTATAATGAATGTTTGGACTGCCTTGGAGTTAATATTCACGTCCCCAACTTAGTGAATGGTTAAGACAAGATTCTGTTCTGGGATTTTTTTTCGGTGCTTTAGATTTAGTTGTACAGTTGTGTCCATCATTCTGTGAAAACCATGTGACTTTTGTTCATTAGTTCTCAAGCAGCAATACAACAAGATGCTAGTCAGAGTCTATAAACTAGAGTTAGTATTAGTCTTATGTGCCATAAAATGATGGTTTATGCGGTGGTCAGCACCATATTAAGCATTTTGGTGAAGCTCAGGAGCCATCATCTGGCATGGCAGTCTGTGCTGAATTTGTTGTAGAGAATAACGATGGCCTGAAAAGGTGCTCAATTCACTGGCCTCAGTTTTCTTTGAGCCATGGTCTCAACTACTTGAGCCTTTTGTTATTATTCACCTCTTCCAATGCTGTTACAAACATGTGGCCTCCAGAAGTCAGGGCCAGCAGCAATCTGCTCCTATTTGCTAGTGTGGATGTCTCCCATTATATCTCAATTTCAGGTTTCCGTGCTGTGACAGTATAGACACTGGGAGTTGTGACCTGGTGGCTAGTTCACACTGCAGAAGGTCTTTGGGTATGCGCCATCATCCAATTGATGAATGTAGCCAATCCGGAGTCAGTATCAACGGCCAGAATTAGGTATTTGATATTTTAGAATGTCTAGATATTGACGGAATTGGGATCAAAGTAAAGTTTTGACAACATTGCAGTGGGGTTGTGGGTTTTTGTGGAAGAACCTTGGTTTCTATAAATGTGAAGAGGAAACTTGAGTCTGGTAAAACAGTTCAAACTTGACATATGACTGGTGGATTTCTAGTGTGTCTATCCCATCAGTGAGCAGTGTGTGTGGACAGAAGACAGATGGTGTGGAATGTCCCTGACCTGCCAGCTCTGGTATGGAGCTTTCTAATGCGAAGCAAAACATTAATTGTTCTCATCTGAAGGCTCTTGAATTTTCAGTCTCTCGCTCTCTCGCTCTCTCCCCAAAACCAGCCTCCAACCTTCTCTCCCTGCAGATGGCTTCAGTAAGAATATTATTTTAAGAAAACAGATGTTAACGGTCTGTTTACTACCCAAACTAAGTTTTTTAACAAAATATAAATTGAGATATTTAAGATGCTGTTGACAACTAGCATACTGTTATGTTGTAGAATATTCAAAAGCCAATTAAAGTTAGAACAGATGTGTAATTAACAAAGTCTGCTGTGTTTTTTCTTTCTCTGCTTCAATTAATCATTCATTATTTTAAATGTATGAGCTTTTGAAATTTGCTTGGCTTCAAATAATTGAGAAATAACTAAATGCACTTTGATATACATCGAAGCATTCTATCATTTAGCTAATTTACATGCTAATGATAAATATTGGGAAGTTGTGCGTTCTGCAGATGTGAAGACTGCATTATTTGCTTTCAGATAACAGGCTTCATTCTGGAGAAAAGTTTCAAATCTTAACTTTTGAGAGAGACTGAGGCCTTCAAGTAAAGAAATGAATAGTGGCGTTAGAAGATGAGGCATTTCGGTCAATGATCTAAATCATTAGTAATTTTTAAAATTTTCTTTGAAGGCTATTTTGAAACTTTAGCTGAAGGAAAAATACTCTAAATAAATTTTAGAGAACACATAAAGGGATTTTTTTCCCCATTCCCTTAAATACAGAGATGGTATCAGATCACTGGAAAATTTAAGCATTACAACTTTGTTCCAAATAAAAAGTTGCAAGAGCAAACAGTAGTCAAAGGCCAGTTTATCCTTTGTGGTAAGAAACCTTTTAGAAAACCATAATTAGCACAGAATTAGTAGCCACTTAGAAAAAGAAATGTTGTTTAATTGAGTCAAATCAGCTTAGATTTAAGGGAAAAGCTATGAATTTTTTGATGAAGCAATAGAGGGGTAATGACAATAATGTAGTTAATATGGCACACAGACTTCCTAAAGGTGTTAATGGTAATGGATAAAACAATTGTGGCAGCATAGAAAGGTAAATTGATTAATGGTGCCTATTAGCTGAAAGCAAGTGTTGCAGTCCTCACCTGTGGGAAATAAACTGACCACAATAAATGAGAATGAATGGTTAATAAATTAATCTACTGGTAAACAGTGGGAAGTACCAAATGTATCTGGTATGCCTAATTTATATAACTGTAGAATCACAAAATAGTGCAACTCAGAAGGAGGCTATTAAGTCTGTTGTGACCATGCTGGATCTTTACAAAAGCAATGGAGCTATTCTCACTCCCCTGCCTTTTTCCTGTAGCCCTACAAATATCTCTGTTCAAATAATTGCACAGTTTTCCTTTGAAAGTGATGATTGAATCCATCTCCACCATACTGTCAACAGTATATTCCAGACCTTAACAAATTGATGTCTAAAAGTCATGCTGACTTGTCATTTCTTTGATTCTTGATAGTTCTACCAATAGAAAACAGGTTCTCCCTATCTAATCAGTACAAACCACAAGTGAATTGGAACACACGTGTCTAAAGTCCTCTCAACCTTCACTTTCGCAAGGAGAAAAGCCCCAGTTTATCTCCTAATTAAAGTCACTCATCACTGGGACCACTCTCATAAATATTTTCTGCAGTCTGTCTAACATCATCGTCACGTTCATAAATCTTGTGCCCAGATTGGACGCACCGCCCCAATTGGGGCCAAACCAATGTTGTAAAAATACTTTCTGTAACTTCCTTGGTTTTGTACTTGATACCTCTATTTATAAAGCTCAAGATCCCATATGCTTTATTAATCCAGCCTTCCTAGCCCCGAACAATTTGTGCACAGATACCCACAGACCCCTTTGCTGTTGTACCATCTTTAGAACTGCATTGTTTATTTTGTATTGCTTCCTTATTGCTACTAAAAAGCACACGTCACCCTTCTTTATATTACATTTCACCTGACACATGCCTGCACAGTTCACCACCTTGATTATTTCCACTCGAAGTCAAAGAAGCAAACAGTCATTGAGATCTACAGCACAGAGAAAGGCCCTTTGGTCTATAAAATCTGCGCCAGTCAAAAACAAGCACCTAACCATTCCAGTCCCATTTTCCACACTTGGCCAAATGCCTTGTACACCTTGCCATCACAAGTGTCCATCTAAATATTTCCTAAATATTGAGAGTTTCTACTTCTGCCACCCTTTCAGGCAATGCCTTCCAGATTCTCACTACACTCTAGGATACACAAATTTTTCCTCCCATCTGGTTTGAGTTCCGTTTGCCACTGATCAGCTCATCTATATCCTCCTGTAATCTAAGTCTATCCTGCTTATTATTTACCACCTCACCGAATTTCATATCGTCTGCAAACTTCCTGATCAACACTCCTATATTCAAATCTTAATCATTTATATCATAAACAACACTGATCCCTGTGGGACCCCACTGGACAAGGGCTTCCAGTCACGAAAACACCCTCGACCTTCACTCTCTGCATCCTGACATTCAGCCAATTTGCCAGTTTCCTTGGATCCCATGGGCTTTTACCTTCGCTATCAATCTTCCCATGTAGGACCTTGTGAAACACTTGCTAACGTTGAGGATAACCTTATAGAGGTTTATAAAATCATGAGCATGGATTGGGTGAATAGCCAAAATCTTTTTCCTAGGGCGCAGGGGTCCAGAACTAGAGGCGACAGGTTTAAAGTGAGAGTCGTGGAGTTGTACAGCACAGAAACAGACCCTTTGGTCCAACTTGGTAATGCTGACCAGATATCCTAAATTAATCTAGTCCCATTTGCCAACATTTGGCCCACATCCCTCTAAACCCTTCCTATTCATGTACACATCCAGATGCCTTTTAAATGTTGTATTTGTACCAACCTTCACCACTTCCTCTAGCAGTTCATTCCATACATGCACCACCCTCTACGTGAAAAAGTTGCCCCTCAGGTCCCTTTTATGTCTTTCCTGCCTCACCTTAAACCTATGCCCTCCAGTTTTGGACTTAACATGGGAAACAGTCCTTGGCAATTCATTCTATCCTTGCCCCTTATGATTTTATAAACCTCTTTAAGATCACTCCCCAACCTATTCAGCCTCTCCCGATAGCTCAAACACTCCCCACCCCTGGTAACATCCTTGTAAATCTTTTCTGCATCCTTTCAAGTTTAACAACATCTTTCCTATAGCAGGGAGACCAGATTTGAATGCAGTATTCCAATAGTGGCCTAACCAATGTCCTGTACAGCTGCAGCATGACCTCCCAACTCCTATAGTCAACGCACTGACCAATAAAGGCAAGTGTACCAAATGGCTTCTACACTACCCTCTGTACCTGTACCTGTAACTCCACCTTCAAGGAACTATGACCTTGTGCCCCTATGTCCCTTTGTTCGGCAACACTCTCCAGGGCCCAACCGTTAAGTGTATAAGTTCTGCCCTGACTTGCTTCACCAAAATGCAACACTTGGCACTTACTAAATTAAATGAGGAAGGATTTTAAAAAGGACTTAAGGAGCAACGTTTTCATGCAGAGGCTGGTGCATGTATGGAATGAGTTGCCAGAGGAAATGGGGTTGCCAGAGGGAGGGGTACAATTACAACATTTAAAAGGTATCTGGATGGATATATGAATAGAAGAGGTATAGAGGGATATAGGCCAAATGCTGGCAAATGGAACTAGGTCAGATTGGGATGTCTGGGTTGGCACAGACCAGTTAGACTGAAGGGTCTGTTTTTGTGTTGTATGACTCTATGATTCTATGTCCATCTTCTATAAATGGATGAGTTATGTGTTTGTGAGGCATGCTTTTTGTGGAGCCCTACTGGAGCTTTCTGAGGTGAAGTAGGATGCATCAAAATGGTTGTCATGACCTGTGTTGATTTAGCTGCAATAATCCTCTGAATAAAGGGACAATGAAAACTATTTTGGTACAGGAGTACATGGCTTTAATGGGGCTTTTCAAAGAGGGATGTGCTGCACCCAAGTGATCACCATGCATTTCTGCATTCACTAGAACCATGAAAATTTGACCATCATAACTCCCCAAATAAAACTAATTTTATTTGCATCAAATTGCACCATAATTCCAAATAAATTCATCTCTAAACTGCAAGACCTAAAACTCTGCCCCCGCTTCTGTAACTGGACCTTGGACTTCCTGACCCATAGATCACAGTCAGTAAGGATATGTGACAACACCTCCTCCACCCTTTTCCTCAACACCGGTGCCCTGCAAGGCTGTGTACTCAGCCCCATACTATACCTCTTATACTCATGACTGCGTGGCCAAATTCTTCCCCAACTCTGTTTACAAGTTTGCTGACAACAGCACCATTAAAGATCAGATCTCAGACAACGATGAGGCAGAGTCCAGGAAAGAGACCGAGTACTTAGTGGCCTGATGTGAGGATAACAATCTGTCCATTAATGTTAGCAAAACAAAGGAGCTAGTTATTGACCTCAGGAAGCAAAGTGAAGGGCACGCCCCTGTCTGCATCAGTGGTGGAAATGGTCGAGTGGCATCAAGTTCTTGGGAGTGATGATATTCAACAATCTGTACTGGTCTACCCACACCAACACAACAGTCAAGAAAGCATACCAACACTCCCTCAAAAGGCTAATAAAGATTTGGCTTATCCGCAAAGATTCTTTCCAGTCTTTATAGATGCACCATATGAAGTTTCCTATCTGGACGCATTACAGCGGGGTATGGCAAATGCTCTGCCTAAGACTGCAAGAAACAACAGAGTCGTGAGCACAGCCCAGTCCATCATGCAAACCAGCCTTCCATCCATTGACTCCATCTATATTTCCCGCTGCCTCGATAAAGCAACCAACATAATCAAAGACCCCTCTCACCCCGGTTATATTCTCTTCTACCCTCTTCTGTCAGGCAGTTTCAAGAACAGCTTCTTCCTCACTTTGATCAGATTTTTGAATGGACATCTCGAATGTTAATCTTTCTCTGCATCTTTTTTGTGGATGCACTTTGTATGGTATGATCTGCCTGTAGCATGCAAAACAATTCGCTGTATTTCGGTACGTGACAATGTCAAATTTCTTAGCACTGCACTAGTTAGTCCCAAATTGTGCTTGAAACAGTATCAAGCGCAGGAATGGTTTAGAGGAATAAAAATATTGACAAATTTCAAAATTGTCGCAGCACAGAAAGCTAGGAAAGGAGTGCATCATTGCTTCTCCCAATTGAGAGTTCTTTTCAATCAAAGTTTGAAGAACGGGGAGGATACTTGTAGTTCCTTTCCATATGGCCATGGAGAAAGATTGAGAAGGTGGAGAAGTATCTATCACAAACAACCTGGCACTGTTCAGCGCTGCTGCTTCTGCTGCAACAACCTGATCTTCCTGACATTTATCTGATCAATCTGATAATAGCGCTCATTCACCACAACATTGGACCAATGTGCCACTTAGTATGTAAAATTATTCGGGCTGTTAACAACATAATTCATTATATTCAGTTGTGCCAACCATGGTTCGATTTGGTATTAGCCCTGCTTGAGTTACGTCAAGAGATCCCACTCTAGATTTTTCTGTTTTTTCTTTTATTAAACACATTTAGACTGATACTGTAGGGAAATCCTGAAGAAAAGCTTCCCTTTTTGGAGTTGTCATCTTTCTAATGGAAAATTTGGTTAAGGCCCCCATCTGGTGTTTCAGGTGGGCATAAAAGATTCATAACGGGAGTTGTGCTGGCCAGTATTCATAGCATTACTTATTAACATCACAAAAAAATGATTATATAGTAATTATTACTTATTACATTATTACTATCTTGGGAGTGTGTTCTGCACTAATTGTCTGCCATGGTTCCTACAATGCAATCATGTAAAACATTTTGGAACATAGGTTATGAAAGGCGCTTTATAAATGGAAACCTTTTTTGAATTGTGTATGTGAGGTCAGTAGATTTAAAAAAAAAGTTGTTATTAATGCTTTTATTTATTTCAGTGCATCTTTTGCAGTTATGCCATAGCAATGTTATTACTTTTATATTAATATGACTGTTGAAATGGGCTGCTGTTGGGTTGACGATTTGATTTAAGTTGAAAAGGACCTCTGCTGATTGCTGTATTTTGTTTTAACATGGTGTTATGTTGAAAAGGTCTTAATGTGAGGAACTATACATGAGAAATTGTTTGTTTTATGATTTCAAAATATATGAACTTTGAATTGCTTTGGCATTAAATCAAATGCACTTGTATTAAAAATGAAGATTATTCAATGTTGTTGAGTTCAGAATGTGAATAATATTAAATGTAAAATTTATGGAGTTGTTCTGGATAGAAAATGAATTGAAATATAAAATAAATCTGTATTTTAAACAATTCAACTAATTTTAAAGACGTTCTATATTCAGTTAAGCTTAAATTATGTGGACATATAACTAACTATCAATGATATAGTAGTAGCATTGACATTGTGAATTCAATTTAAGAGCATATTCAGTTTTTTTTTTGAACAAGCTCACTATTTTTAAAAAAATCTATCTTCAAGATGTATTTTCTACATTTGAGGAAATTTCTGGGATGGTTTTTGACAAAGCCAACGCTCGGAATTGAGCCAGTGTCACCATGGTTACCATCTTAATTCTAGTACTTGTGTAAAGAAAGTAGCATCATGTCTGCTAGAAAATCAGCCTCTGCAGAAGCATATGGAAACGTGGCAACACACGTGCTATGCAGCAATAGATATCAATCCCCATCTTCAGCTGTTTACTGCACTCAGCACAAACTCGGTGATGTTACTTAAGTTGAACATGGAATCATGTCCTCTTCTCCTATTCTGCTGAATTCATTACCTTGCCTTCCATTAGTGTTCTCATAGAGGATGTCTGTTCCCTAAAATAAACCTGGTTGAATTATTGTCCCAATTAGCACTATTACTGTTAAAACATTTGTCTTTACTTCAGCTTGAGCTTATACCTCTGTTTAATAACCTGGTGATATATTTGACTGAGCTCTGTGCCTGTGAGGGAGCAGAGGGGTTAGGGAGAAAGAACATGATCAAAGGCTGCCTGTTTGTCCCAAGAATATGTAGAAATCTCATTGACTAGCATTTTAGCTCATAAGGCATGAAAATAGCAATGAAAATTTTGCTAATGTTAATGAATATTTATATTTTCCATTATGATTAAAGAACAAGTTTGTACCACAATAACTTATTCGATAGTGACATTGTTTCCTCAATTGCAACATAATTTAGCAGACATGTTTTGAATAGGTAGCTTCCGCAAGCTTGAGAGTAGGCCATGCAGTATGCAATTCTTTTCAGTGAACAGTGAAAATCATTGTCATTATGAATGTGTCTGTGATCACAACTGCTTGTACTCACGAGCCAGTGGTGCTGATGAAATGGGGGAAACCTGGCACTTGACATCACCAGAGTAATACATTTGAAAGCAGTTTGTGCACAGTGATTGGCTATTTGAATGAATGCGTAGGATTTGTATACAGTCTCCAAGGCAGTTGTGATGCTCTGTCTTCAGTTGTTAGTGTCATTACTTCATTACACAATAGGGTGTGGACTTGCAGTATTTTCTTTCTGTTTACACCACTAACAATGTTTTTTTGCAATCACACAGGTGAATACAAGAAAGACGAACTTCTTGAAGCAGCGAGGTAAGTGATATCTATACAAAATGCCGGTAAAGCTTCTTAGAATGTGCTTTACTTTGCTTGACATATAGATTATAATGGATAAAATGTGATTTTTGTTTTGGACTGCAGGAGGAACGGTTTCACTTCATCCAGTTTTTAAACGCCTAACAAAAAACTGTAATGTTTCTAATGTGCTGCATGGTTTTGGTGAATAATTACATCAGTCAAATTGTCCTCATCCCTTTCAATTTATTAATTTTGCATTGGACAGTGAAGCTTAATTTAGACCCATTTTCTTTGACAACTTTCGTTCTGAATATTTCTTTCTACGATTTCTGTTCCCGAGTCAGTCTCCTCTTAGCTGTTGTACAGGTCTGGCCTGCATGTGCAGCCTGCCTGTCAGTATCTCTCTCCTGCATGCAAGTGTTGACATTGGCAGCTATGCAACTGTGTATGCGTGAGAGAGAGAGAGAGAAAACAGAGAGATAATCCACCATGATAATCCTCACTCAACTCTCACTAAGTTTTGGTAATTAGATGTCAGGTGCCTGACTAGTTTATTTTCTTTGTAATATTGAAAGTACTGAGCCCTGTGTGAAGCTTTCTCCAAATAAAGCTTATCATCCGGATTTTTTTTTCTAGAACTTCCTTCTTGGTGAGAAAATGTCTTTAGTAACTTACTGTGGATGTTGTGAATTGCAGGAGAATGGTCAGAACCGTGGATGGATGTTTGAAATGTCATGAAAGTTTCAGTGTTTGACCTAATCAATCTGTCATAGTAGAGAATTGTTTCCAACTAGATTGCATTTTTAGTTTTCGAGTATAATGCTTAAATAGTATCATCACTGTATAAGGGGCATTTCTCAAAATATTTTGTGGCAGATACCTTTCTGGTTCATGTGAAATGGAGAAACAGTGACAAGCTGGCCAAAGTGACTACATGTGACTGAGGACACAGCAGCAAATCATTGAAATCTATGCTTAACGTCACCTATATTGTCTCCAGTCCAAACCTTGTTTCTAAATTAATCTATAGTAACACAGGAGTCATCGAATCATACAAAACCTAGTGTGGAATCAGGCCATTCAGCCCATCGAGTTGACACCAACCCTCTGAAGAGCAGTCCATTCCAGCCTAGATTGACGATAGAAACGTAGAAAATAGGTGCAGGAGTATGCCATTCAGTCCTTTTGAGCCTACACAAATATTCAATATGACGTGACTGATCATGCAATTCCAGAATCGCATTCCCACTTTCTTTCCATACCCAATGATCCCTTTAGCCGCAAGGGCCACGTCCAGTTCCGTCTTGAATATATCTAATGAACTGACCCCAACAGTTTTCTGTGGGAGAGAATTCCACAGGTTCACAACTCAGTGAAGAAATTCTTTCTCGTCTCAGTCCTGAATGGCTTACCCCTTATTCTTAGACTGCGATCCCTAGTTTTGGACTTCCCCAATATCAGGAGCATTCTTCCCACATCTAGTCTGTCCTGTCCCATCAGGAGTTTAGATGTATCTGAGATGTCTGCAAAAACATTTGACACAATATATGTATCTTGATAAATTAATTCTGACACTGCGGCAGAATTATTTATCTCAGGATGTGTGATGGTGTCAATCTTTCTTTGTTTCAACTTTGGGCTTGTACGTACAGGTGCCTATAATGATGAGGCAGCTTTCCCTTCTCAGCTCAGTATAGAAATATTGTTTCTTTGAGGATTGCTTATTTTGTACTTCATATTACATCAGATCTCTACTTGCAGTTGCCATTTAAGGTTTGCAAGTGTTGACTTAAACTATTCATTATTGAATAGTTTTGGACTTTAGACTGGGTTTGCATTGTCTCATATGAACATATTTCATGTCAAACTTTATACTTTGTAGCTGTTTGATTAATCCCTTAGCTTGTACCTGGACTTCAACTGACTAATGTCCCAAAACACCCAATCTTTCTTCTGCACGTTCCTGTCTCTACATTTTTGGGAAAAATGGTTATTGAATATGAAAACAAGCATCAGAATTTCAAAGTAAAGGAATTGCTGGATCCAGTGCCATTGTTGGAAAGCGACAATGGGAATGATGGGAGAATGGGATTTAGTACAAATTAGAATACGGGCAGAAGAGATTTGAATGAGCATAGGTTTGTGGAGGCTAGAAAGTGGGAAAGTGCGACCATTAGAATCGTTGGACCTGGAAATTGGATGAATCTGTGAAATAAAGGTAGGTGATCTAGGTGAAGGATAGGATGTGTGTCAGATTCACCCTGGCCAATGGCCAGGGAATGAAATGTATTTTGACAGGATGTGAAAACCTTGGCTTTGGTCTTTCTAACAGCTAATTGGAGGAAATTTCCGTTCATCCACTACTTAATCTTGGGCAAAGAATGTGACAAATTTTAGAGGTATTGGTGGGAACGAGGGGTTTAGAGTAGAGAAGGATGTGCTGGTCAGCTGTTTTGATCAGAAATCCTCTCCAATTTGGCTTGAACCTGCTAAGTGATGAATCATTGTACCAACTGATCTTGCTCCATGCTGTCCACAATTATTATTTCAGTCAACAACAGCATTAATTAATCTCCGCTTTTATTTATGTTCCATTTATAATTTTGTTAAACTTTGGATACCTGCTGGCAGTCATCTTTCTGGATTAGTTGGCTTCAATTTTCCAGCTTCACCACTCATGACAGGAGCAAAGATAAAAAATAAAACTGTTATTTAGTTAAGGATTTTAATTGCTGGACTTTATTTAAGCGACAAAAATAAGCTTTAAAATAAAGTTACATTTTACTTAGGGAATTTAAAAGCAATATATATGAAATCTTGAGCCTGAGATCACTGCTTGTATTTTGCTTTCTAATTTTAAGGTACATTAAAAGGAAATTCATTTTTGGAGATTATACTAAATATATATATTACCTATTCTTACCGTAATCATCGTTCTGACAAACGGCAAGTGTCCTGTGGGTCATGTTTCTAAATTAATGTAATCTAAATTTGTCTTCATTTTCTTAAGGATTACCTGTGTTTCATCTTCCTAAATATTGTGTAGAAACTGGGATGTGATTCAAACATTGTCCTTTCAGTCTGGGAATATGGATTTGAATTGCATTGAAAAATTTTACATAAAAGCAGTTTGGGGAATCTCAATCCAGTTGAAGTTGTCCAAAACTGATTTTTTGTAATTTTGCACTCAACCGACCACCTTGCTGTAAGCAATAAGGATAGCTGGAATATTGCAATAAAAACTTCTCACTGGTGTTAGCAGGGTCTGTTGCTTTGCAGTTGGGAATAGAAACAATAGTTGGTGTGAATTAACAGAAGTTTTACTATGTATCAAAAATACCAAATCTGAAATTCTGGTCTGCTGAAATGTAGAAAAATGTTTCGTATCACAACATTAGCATCGTTTTGCTTAATAGCTGTTCTAAAAAACATTGATAAATGAGACTATGCTTGGAAAATCTCCCAGTTAAAACCCAGGTCTTCAGTGTGGCTAGAGTCATTATTCTCCTGGTTGTGGAGTTGAATTTCAGCCATCTTGGATCAGTGAGATTCTCTTTTCCCTGATCTCTAGATCCCTTCCATTGCTAGCTCTGATGACTCCTTTCCTTCCATATGATCCAATCTAATTATCTGTTGTTTGTTTGCGACTCTATGTAGAACACTTATTTCATATTTCAGGTGAGATTAACCCTATAAGAGAGACCACAGTCTTTGCTGATGTTTGTCAAAAAGATGCTGTCAGGCAGTGGCTAACATAGCCCTGAATGAGTGGCAGCTTGTGCAGGCAGCCTAGGACTTGGTGATTAAAGGCTTCCTGATGCAGATCTTGGGCTCTGATCTTTGTCGGAGAAGCTGAAAGTCAGAGTTGAGGTGAGGGCTGACTGGAAGTTTGGATATGGGAGTGATTCAACTTGGAGAATTAGAGCGCAGGAAAGTCTACTCCAAATTGGGAACAATCATGTGGCAAAAGATGTTAAAACTAATCTAGTGACACTCCATGAGATTACAGGCCCTGTTAACTTATTTGTGTTAAAGAGAACAAAATGGAGCAATGTTTTAAAATGGAGTCACAATGATCAAACTTAGAACAAAAAAAATATACCACCGTAGCTCCCAGGACCAGGCTCAGAGACTTAAATTTAATTCCTTTTTCACTACCTTTGTTTATTTGTAAGATTTTGCATTGTTCAAAACTTAATACCTTCATTCACTGAATCGCCCACTTTTCACTAACTGTAAATGTTTTCCTTTCTAGAAGCGGTAATGAAGAAAAGCTTATGGCGTTGCTTACTCCATTAAATGTAAACTGTCATGCAAGTGATGGAAGAAAGGTAAGAATATGTGCATGGGTCTGCACCTTAATTATCTGAAACATAGGTGTATAGAAGCAAAATAAAGATTTAGCTCCTAGTTTATTAAAAGAAAGACCTAATATCTTTTCAGTGTTCAGACCTGTAACAGCATGAACCAGTAAATTGTCAGGTAACTTGAGATCATTCTTGCTGCCATACTGCCCTCCACTATCTCCCCACTTACAAATATTGAAGGTATAGATTTAAACTAACCTTTGTCTTGTCATTAGGATTTCACCTAAAGTGCAGATATTATGTTGATTTGAACTACGGGGTGGAAGAACATGCAGTTTGCTTGGAGAGAGCATCTTCTGGTGCACAAATGCTAGTGAAATACTGATGCTTGTAGGTCTGTTGATAACAGTGGCAATAACCAGCACAACTTGAAGTACTGAATTAAGAAGATCTGAGTGCATATATTGCGCAATATTTGAAATGTATGGTTAAAACGTGCTGATATTTCCTAGAGGATAGCAGTGTCAAATGTATTGAATGGTCCAGTGACAACACCAATAGTGATATTTTTGTTGGTCTGCTAAGTTCTGGGTATCAAACTTATTTTATATGATGGGCCTGCTCTGCCATCCTGGTATTTGGCATGAATCATATTCATCATGGGACACAGTGGGGTAAAGATTACTGCACGTTGTGTCCATTTTACATCAATTAATGCGTAGAAGAATCCTGCGACTGTTTTAAGACCCAAACGTAAAACATGTGAATGACTAGATGGAGCATGTGTCATGCAGTCATTGCCTAGTCTTTCACATTCAACAACATTTCTCAACTGATAATCTGGGCCACTGAAGAAATTGTAGGGAAAGTATGTTTGCTCTTCCTTCCGTGGAGAATAAAGGACCAGGAATCAGCAAAGGCCAGCCCATGGTCACTCCTCTTGTATCTCACTCCTTCAAGTGATGTAAACTCAGAGCTCTAACTATGTGTGGGAGAAAGCTTCAGCCAGGATCCCCTGTTTCCCATTTGACCACCAGTGGAAATGGTCTTTGAAGCTTTACCTACTTGCTCCCTGAGCCGGTGTGTTTGATTGCAGACATTTCATCACTCTGCTAGGTAACATCGTCAGTGTGCCTCCAGTGAAACATTGGTGTTCTGTCCCACTTGTTATTTATATGCCTCATTTTGCTGGGTGGTTGGTATCACTTCCAGTTCTGTTTTCTAGTGGTTTGTACGTCGGATCCAGTTTGATGTGTTTGTTGATGGAGTTCCGGTTGGAATGCCAGGCCTCCAGGAATTCCCCAGCATGTATCTGTTTGGCTTGTTCTATTACGGATGTGTTGTCCTAGTTGAATTCGTGTCCTTTTTTGTCTGTGTGCATTGAGACCAGAGAATTGGTGGTGTCTCTTGGTGGCTAGTTGCTGTTCATATATCGTTATTGTCAGTTTTCTTCCAGTTTGGCCTATGTAATGTTTCTCTCAGTCCTTGTATGGTATTTTCTGTAGTACTTTAGGTTTATTGGTTGTGGGTATGAACTTACGTTCGTCAGTAGCTGTCGCAGGGTGGATGTTGGTTTGTGGGCTATCCTGATATATCGTAATCTGAGTAGTCTTGTGGTCATCTCTGTTATGTCTCTGATGTACGGTAGGGTGACGAGTGTGTCTGGCCATGTCGTGTCGTCTTGTTGTAGTCTGTTGCAGAGGTAATGATGGATTGTGCTTTTTGAGTATGCGTTCCTTTTAAAAACTCTGTCTTGGTCGTTTGCATTGGAGTACAAAGTTTTCTTCGGCGAACAATTTCTCACTCCTGTTCGTGGAGGTGGTTGTGGGCATAGTTGATCATTGCAGGAAATTGCCGCCAAAAAGAACAACGCAACCGACCAAGAATGGACAGCCACACTGGAACAAGCCATCACCATACAACAACAAAAGACCAGAACAAAGAAAAGAATAGCCCTTCAAGAAAAACAGTCCAAACTCACTCACAACAACGACACGGACAACACAGAAACATGGATCAAGAACATCTCAGACCACTTACAGACACTGAGAAGACCATCCTAGTACACAGATTGAATTATAACTACAGAGACCCAAAAAAACTGCCTTCCTGGCTGCACTGGAATCAACACTAAAGAGCAATGGACTCTCAGGAAGTACAACAGACCATCAGACAGATGATAGTTCCAACACTTAGCAGAAAAGGTAATTGGAACACATTTAACACAGAAGAGAAGAAAGCCTGGAAAGATTCAAGGAAGACAAAAATCTTGTAATCTTACCGGTGGACAAAGGACACATGACAGTAATCCTTAATAGAGCCCAACATATCGGGAGAGCTAATGCACTACAAGCAGAAACCAATACCTGCCAACAGATGGTGATAGACCCAATGCCACAGTTAGAGAACTGGATTACAACAACTCTGAAGAAATTACACAACTCAGGAGATATCAGCAAGACAGACACCCAAAAAATGAAGCCAGAGGGGTTCAACACACCCTGCTTCTATGGGCTGTCTAAGGTACACAAGCCAGAGGTCCCCCTCAGACATATTGTCTCACTACCAGGCAAGCCAACGTATAGACAAACAAAAGAACTACAACAGGAACTGAAAAAGTTAGTAGACAACACTGCCCACTCCATCCACTCCTCCCAAGAATTCCTCAACATCATCAAGGACACCAGAATAGAAGAGGGCGAGATAATGATTTCCTTTGATGTAACAGCACTATTTACCTCCATAAACATTGACCTAGTCAAAGAGACAGTTGCCACACTGCTGGACGAATCTGGAAGGCACCCATCCCATGACACCAACAGCAACAACAAGGACGGCATCCTGAACCTGCTGGATCTGTGCCTCACAACCAACTTCACCTTCAAACAAATCAAAAGGAACACCAATGGGATCCCCAATACCAGGACTGATTGCAGAAGCGGTAATGCAAAGATTAGAACGGACAACGCTCCCCCACAATCTAACCCAAACTCTGGACCTGCTACGTAGATGACCTCTTCATGATTATCAAACACTCAAGACTAGAAGAAACCCACCTACACACAAACAGTGTTCTCACCGGAATAAAATGCACAAAAGAAGAAAGCAATAACCGACTACCCTTCCTAGATGTAAGGATGGAACATAAGAACAACGGGGAACTCCAGACTAGCATATACAGAAAAACCCCACATATGGACCAGATATTTAATTACACCAACCACCCCAACACCCATAAAACGGAGCCACATCAGGACATTATTCAAACGAGCCACAACACCATGCAGCAACCCAGAATTACGCAAAGCAGAACAGGAACACTTATATGCACTTTTTTTAAAAGGAATGGATACCCAAAAAGCACAATCCATCGTTACCTTGGCAACAGACCACAACAAGAAGACATGACATGGCCAGCCACACTAGTCACCCTACTATACATTAGAGACATATCAGAGATGACCACAAGACTACGCATGTATCAGGCCACAAACCAGCATCCACCTTGCGACAGGTACTGACGAACGTAAAGGATTCCATATCCATAACCAATAAACCTAACGTGATATACAAAGTACCATGCAAGGACTGAGAAACAGTACATAGGCCAAACTGGAAGAAAACTAACAATAAGGTACACCAACACCAACTAGCGACCAAGAGACACGACCAATTCTCACTGGTCTCATACACACGGACAAAGAAGGACACAAATTCGACTGGGACAGCACATCCATAATAGCACAAGCCAAACACGGACATGCTGGGGAATTCCTGGAGGCCTGGCATTCCAACTGGAACTCCCATCAACCAACACGTTGAACTGGATCTGATGTACAAACCACTGGAAAACAGAACCGGAAGTGATGCCAACCACCCCAGCAAAACGAGGCATGTAAATTACAAGTGGGACAGAACACCAATGCTTCACTGGAGGTGCCCTGGTGATATTACGTAGCAGGGTGATGAAACGTCTGCAATCAAACACACCAGCTTGACGAACAAGTCTACAATCTCATGCTCTATCCGAGCTACAAATCTTCTGAAAAACTGTACCTAATGTTAAGATCCCTAGGTTTCACTTAGCTTGTTACTGTCTGCTCTTCTCTTTCTCAGCATTACTTCTAACTATGTTTCTGCTTTGCTCAGCACTGCACAAAATGATGAGACCCATTACCACCAATCTGATTCCCCCATTCTCTGGTTCCCCATCACCCCTCACTATCCCCACTTCCAGTTCTCTTCCCCTCTGACTGCCAATCCCTGACCAAATGGACATTCGCCAACCCTAATCTTTCACCTCCATAGGCTCATGTTAGCATCTCCCCAATCTGAATTCTTTCTCTTTGATCCAATGTTATTACAGCCCCTGAAAGTTCTCACCTTGTCACTGCACTAAACTTGATCTCCTGCCACCCTACTCTCTTTGTTCTCACCCAACCCAAAACCAACTCTGCACTGCTCCCATTCCATCACTCTCCCCTTCCACTTGCTGTTTTTGTTTCTGATTGGATGCTGGCTCTATGTGCCAGAGAAGGAATGTGATGTGAGAAGTGACTAGGGACTTGCTGTAACCCAGAGTTGAGACGATTTAGTTTTCCCACACCATGGGAAACAAACATTGGGAGATTTGGCAACCCTAAATAGAGCATTCTGTGGGCCAGATTAAATTGTTCTGCAGGCAATACTTCTGACACCCCTGCATTAAATCAATATTGAGCTTGGTATAATAGATAAACCACTTAACTTTTGGAAAGTATGGTGCTCTAGTAACACGCATGGTCTGTTCTTGACTTTATTACTGTCATTTGAGAGAGCCTCGCTTGATTTGAATCTGTTTTATTTGCTTTGTATATTGTTATATCTGTTTATAAGATGTTAAGCCTGATTTGATGG
Organism: Rhincodon typus; assembly: GCF_021869965.1. Lineage (NCBI taxonomy): Eukaryota > Metazoa > Chordata > Chondrichthyes > Orectolobiformes > Rhincodontidae > Rhincodon > Rhincodon typus. Next base: position 4,842,459 of record NC_063334.1, read on the forward strand.
AGTGCATTTCTGTAGAGTGGTTTCCATCTGTGGGAGCAGAAGTTGATGAAGAGCAATCTTCAGGTCAACTTATCCCATCTCTTTCAGTTTCCTGTTTGCTATAAAATGGCATTCACATGAACTGTGAAATCCGTAGTCCAATGTTGTTGCCTTTCGAAATGCACATGGCTTAGGAAGACTGGAGAATGAAATCATTATAAATACAGTTGGGGGATGCTTTTTGAAAATCCAGTGGCATTCCTCAAGTAGAGATGATAGCATGCACTAAATTTATTAAGCAAGTTGATGTTTCCAACCTGACCATATGCAAGTAACACACTTGAAATCTTTGTATTAAAAGAACTATTATTAAAATCTTTACTGTAATGAAGCCTGCAATTTTTTTCACATTCGTGATTTTTTTAAATCATAAATCTTCATAACTTTAATAGTGTATTTGTCACTGATATTTGAAGTTCCTAAATATCCCATGCTAATTTTGTTACAGAATCAAGATTGACTACTTGTGGAAAATTTGCTTTGCTATCAAATCCATTTTTTCCCATTAGTCAACTGGTAGTTGACTGCTCTACTTGATTTATGTTTCACATGTCTGCTTTGTTTACCATACAATTCTTGGGTTACTGTATTTTGCAGTTTTTAACCTGTATGTTATAGATGTATCTGAAGTTGCATTGTCCAAGCTTTTGGTCAAGATGGGAGAAATAGTTCATAAATTAAACATTCAAAATGAATAAAGTAAGTAGTGGAAAACCGTATCAGTGGCTTTTGCACTATTCCCTTTCATTTGAAGGATAATACTTGGGTTTCTCTGGATTAAATGCAACATTAAGCAAATATGTTCAGTTTTGCACCTTTTTGTGGTCACAAAGTACTTGCATGAGTTACGGAGGATAGCCACCACAATGACTCGAATAACAATGTTTTCTTAATGAACTACTTGAGTGTTAAGAATGTTATACATAGTTAACTATCACTAATGTTTGGGAAAAACCCAAGCTCAGAGTGGTATACAGTGATCACTTTTACTAAATAAGAATTTTTTTTCATTTTTGACATTGCAGACTGCAGAACCACACCCCATCAGTCTACGATGTAGAAATGGAAATATGGTACACTTCTTATGCACTATGGTTATTTACTGGTACTGCAGTGTCAAATCTACGGTCTGTGACTTGTTCAAAAATTTTATATCCAAAATTTAATGGATGTGGGATATATAAATAAATGACTAATTATATGTAGAGTTTAAGTATTGCAGCTTGCAGTGTTGCCAGTCCATGTATTACTTCCCTTTTGTTTCCCCTCCCTCTGTCTTAATTTCACCTCCATGATTTCTGACAAAAATGCTCGATGTAAAGTGCATTTTGGAAATGAATACTACTTGTGTCTGGATCAGGTTGCTACCTATTTGCAGTTATGTTGCTGATATCTTACTGAAGTAGCATGATTTGCTGGCTACAATTTTTGTAGTATGAAACATACAAAATATTAGGTCTCAAGACAGTGATCACAGCTGATATAGACATGATTTTTAACAAGTTCATACATTTGGAGTCATGGTCCCCGATGATCCTGGATCATTAAATAGTGCTGATGCATTTTAATTGATTTCAGTACATAGGAAATGATTGGCAGTGCAACCCTTTTCTTTAGTCTGTGGTTGTAGCAGGTTAGATACTTCACTGCAGAAAAGGGCTTAGAAATTCTTGGAATCAAAATGGTGAAAGTGCTCAATCACTTGGTCAAATTTTGTTGTAGGTTTTTCCAAGACTGGGAGAATATATGTAATTGCGCATTAAGATTGCAATTCTTAACTGAATGCTTGGAAGGAGATATAAAGCACTTACATGGTAGAACAGTTGCATGGTATAAGACAGTATGGAGCTGGAGGAACACAGCAGGCCAGGCAGCATCAGAGGAGCAGGAAAGCTGACGTTTCAGGTAGGGGCCCTTCTTCAGAAAGTTCAGCTTTCCTGCTCCTCTGCTGCCTGGCCTGCTGTGTTCCTCCAGATCCACACTAAGTTATCTCAGACTCCAGCATCGGCAGTTCTTACTATCTCTGAGTGAGTTACATGTTATACTTTATTTTCAGAATCTCCTCTTCACAAATCAGTTTTAGGATGGTCATGCTTATTGCCTGCAGTCAATTGATGTGGTGCTGGAATGTCATTCAGACATCTTAGTTTGAAATCCTTAGCATGACTGCTGTTGCATTGTTGGCTGACATGGCCAAATTTTGTTAGTTCCTCTTAAATCACTCAATGGATTTCAAGTCAAAGTTAGAACAGAGATAAAAGTTAATCTTTGCGGTGCGTCCTGTTGGAAACTTTAATTTATAATTCACTCATTTTACTGGATAAACATCAATATGATGGTAGAAAGATGGAGCGTAAATGTATAATTATCAAAAGATCACAAATTTCTTTCATTTGACTGATTTTGTGGCAAGTTTGGAGACTGAAAAATTGGACCTTTGTGAAATAGTTTCTTGGCTGCTTAAGGGAGTAATGCTTTAATAGATTGATGCTGTTTTTGCTTGTTGTGTGCAAAATTTCACAAACAGCTATGGAACAGAATCACACATGCTATGAGAATTCAAACTCGGTAGCTCCAAACTGGATTTCTTTCAAGATGGCAGCAGCAGGAAATGAAATAAGAAAATATCTAATGTTACATTTAAATAGACTTTTAGAAGAAATTCCTGCATCAAAATTATGGCTTCATCCAGTCCTATCATGGGAATATTGTTGAGGATTCTTTGTACAGACTTTTGGATGATGTGTCAATTTATGACCTTCAATGCAGATTCATATGCAGCTATCATGCTGTAAATTTTAAATACAGATCATTTCCTTCCTTATCTTTTGTTTCCTTATGGACATCCAGACATTCAAACCTTACGGAGGCCAAAGCTTTTGTGACTTTTGATTATTTCTTAAATATGCATTTGGTTGAACATTTCCCATTTTACTTCTTGGCCTCACTGGACTATCCTTATTCAATTTTTCACTTTTTTTTGCCTGACATCTTTGATGGTTGTAGTGTGGGTTTCTTCTCTTTCCATCAGTTCTTTTATCTGTCCTTCACCCGCTCCTCTCCACAAATGGAATGATTTGTATTCAGCACCTTGCTGAAGTGAGGTGGTAAACATAGATTCACTCCCTGCTCTTCC
>NC_063334.1:4845733-4864486 GCF_021869965.1 Rhincodon typus
TCAGGACATTGGCCTTTAATTAAAACAACATCATTGTATCTGATTTGCAGGTGTGTTCACGTAGGTTTTGCAGCTTTCATTCCTTGTGAATGGAAAATGATATCATTAACTAAATGAAATGATGGTATAGCTGTGACTGAGACTTAGTTGAAACACGAGTAGGATTGCCAGCTGAGCATTCCTGGTTATAGCGTATTCAGATGAGTTGGAGAGGGGAATTAAAGAGTCAGCGAATCGCAGTATTAATTGAATATTCAATTAAAACAGTGAGGAGGGATGATGTCTTGGAAAGATCATCAAATGAAGCCATATAGGTGGAAGTAAAAAACAGAAAGGGGGCAAGTGCACGAAGTGTGTATCATAGGACCCCAAAAGAATCAAAGAGAGATAATGGATCAGATGTGGAATCAAATTTCAGTGGAGTACAGGAATAAGAAATAGGGGATTTTAACTTCCTAAATATTAACAGGGATATTTAATAGAAATAATTCTGAGGGATAGAATATATCTACACTTGGAGAGACATAAATTAATCAGCAAGAGCATGGATTTACTAAGAAACAGTTGTGTTTGACTTTTAGATCGAATCTTTTGAGGAGGTACCCAGGATCATTGATGAGGGTAATGCATTTGATGTGGTATACATGGACTTGAGCAAGGCTTTTGATAAAATCCTTAGGAGACTGGTCAAGAAAGTAAGAGCCTGTGGGATCCAAGGCAAATTGGCACATTGGATCCAAAATTTGTTGAGGAAGCAGCGGGTAATATAGCACAGGAATGTTTCCTGACTGGAAGTCTGTTTCCAGTGGGGTTATGCTGGGTTATGTTGGATCCCTTGCAATTTGTGGTGTACATTGATGATTTGGACTTGTATGTTAAGAATATGATTAAGTAGTTCACATATGACAAAAAAATCGATAGGGTGGTAGACTGTGAGGAGGATAGCTGTAAACTGCAGGAGGTATCAAAGCACTGGTCAGGTGGGCGGAGCAGCAACAAATAGAATTTAACCTAGAAAAGTGAGAGCTAATACAATTGAGGGTTACATTATTAATGGTAGAGCCCTTCAAAGTCCCTGTGATCTTCAGTATTTTTATGTGCATATCCATGGGTCTTTGAAGGTAGCAGGGCAGGTAGATAAGGTGATCAATAAGGCGTGTGGGATATTTGCCTTTATTACCCAAGGCATAGAATACAGAGCAAAAGGTTTATGCTGGAGCTATATAAAATGCTGAATAGGCCACAGCTAGAATACTGTGCAAGGTCCTAGTCCCCACAAAGAAAGGATGTGATTGCTGTAGAGAGGGTGGAAAGGAGATTTACAAGGATGCTCCTGGCCTGGAGGGCCTGGGCTATAATGGAAGATTGGATAGACTGGGGTTGTTGAGGAGCAACAAAGGTTGCAAAGGACCTGATAAGAGTGCATAACATTGAGGGGCATAGATAGATTGGATATGAAGGCATTTTTTCCATTAGTAAGGAAATCATTAACCAGGGGTACAGATTTTAAAGTAAGAATTAGAAGGCTGAGGAGAATCGAGATGAAATGTTTTCATTCAAGGTAGTGGGATATTTTGTGGCACTAAAGCAGTATTTAGATATTCATTTGTATTGCAGTACACCCTCCCGGACTTTAGTTCAAAAATTGGAAAATGAAATTAGTGTAGTTTAATCTTTTGTTAACTGGCGTGGACATGATGCTCATGTGCTATAAACATTTATAAGAAAATCAATTGGCGAGTAATCATATGTTACTGAAGTCCATATTGAACAAGCCAGTCAATCTCATTTCCTGTGCTTTCTCCAGATACTTGCACGTTTATTTCCTTCAAGTGCCCATCTAATTATTTTTGAAATCGTTGTTCATATCCTTCCATTACTGTAATGGACAGTGAATTCCAGGTCATTAGCACTTAGTGTTCTTCACATCCCCACTGCATCTTTTGACCAAACCTTAGATCTATGTCCAGTAAGTCATGTGGCATCTGACAGTAGCACCCATTTTTCTGTGACTACTTTATCCAAATCCATTATAATTTTGCACTCGTATTATTAAATCTCCCTTTAATCTCCTTTCCTCTAACCTGGTAGCTACAAATCTCTGAGCCATTCTGGAAATTCTCCTCTCTATTCCTTTTTAGGGATTCCCCTTCCCTTTGCTGCCTCTTCTGAAAGTGTGTATTCCTCAGATGTCTTTGCTTTGTTTAAAGTTCTAGCTGCTGGAGTCAACCCACAGTGGTCATTATCTCTGTCAATGGGCCTCTGACATCGACTGTAGAAGTGCTCAAATGGGAGCCATTTGAGATGAGCTAGATTCTGGTGACCTCTGATGTCCATTTATCTGTCTGAGGCTTGTTCAAAAAATGCTTTGTTCATAATTGATTAGATGTGGGATTTATAAGTAAATAGCTGATTTTATGTACATTTATGTATTACAGTGATTATCTTTTTGTTGTCCTTCCCTCTAATTTCATTTCCATCGTTTTTGACAAAATGCTTGCAGTGTATTTTGAAAATGAATGCCAACTTGTTTGTGGTCTAGGTTACTGTTCTCTTTTTTTTAATCTGTTCTGCCCTTTCATGGGATGTGGTTAGGGCTAGCATTTGTTGCCTATCCTTAAATGCCCTTGGACAGAGTGGCTTGCATGGTCATTTCGGAAAGCAGTTTAGAGTTTGCCACATTGCTGTGGGTCTGAAGTAAATCTAGGTCACGGGTAAAGAATGACTGACAGATTTCTTTCCCTAAAGGATATTAGTGAACCAGATGGATTTTTATTGCAAATGATAGTTTCATCATTCCCATAAATTAAATGTAGCTGTTTTGGTGGAGTTTGAGCCCGTGTCCCTAGGGCAATTAACCTGGCTGTCTAGATTGCTGCTCCAGTAAGGTTTGCTGTACTATCAAATTGCTGCTATCTCTCCAAAATCCTAAGCTGACTTCCACTTTTCAAATCTTAAGCTTCAGCTATTACTAGGTAAATTATCACTAGACACATTTGGAAGCTTCTAGCTTTTGACTGGAAGTTGTCCTGCAGTTTAGTTTCTGGAGACCTCCCTAGAGAGCAGGGTGGTTTTCTACCTCAGTATATTTCAGCTTGCTGTTCTATATAGATAGGGTTAAGAAATTTTGCAAGTCTGTACAATTACACGTTATTTGGCAATGAATGAGATGCCTCCATCAATAATCAATATGTTAAATGCCTTAGTATAGCTTAGTGATGGTTATTAGGCACCATGGAGTTGACATTCACTGTCTTTATCTGAGCCATTTAAGCAGTTTTTGTACTCTAATTTCCATTGTTAGACAGCTGAGTTCTAGAACCTTGTCTGAACAATATTGACCACCCAGATGAATTGGCATTGCAGATGATATTTTCTCGTAGGATGCTTTTAAAAGAAAATCCATCCTTTTTTCAAAAAAAAAATTCCTCGGTCCTTGCGAAGTGCTGCTCCATTTCCAAATGTCCACTTCTTATGTCTTTGAAGACCTTGAAGATACTGTGACCTCCTAAACCCATACCCATCTTTCCTGTAACTTCTTGATTAAATCTCTATGATTTAATCCTGTGCAACTGTTACCTTGGTTTTTCATTTTTCATCCACCTTGACATCTCTGCACCCTTTGATATGTTGGTCATAAAGCCAGCTCCGCTCCTGTCTGTTCAAGATCAGTGGGACTATGTTCGTTAATTCCAGTTTCATATCTGATCATAGCCAGAACATCTCCAATAATGATTTATTGTCCTGCCATCACACCATTATCTATGGTTTCACCAAATTATGTATCCTTGCCCCTGTCTTTTGTATCTATAGACAAGTCTTAGGTGACACCATCCATGGAGTCAGCTTTTAAATAGATTCTGTACTGTCAAATTACTGGTACAATATTCACTCCTGGGTAGGGCTGTATTTCAGCAGTTCTGAAATTAAAACAGTGTTAGAGAAACAAATTTAAAATTTCAAGTCCAGTATGACTTGACTTGGAACTGTTGAAGAAGAGACCGATTGGATTCAAAATGTTAACTTTTGTTTATCTCCACAGATGCTAGACTTGCTGCTGAATTTCTCTGAATCTTTGTGCATTATTTCAGATCCCCAGAATCTGAAGTATTTTGCTGTTACTTTAGCATTTATATAAATCTTTGGTCATCTCCTTTGTGATTTTTATCTCCATGGTCAAACCAGTCTGTCTGGAAGTATATGTAGCGTGAATATTGCAAGTATGAAGCTAATGTGTAGGCTGCCTCAGAAAAGAAAGTTCAGTTGCTTTGCCTGATTGAATGCACAAAAAAGTGATGCTTACTTACTACACTTGACTCATCTTTGCAGTTCTTGAGGGAGTGAGGATTTATTCAAGATAGTTTCCAGATAAATTATTGTGAACTGTGTTTTTACTGTTTATGGTACCGTTAGGTAAAACAACCTTTCCAAATCAATAAAATGTTTCACTATGTCATGTAGTACCATTTTATCATTTAAATACTTGCCAAGCACCATGGGAGTGTAGCCCAACTTGGTTTCAGAATAGGCATAAAAATTCCCTGGTAGCATTGCGTGTGTCCTTCTAAACCATATTTAAAAGGATGTTCTGGTCATGCACCACCATAATATTTCATTAAATGGTTGCACTTCCTGCTTTCGAAATGTTTGTATGAAACTATCAAGCTAGGTTTTATTCCCAAGGGCACATTGACAATGCGTAGTTCCTTCTAAGGCAGATGGTATTTTCAGAACATAGAAATCTTCAATGTAAGTTTTTGTAAGATAGTTATATCAAAATTTCAATAGCTTGCAATAAGGATTATTTGCACCAAAACAATAGTGTCCATGTTCACACTTCTTAAATGGATACAGAGCCTGTTCTGTAGAGTTGTAGAAAATTGTTATCCCAGTTGAACTCTTTGAGAAGTGCCAAACTCTTGCTGTCAGTGACATTGTGTCAGTATTGTGTGACAGTGTTATGTGACAGTAGTATGTAATAATTTATAATTAGAGGAAGATTCAAACATCTTGTAATGGAAGAAAATAGGTGTTTATAAACCAAACATAAAATTAAGAAAAAGCTCAAATGTTCATAGATACAAGGATTCCTCACCTAAAGTTGTGGTTGTATTTCTCAAAATTGCAACTTGGAGTGTGATGACATTAAGTGAATCATCATTTCCATGGGAATCAATATCAAAGTTAATTAAGTTCCTTTGCTTTTTCTGAGCATGAAATTCCCAAGTTAAAATAAATGACCTGTGCAGAGTCATGAATTACTAGCTTAAATTAATTGCAAAATAAAACACATCACTAAGTATAAAATTAATCAAATATAAGATATATTTTAAAGAATATACTTGTCTCTGCTTTACATGGATTGATCAGGCTCCATCTAGTGGCAGAGGTTAGTCAGTTCAGATAGCAGTTGAAACTCCAAGACGACTTGCACTGACAATTAACTGCCATTAGATAACAGCCTAGGACCTCAAGTTCAGAACTGAAACCAGAAGAAGAGTAGCTGAAGAATGGACAACTAAGAGCAGGTCTAAGGTAAGATCAGAGGGTGAGAAGCAAGGTGGTATTTGTGATGGACACGCTGGGAGGGAACTGCAGCCTGTTTGAGGGGGTGGGAAAGCAAGGCCAAGGAATACCACGATTGCCTCATGATCACCTCGATTTTTGCTTTTTGCCTTGCACAGCAGAATGCAATATTTAGTTTGTTGCATACCTCATTTTCTCTGTTAAAGCAGCTTTATGACACATGGATGAAGTTTTAACCATCCTGATTCTAGACAGACAGCTGAGTTGAACTTTGGCAAGTAGAAGTCATTGTGTGATATTAGAAGTCATTGTAGAGCATCCTTAGAATGATCTTGAAGTTCACTACCTTCAAATCTAGTATTTTTATTATTCCTGAATTTCAGTTTATATATAAAATGTAAGTCTTGTTGTATATTGGAAAGGTAAACCCTTCTTGAAGGGTTGAATTGTTGCTGACCTTGAATAACAGTTAACTCTGCGTATTGAAACATCTTTCACAAGCAGGGTACTCTGTCACTAACTTGGAAGCTCTCTTGAAAGTTGAATTCTCATTGTTCTGAGAGGTTAATGTACTAGTTTGTTGGGGCAGGTATAGTATAGGAAAGCAGAATTATTGAATGTCTTTCTGACATTGTCAGACATGTTGAATGGACAATACCATCATTCTGTTAATATCATCTTGAATCATTTGAAGCTATTACAATGTGTCAGGCAATAATCATATCAAGAATCTAACCATCTCCCCTTGAAATTCAATGGCATTACTTACAAAGGCTGAATGCTCCCACTCTAAGCATCCTGGTGATTAATATTGACCAGGAATTGATCTGGGCCAGCTGTATAAATAAATTGATCACATGGGTAGCATGGTTAGCATTGCTGCCTCGCAGTGCCAGGGACTCCGGTTTGATCCCATCCTCAGGTGACTGTCTGTGTGGCGTTTGCACGCTCTCCTCATGTCTGCGTGGGTTTCTTCCGGGTGCTTCAGTCTCCTTCCACAGTGCAAGTTAGTTGGATTAACCATGCTAAATTGCCCATAGTGTCCAAGGATGTGCAGGCTACATGGATTAGCCATGGGAAATGCAGGGTTACAGGGATAGAGTAGGGAGGTCGGTCTGGGTGGGGTGCTCTTTGGAGGGTCAGCGTGGTCTCGATGGGCTGAATGGCCTACTTCCACACTGTAGAGATTCTTTGATTCTACAAGAGCAGGTCAGAGGCTTGGAATTGTCTAACAATTATCTTCCCAGAGCTTGTTTACCATCTGCAAGAATGAAGTCAGGAGTGTGATAGAATACCTCTCACTTTCCTGGATTAATGCTGCTCTTAAAAACAGCAGATACCACTCAAAAAGTCAACACCTCCAGGACAAAGCACTTCAGATGATTGACACCCCATCCATCACCTTCAATGATAACTGACTCCACCACCAGCATACATTGTCAGCAGTATTTGCCATCTATAAGATCTTGGGGCATTACAGTGGCTCAGTAGTTAGCATTGCTGCCTCACAGTGCCAGGAACTCAGGTTTGATTCTACCCTCGGGTGACTGTCTGTGTGGAGTTTGCACGTTCTTCCTGTGTCTGCATGGGATTCTGCCAGGTGCTCCAGTTTCCTCCCATAGTCCAAAGAGGTGCGGGCTAGGTGGATTGGCCATGCTAGATTGCCCATAGTTTTCAGGGATGTGTAGATTAGGTGTGTTAACCATGGTAAATGCAGGGTTACACTGAAAGGGTAGGGGTTTAGGTCTGGATGGGGTGCTCTTCAGAGTGTCGGTGTGGACTTGTTGGGCCGAAGTGTGGAAACAAGCCCTGTAGGGATTCTACAATTCTACAATCTACTGAAACCACTCCCCGTGTCCTTTCACAGTACCTTTCAAATCTAACAGGAAGGACAATGGCAGCAGTGCCACTATTACCTGCACTTTTCTTCCAAGTTGCCCACGATTCTGCCTTAGAACTATATCACTGTACTTTTATAGGGTCAGTATCCTGGAACTACCTTCCTAACAGTACTGTGGCTTTACCTACCTTACATGAATTGCAGTGGTTCAGAGGACAGCTCTCAACTGCCTTCTCAAGGGCAAATGGGATGTGCAATAAATAAATGCTGATCCAGTTAGCGACAATTGTATCCTGTGAACGATTAATTTTTTTAAAACATCATGTCGTAAAGAAGAAAGTAGAAGTGCCAGTGCCTTCAAATAAACGTCCAATTAGTCTATTCTTTAGTCACTTAACTTATACGATGCTTAATTAAATTTCCTCCAAAATCATGACATTTTGTGCATTTTCAGATGACTGTTGAAATTTGATTTTTGTGGAAACACAATATGGATCTGTAAACGTTGGTTTGCTGTCTTAACATTTGTAGGATTTATATCAAATGTTGTTAGTGATTTTGTATTGAACTGGGCATTTGAAAAAATGAAGCACTGAAAACTTTTTGTGTACAAAAAAAAAGAGAGCTACTTGAGAAGAAATTTCTGTCATTTTCTAAGTGACATGAAGCTTTTGCTTTCTTGTTTGCACATTGGTAAATCATGCAGACTTCCTGTTATCAGCAACGTGACAAAATCATAAAGCATCACGCCAGTTCTTGCATCCATTGTGCACCATTTAATCGGCAAAACTCAAAAAATGCTAGTTTTTGCTGAAGTACATTTTTCAGGTCAGAACCTTGCATGATTGTATGTATTTGCACATTTCAAAATGCTTCTTTTGCTTATAAATTTTAGTGTTCTGCAATTCTGACATGGTACCAGATGGATTTGTTTGCTTTTACTTTGAGAAATTATAGACATATTGTGCAGTATGAGCGTTCTGTTACTTTATTAATTAAGTAGTTTGTAAATGCAAGCAGGGTAGTTTTTGTGATATTTTATTTCTTAATTCTGGCAAACTGTCCAAAATTCTCAGCTTATGTCAAATTCTTATACAGTTCGTTTATAGTTCCATTTGAATTTGGTTATGTTTTCTTTTGAATAGGATCTATTCTGGTACGTACTCTTGTACTCTTCACTGGGCAAGCCCAATCTATTCTTGACTGGGTTGCAGTTCAAATTTAAAGAAGTCTCTAGTAAACAGATCAGTAGCTAGATGTGGTGGAGCGGTTTGCTAGTTCTATTTACAGAGCCTTTAAACTAGTGAGGGATGTTCTGAGGAGGAGGGGAAGTGCGTCTTAAGTAGCAGTACGAATAGAAAAGCAGGTGAGATGGTTCTGAGGCAGAAAAGGCAGATGAGCTTGGCAAAGAATGAGGTGAGACTGAAGAATTAAACTTTATTTGTTTCAGTGCTGGTAGAGCTGATGAACTCAGGACATGTGTGGGAACATGGGACTGGGATGTCATAGCCATTACAAAAACTTGGCTGAGGGAAGAACAGGACTTGAAGCTTGATGTTACAGGAAGAATGGCAAGAGAGGAGGGGGAGTGGCATTTTTGCTTAAGGAAAACATTACTGCTGTAACTAGAAAGGGTATTTCTGGGCGATCGTCCAGTGAAACTATATGGGTAGAAATAAGAAAAGGATGATAACCTTGAGGAGATTGGCTTCCCAATAGTCAGAGGGAAATTGAGGATCAAAAATGTGAGAGCTCCGATATTTGTAAGACTACATTAGGGTTATAATAGTAGAGGATTTTAATTTTCCATACATTGACTGGGACTGCCATAGTGTTAAGGCTGTGAGGAAGAAGCCTAGGAACTATAGACCTGTAAGCATGACATTAGTGGTGGGTAAGTTGTTGGAGGGGATTCTGAAAGATAGGATTTACATGAATTTGGAGAAGCAAGGACTGATTAGGCATAGTCAGCATGGTTTTGTGTGAAAAAATAGTGTCTCACAAACTTGATTAAGTTTCTGGAGGAAGTAACCAAAATATTGAACGCAGAGCAGGAGACAGTATATGGACTTTAGTAAAGCTTTTGTTAAGGTTCCGCATGGTCAACAATTTTAGTAAAGTTAGATGGCATGCGATTCAGGAGAACTTGCAAATTGGATACAACATTGGTTTTATGGTAGGACACAGAGGGTGCTGATGGAGGGTTGTTTTCGTTTGTCATTCATGTAAGCGATTTGGATGAGAATATAGGAGGCATCGTTAGTAATTTTGCGGGTGACACCAAAATTGGTGGTATAGTGGACAGTGAAGAAGGTTACCTATGATTACAAAGAGATCTTGATCAATTGGATCAATGGGCTGAAGAGTGGCAGATGGAATTTAATTTTGGATAAGTGTAAGGTATTTCATTTTGGTAAAACAAACAAGGGCAGGACTTGTACAATTAATGGTAGGGTCCTGGGTAATGTTGTAGAACAGAGGGACCTAGGGGTTCAGGCACATAATTCTTTGAAATTTGCATCACGGGTAGACAGGGTGGTTAAGAAGGCATTTAAACATTTGCCCTCACTGCTCAGACCTTTGTGTATTGGAGTTGGGGCATCATGTTGAGGCTATACAGGATGTTGGTGAGGCCTTTACTGGAATACTGTGTGCAGTTCTGGATGCCCTGCTATAGGAAGGATATTCTTAAATTGATGAGGTTTGTAAAAGCTTTACCTGGAGGTTACCAGGAATGGAGTGTTTGAGTTATGGAAATAGGCTGGGACTCTTTCTACTGAAGCGTAGGAAGCTGAGGGATAATCTTATAGAGGTTTATAAATTCATAAGGGGTATAGATAAGATGAATAGCACAGGTCTTTTCCCTAAGGTGGGGGAGTTCAAGACTAGGGGGCATATTTTTAAGGTGAAAGGAAGGAGAAAGTTTTAAAAAGGACGTGAAGGGTAACTTTTTTTTGCACAGAATGGCTTGTGTGTGGAATGAAGTGCCAGTGGAAGTGGTGGATGCAGGTGCAGTTACAAAGTTTAAAAGCCATTTGGATGAGTGCATGAATAGGAAAGATTTGAAGGGATATGGGCCAAACGCAGGCAAGTGGAACTGATTTAGTTTGGGATCATGCTCAGTGTGGTCTAGTTGTTCCAAAGGGTCTGTTTCCATGCTTTATGACTCTATGACCCTGTTGCCACTTGTTGGGCTATAGGGAAGGCAGCAATCATAGATTCTATTGCTATCCATTACTGCCTTCCCTATATCCAAAAAGTAGCAACACGTTCATAGAGTCATCAGTGGTGCCGTGGCTTAGTTGGTTAAAGTGCCTGTCAAAATAATAAGACTCTTGAAATCTTATGGCAAAACAAATGTTGCAGAATAAAATAATTCAGCTATCTAAATTATAGTTTATAGTTTTAAGTTTTAAGATAGTTTTGTTGTTTGTTTTAATTCTGTCAGTGTTTGGTATTTATTGGCAAACCACATAACCTGTCTGTTGAAAGAAAGCTTTGGTTTCTAGTACCAAGAGCCAACCAGTAAAGTTAGCAAGACCAAGCTTGTCAGTTGATGTACCATATGCTGGACTGCTTCAGGTGTGCTGTGCAGTAGATACGTATTTGTTTTCATTGAAATGTAAGCACAGTTTATCACAATCTTCATAACCAGATCACTGCTACATCAAATTCTTTGATCATTTTTGCATCAGATTCAATTATTTTTCGAAACCTGTTTGTACAAAATTATTTTCTTAACTCAAAGAACAAGCTGGGCACTTGCCATTTGTTTAAGTCATTAGTAGATTGTTTTTTTTCTAAAACAATTATTAATTCTTACATTTACAGAAGAAATGGAATGTTGGAATGAATAATATTTAAGTGATAATTTTTAAAATTAGTTCTACAGATTTGAATCTGCAAGGACCACACATTTTAATTTGTAAAACAGAATCCAACAGAAAAAGTCTATGTTTTCCCCTTCATTTGTTGTGGTTTAATTCCCTCATTATCTCTCTCTATAAGGTAGAGTTTGCAGATGAGTAACAGCTACTCTGCAGTTGTTGATCTGTTGACCTAGTTAATTAGCATTAGTAATTTCAAGCTCTACTTGCGTGTGTTTACACCCATGCTTGGTTTGTGAAAAGGATTATATTAATGGAATGAATTAAATGTTTCTGATTAAACCACGACATCTGGTATAAAACGTGGAATATATTGCTGATTAGAGAATGCAACTGTGGCTAATGTTGCTATCTTAATTATGAAGCAGAAAATATCAATTTCATGTTTGTTTTGCTACAGTGGTACCAATTACAGAAAAATATCAAGATAAATAGTTACTTGGCAGACCTGTTTAATTATAAAAATTACTTAACACTTTAGGCTATTTATCCCATTTTTTTTAAAAAAAGGCACTTTCTAATAAGTTCAGATATTCTAATCTTAAATGCAATTAACAAAGTATCTTGCACATATATTAACCTATATGGTAAATTTTTGCCTTCTATCTGGTGTTAATCCGCAGCGGTGGGTCTCCCAATAATTATAGAACTTGCCAGATTTCCAATAGAAAGCAAATTAAGCAGATATAGTATCAGACAATCTGCTTCACTAGATTATCAATCAGTTGGCAAAAACGAGCATCTCTCCCTATGAAGCACAGAATTGTTATATTGCGGAAAGAGACCATTTGGCCCTCGTCTACCAGCTTTCTGAAAGTTTCAACTTGGTGTCAATCTCCTGTTCCATGTACACGTGCACATTGTTTCAATTTAAATAATCATCCAATTCCCTCTTGAATGCTTCAATTAAATCTCCCTCTACCACACTTCCAAGCAGTCCATTCTAGACTTGATCTTCTCGCTGTATGAAAAATTTCTTTTTCTCACCTCACATTTGCTTCTTTCACAAAACACTTCAAAACTATGTCCTCTGCTTCCTGATCTGTTTAATAATGGGTACAGTTTCTCCCATGCAATCTGTTGAGATCTCTCATGATTTTGAAAATTTTCAAATTGCCTGTAGCCTTCTCCTCTCAGAGGATAACGGTTTCTGCTTCTTCAATCTTTCCTTATCCCTGGAATCATTCTCATAAACCTCTTCTGCGCTCTCTCCAATGCATTTGCATCCTTGCTATGACGTGGTACCCAGAACTGTATACAATATATCAACTGTCACAGGATTGTGAATGCAAACCCATTAATATTAGTGTCTTATGTAAGCTCATCATAACCTCCCTGGTCTTATGCTGTATGCCCCTTTTTATGAAGCGTAGAATACAATGTGTATTAACAGCTGCCCCTACCTGTCCAAACACTGATTTAGGTACATATAGGTCTCCCAGGTCTCTGCTCCTCTGCACCTTTTCGAAAATACCCCTTATTTTATACTGTGTCATTGTTCTTTCTACTAAAGTGTATCATCTCAGACCTCCACATCAAACTTCATCTGCCACTTATCAGCTTACTCCAACTTGTCAATGCTTTCCTCACGGTTTACATTTCTCCCAAATTTTGTGCTGTCCGCAAACTTTAACATTGTCCCCTTTACACCAAGGTTCAGGTAATTTATATATACTTTTATCTATGCACACGCGCGCGCACACACACAAATATAAATACCAGTATTGATGCCTTGGGAACTCAACCTTCCAGTATGAAAATTACCCATAAACCACCACTCTGTTTTCTTCCTTCAGCCAGTTTTGAATCCTTGTCCCTTTTATTTTGTATAATTTTGTACTGTCAACGTAGAATTTATAGGATTTCCCATTTTGTTGTGTTACGCTAAACATCTACTATCAATACTTGTTGCCATAAAGTTGCATTGGAAGGGAGCTTACAAATTTGAAGACTGAAATATTAAACTCTGCTTGGTTATTAATGCAAGCTATTATTGCCTGTTGCAAATTGTATGTAGAACTTAGTTATTTTAGTCACTTTCAGGGTGTTTTTTAAATCAAAAATGTTACCATTTATGCTAATTATTTTCTAAATTGTTGGTTATTGCTTCCAGTCTACTCCTCTACACCTGGCTGCTGGTTACAATCGTGTCCGAATTGTTCAACTCCTTCTCCAGCATGGAGCCGATGTACACGCGAAAGACAAAGGGTGAGTTGAAGGCTGAATTTAATGTAGTATAGCATGCCTTCATGACACTAATAGCCTCTGACGGCTTTGTATAATTAAACGCAATTTGAATAGCTTGGGATGTTAACTGTTAATATAAGGTCAAGTACAATGAAAAAACATGATCTTATATTCAGTCTTAGTCTTGCAGAAGATGTTTGTTCTCAAGCGCAACATTTTTTGAAAATACCTTTTGCTGTCTACTTTTTTTTCTGCAGAAAGTAACAGCAGTGTGTTAAATGGAAGGATACTGCAACGCAACCTAAACCATAAGCTCACATTCCACTGACTTGTCACAAAGAGCTTTACCTCTATAATCTTTCCATAAATCCAGCACAATTTTGAATCCCATTCTCTATTGCAGTTCATTTGAAACTTGCTTTTGAAATACATGAAAACTTTCGATAATGTTTCATCTCCTGTCTGAGACAAGCTTCATTGTGCAGTTTTCTATGTTTGATATAATCCCCTCACCAATTTCTGTTGCTATCCTGAAAATTAGAAAATCAGTATTGTTGAGCAGAAGTTAACACTTTTTATTCGGCAAACATCTATGCCTGAGGGAGAAAAGACATACTTAAAGTTTAATCTGTACATGAACTATCTAAAAAAGAATATTAAAACTGGTGCAGAATTGCTGTTTTGAAATACATAATTGGGTGCTTAGCTACCTAACTGAAGCAAGGTGTAAATCTGATTGAGAAAGTGGATTTTAGTTTAGTGTATGGTCTGCAACGTCTCGAGTAAACGTCGACTGTGCCCTACAAGCAAAAACTTGAATGTCTCTGATTGATAGAATATGGAATACAGAAAATTAGCTTAATTTTTCATAACATAAAGTAATTTCTTGATGTATATAAAGTCAAGACACTCCATTAATCACCCTTGCAAATTACCTCAGCAATTTGAGCAGACGTGTTATTTGTGTGGTATATAATATTTATGGTCTGGAGGGGACCATAACAGAACAGATTGTTCTTCTCATGCCACTATTAGCGTCGCCTTCATTTCAAATCTTTGTCCACAGATTTGGAGTTTTTGTTCAACATCTATGGCATTGGAGAACTTCTCTCGCTTTACATTTGCTACTGAAATATGAACAGTTAATCCGCAATGTGTTACATGGAGATGTACAGCACAGAAACAGACCCTTCAGTCCAATTTGTCCATGCCAACCAGATATCCTAAATAAATCTAGCCCCATTTGCTAGCATTTAGCCTACATCCCTCTAAACCCTTTCTATTCATATACCTATCTAGATGCTTTTTAAATATTGTAATTGTACCAGCCTGCACCACTTCCTCTAGTAGCTTATTCCATACGTGCACCACACTCTGTGTGGAGAAGTTGCCCCTTAGGTCCCTTTTATATCTTTCCCTTCTCGCGTTAAACCTATGCCCTCTGGTTTTGGACTCCCCAGGGAAAAGACTTTGTCTGTTTACCCTATCTATGCTCCTCATAATTTTATAAACCTCTATAAGGTCATCCCTCAGCCTCCAATGCTCCAGGGAAAATAGCCTCAGCCTATTCAGCATCTACCTATTGCTCAGATCCTCCAACCTGGCAACAACTTTGTAAATCTTTTCTGAACCCTTTCAAGTTACACAACGTCCTTCCTATAGCAGGAGACCAGAATTGCGCAAAGTATTCCAAAAGTGGCCTAACCACTGTCCTATACAGCCGCATCATGAGCTCCCAACTCCTACACTCAGTGCACTGACCAATAAAGGCAAGCATACCAAACATGTAAGAGCTTTATTTTTACAGGGAGTTTGTACTCTGAAGGAAAGCACTGAAGTGAAATGTTCTGACAACTGTTGTTCTGCTGACTTAGTTTTTCTTTCTAGAAGTTGATAACCGGGGCTGCAGTTCATCAGTCCTGTATTTAAACAATTGAGGGTGCTCAATGCACAATTATTTCAACTTGAAAATCCAAGGAGTGTAGATAAGAGGTAAATAAAACATTTAAATTAATCTATCTAGAAAATAAACTACCATCTGCTCAAGCAACATACTGGAGAGTAGCTGGTTAGTACTTTTGCAAGTCGTGGTTATTTCTGTCAAGACTGCTGATGAGTTTGTCTTTTGAGTTTCATGTCTTATTCCCTTTAAGAATTCCAGGATGCTCTGTATATCTTGGACAACCAGATGTGCAGGAGGTGTCAGCAATTGCTATATTTCTGGCTCTGGGATTCGGAAACGAGAGAATAGTTCTGGTCAGACTAAGAAGTATAACAAAGTCTAAAATAGATTTACAATAATTTTATGCATGGAGTGTGGTAAATAAAGTTACTGAGCTGTAGGTGCAGATAAACTGAGAATATGACATGGCAGTAATGGAGATCTAGCTCAATAAAAAGCAAAAAATAATGCCTGGATACAAGATGTATAGGGAAGGAGAGAAAGTATAGCAATATTGATTAATAATATTTGAATGTTTGGGAGTGACTGTCAGTCAGTCAAGGAATACTAGGTAGATTGTGCAGGAATCTCCTGATATTCAGTTTTGAATACTGATGACAATGGCTCAAGTGGAAGGTACGAACAGTGCAAAGTTTACAGTGTTTGCCTCAACTGTACAGGGAGCCACAAGAAAGGTTGGAAAGTAATGATGACATGAGATTAGATAGTTAAGGAGAACCGACATACACTTCTGTGACTGAAGACATGAATCTAAGAAGCCTCCCTGCTGTCAGGGTCAAGGGTGATGCTGAGGGGCTGTAGTCAATCATTGTGGATCATGTTGGTACCCAAAAACATCAGGAGAAATAAGAATGAGGTCTTGCAGTCCATTTAAGGTGCTAAGAATGAGACAAGCAAATAAAACTTCAGAGTTAATAATCTCTGGATTACATTTGCTCGCATTAATGAATATAGAAATAGCAGGATAGAATAAATGAATATGTGGCTTGAGCAATGTGGGAGAAGGGAAACTTTAGATTCTTGGAACATTTGGACCAGTTCTGGAGATGGTGGAACCTGTACAGGGCAGATGGGTTACACCTCAGCAGGGCCAGGTTAATGTGCTTGCGGGGCCGTTTACACGGGGTAATGAGAGTTTAATAGGCAGGTGATGTGAACCGGGATGTAATATGAAAAAGGCAAACAAAGGACTGGGAAAGGCAGATAGTGCCAGTGTAAGAAATAAAGTTATAGCGGTCAAAATAAGAGGGGATGCAATATGTTCTAAATTATATTTATAGCACATATATGTTTTGTGTGTGGTAATTAATGTTGTTGACCTGCAAGCACCAATAGACTTATGGGAACATGATATTGGGGCAGTAATGGAAATCTGACTTAGAAAGGGCAAGACAGGATACTGGATGTTCTTAGATGCAAGGTATTTAGTCAATTTAAGGAAACGAGGGAGATGTGTGGTAGTATTGATTTAAGATAATGTCAGTAGTGTTGATTAAAGATAATGTCAGTGTCAGAAAGAGAAGCCCCAGAAGGATCAAGGACTGAATCTACTTGGCTGGAGCTAATAAACCATAGAGATGTTGTTACATCACTGGGAGTATTTTCTAGTCTACCAACAATAGTTATAGATATGGAAGAACACGTTTGCAAGGAAATTAGAGAGCTGCAACAACCATTTAGTTACAATAGAGACATTTATTAAGTTCTTTTAGAGGATTGTTAGTGTTGGAAATGCTTTTCCACAAAGCAGTTAAGGCTGGGTTATTGAATACACTTGAGACTGAGGTGTACAGAACTTTGATTGACAAATAAGTCCATGGTTATGTGGAGCAGGCAGGAAAGGAGAGTTGAGGCTACAGTCAAATTAGCCATGACTTGATTGAATATTGAATGCAAACTTAGAATAGCCAAATTGCACAGTCCTGCTCCCTTTTTTTATTATTGGGAGGCATAAATGTATCAGAATAATGTACTTCCTTTAAAAAATGTAAAGGTACGTCCCCACAGGAGAGAAAGATAAAAGATGCAAAGCTTGAGCTCCTTGGATTTAAAAAAAATATTGAGTGTTGTAGGTATCGGGCCAGTAATACGAGTTGTGTACAAGGCTTATTCTGGAAAGTTCAGAGGTGAAGTTGAGAAGTGAAACAAAGATAGAATGTGAAAAAAGTTCTGACAGCTCACATAAAAGGGAATCCAAGTGTTTCCACAGGTGTATAAATTGTAGAAGGGTGATGAGGTTTGGAGCCAATTAGGGAACAAAAAAGGGATTATTGCATGGAGGAAGTGGGCACGAGTGAACTTAGCATCTTCTTCGAAAAGACAAATACAGTCCAAGTCACGGTAAAAGTAGTAGAGAAAATGGATGGCCTGCACATTAGTAAAGAATAATTAGAAAGGCTGGTCAGACTTGCCATTCAGAAATTAGCATGGCCAAATGTGATGCATTCAAGAATGCTAAGCGATACGAGGATGAACATTGCAGAGGCACCGTCAGTGATCTTCCAGTTCTCTTTAGATGCAAATGTGAATTAGAGGGTTGGAGAATTGCTAATATGTTAACCTTTACTTAAAAAGATGAGGATAAACCCAGCAGTTACAGATCAATTAATATAACCTTTGGGAAACAATGATACTCCAGGACAAAATTAATATAGTCATCTTTAAAATTTAAATTGATTTAGAATAATCAGAATAATCTGATTTATTAAAGGCAAGCCAAGCCAAATTACAAGCATTTCAAATAGATGTAGAAGTAGACCATTCAGCCACTCGAGCTTGTTCTGTTATTCAATAAGATTATGCTGATCTATTCATGTTCCAAATGCCATATTTCCATATTCCCCCAGTAACCTCCATTGCTCTGCCTAACCACTGTCGATCCATCTCTCTTAAAAATATTCGTTGACCCCCCCTTCCACTGCCTTTTGAGGCAGACTTCCAAAGCCACACAACCCGCAGAGAAAAAACATTCTCCGCATCTCTGTCCTGAAAGGGCAATCCCCAATTTTTAAACAGCGCCCCCCCCAGTTCTAGACTGACTCAGAATAGGAAATATCCTTTCCATGTCCACCTTGTCAAGACCATTCAGGATCTTAATCAAGTCACCCCGCCTCTTCTTAGCTGTAGGAGCTCAGCCTGATCAACTTATCCTCGCAAGCCAACTTATTCGTTCCACATATCAATGTAATAAATCCCCTTTGTACCATCTTCAATGCATTTACATCCTCCTTTCATTAAGGAGCCAAAACTGCACACAGTATTTGAAGTGTTCTCACCAATGCCATATACAACTAAACCATAACATCCATCCTTTTATCAGAGATAGTAGGAACTGCAGATGCTGGAGAATC
>NC_063334.1:4864886-4888034 GCF_021869965.1 Rhincodon typus
GGAGCAGGAAGGCTGACGTTTCGGGCCTAGACCCTTCATCAGAAAATGAAGAAGGGTCTAGGCCCGAAACGTCAGCCTTTCTGCTCCTATGATGCTGCTTGGCCTGCTGTGTTCATCCAGCCCTGCACCTTGTTGTCTCTCATCCATCCTTTTATGTTCAGTTTGCCTTGTAATAAAGGAAAGCATCCCATTAGTATTCCTGATTACATGGTCTACCTGCATACTAACGTTTTGTGACTCGTGCATCAGAACACCTAAGTCCTTCTGCATCTCAGAACTAACCTAATTAAATATCTTGATGACGTAACAGAGGACATTAATTGAGGTACTGCAGTTGCAGTGGTGAAGTTTCAAAAGGCCTTTGCTAAAGTGTGACATAAGTCTTGTGAGCAAAGTTGAAACCTATGGAATAAAAGGGACAGTGGCAGATAGTTACAAAATTGGCTGAGTGACAAGAAGCAGAGTAAAATGAACAGTTTTTTTTATTAGAGGAAGTTTACAGTAGGTCTCCTCAACGGCAGTTAGGAGACACTACTTTATCTTGAACTATATTAATGACCTGCTCTTGGGAGTGCAGAGCACTGTTTCAGATTTTGGAAAAGACTTAAAACTTGGAAGTTTTTTTTATTATTTCACGGGATGTGGGCGTCGCTGGCTAGGCAGCATCTATTGCCCATTCCCAATTGCCCAGAGGGCAGTTAAGAGTCAATCACATTGCTGTGGGTCTGGAGTCAAATGTAGGTCACACCAGGTAAGGATGGGATTTTCCTAAAGGACATTAGTGAACCAGATGTTTTTTTTTCAACAATCGGCAATGGATTCACGGTAATCGTTAGACTCTTAATTCCAGATTTCTAACGACTGTCTGTTGAAATATTATCAACTATGAGAAGGATACTGATAGATTTAAAGTGGAAATAGATTGTTGCAAAGTGAGAACTTATGCCTGGTGAAATTTATTGCAGAGGATTGTAGTATGATTCATTTTGATAGGAGAAATGAGGAAAATAAAAAATAAAGGATCCAGTTATAAAGTGGAGCAGAGGGACGTGGTTGAAACTGTGCATGAACCGTTGAAGGCAGCATGGCCTTCAAATAAGGTATTTAAGATTCTGCACTTCATTCTAAATAGAGTCACAGACTACAAAATTGAAGAAGTTATAGTTAACATTTTTATAACACTGATTCACCTGGAGTGTTGTCCAACCCTGGGCACCATACTGTAGGAAGCATGTGAAGTCATCAGAGAAAGTATAGAAAAGATTTACTAGGATGGTTCCAAGGATGAGGATCCCCAGTGAAATGGATTGATTGGAAGAGAGAACTTTAAGTAGACATGATAGAGGTGTCCATAACAATTACAAATTTAAACTGATTAAAATATGAGAACCTCTCCTTGGCAGAAGAGCCAAGAAGCTCAGATTACTAAACTTCTGTCTCTTGGTCATTCAATTGAACTGCAGTCTTTTTGGTGAGATACCTGAGGTCCATGAATATCCATGGACCTGCGAAGAAGAGGGTAAGGAGAAAGTTATATGTGAAATTCAGTGAAAGTACTGCAATGGAATTTCAAATCAATAAGATTTCTTTCCCAAAATAAAACTGCTTTTAATTTGTGAGCATTAGCTTATATATTTTAATACATAAAGTCATTTCACTAACCTCTGCTTTCTCTCTTTAGTGGCCTTGTTCCTCTTCATAATGCCTGTTCATATGGCCATTATGAGGTCACTGAACTTCTGCTTAAGGTGAGATCAGCCACGTTGATTTTTAGGTTTCAGATCATAAATGTTAAGTTACATGGGAATTGTCATGTTTAAAATATCATGTTGGGTTTTTGCTTAACTTGCTAAGAGTGAAATATGTGCTTCCATTTTCCTGCCGGCTGTATGCAATTCTGGGATTTATTTGCTAAAGAAATGTCGTAGAATGCCTACAGTGTGGAAGCGGGCCATTCGGCCCATCAAATCCACAATGACCCTCCAAAGAGTATCCCACCCAGACCCACCCCCCCACGCTATCCCTGTAACCCTGCATTTCCCATGGTTAATCCACGCAGTCTGCACATCATTGGACTGTGGAAGGAAACTGGAGCACCTGGAGGAAACCCATGAGAGTGTGCAAGTTCCATACAGGTAGTTGAACCTGGGTCCCTGGCTGTACATAAGACTATCTATTTGAATATAACCATAGAGCTGAATTTGCTGCTATTTTAATGGAAAAATTGGTTACAATAATTCACTTTATTTATATTTCATAAGTTGCAGAGTAAAGTGAATCAGATAATCAGTGTTAGATTGCTAAGATGTGTAAATTATAACAACTTAAGAAGCACTCATTTTATTATTTTGGCTTTTCAGATGAAACAAAACAAAAACCACTCTGGGAGATGTATTAGTTACAATAGTGGAAGGTTGTAATTGAGATTTAAATTTTTGTCTTTTAGCATGGAGCCTGTGTAAATGCCATGGATCTCTGGCAGTTCACACCACTACATGAAGCTGCATCCAAGAACAGAGTAGAAGTCTGTTCACTCCTATTAAGCCATGGTGCAGATCCCACTCTAGTTAACTGCCATGGTAAAAGTGCCATGGATATGGCTCCCACTCCAGAGTTAAAAGAGAGGCTTGCTTGTAAGTATCAGGACTGTACAGAGATCTTACTGCAGTGAATATTTTCTTGTATAGTAAATAGCTACAGCATTTAACATTATATTTTTTTCAATTCCATCAATGGTTGCAAGTATTGTTTGTTAGACCAGTATTTGTTGCTGCTCCCTGGTTTCCTTTGAGAAGATTGTGGTGAGCCACCTCCTTGAACCAAAGTAGTATGTATGGTTTAGGTATAGGTACAGTATTGTTAGAAAGCAAGTTTTGGGGTTTTGAACCAAAAATGGAATATATTTCCAAGTCAGGATGCTGTTGCTTGGAAGGATATTTGCAAGTGGTGTTCTTGTGGCCTGCTACCCTTTAGGTGGTAGACTTTGACAAAGACTAGATGAACTGCTGTCACTGCAAAACAGTGATGGTGGAAGCAACCATTTATGGTGGTTGTTGGGGTGCTGATTAAGCAGGCTGGTTTGACCTGCGTTGTATCGAGGTTCTTGTTGGCGTGTACTCATCCAAACAAGTAGAGAATATTCCGTCACACTTCTCAGTGTTATGGAACAGGCTTTGAGGGGTAGAGATGTGAGTTACTTGCCACAAAATTTCCAACATCTAATTTGCTTTTGTAGATGCAATATTTGTTAGTTAGTCAAGTTGAGTTTCTGATCATTGGTAACCCCCAGGGCTTTGGGCATTCAGCATTGTTAATGCTATTGTATGTCAAAGGAAATCTGATAGTTTTCTCTTTTTGGAGAGTCATTGTCTGACACTTGCATGGTGCAAATGTTACTTGCCATTTATTATCACAAGTCTGTGTCTTTCCAAGTCCTTCTACATAGAAACCGCTTCAGTACCTGAGGAGTCATGAATAATACTGAATACTGTGCAATCGTCTCCACCTTTTATCTTAGGATGGAGGAAAGACCATTTATGAAGAAGGTGAAGGTGGTTCATGCTAGGGCTCCTGGGTATAACTTGGCCCAATGTTGCCTTGTGTCAAGGGCAATCACTCGTGCCTCACCTCCCAGGTTCCATTCCTTTGAATACATTTGGACCAAGGGTATAATGAAGTCAAGCTAAATGTCCCTGGCAGAATCCAAACTAAGAATATGTGAGCAGGTTGTTGCTGAGAAACTGTAACTTAGTAGCACCATTGCAATACTTTCCATCACTTTATTGCTGATTGAAAGTGGACTGATGGGATGGTAATTAGCCAGTCTGGATTTGTGCTCTTTGTAAATGGGCTTGGGCATAAAGTTGTAGTGTGTTCGTGTGGCTTATAGGTTAGGAAGAAGGGGCAATGCATCACCAGCTGCAGTATCTCCCCAAAAAAGGGAAAAGCATTTTAAAATTTGCTTCACTGAGCAACTAAGCTAATGAGTTCATTTTTTACTACTCTAAACTCTTCTCTACTCCAGGGATCACAGCCACAATATTTAATAATTAGGATCTCAATACTATTATTTAAACTATGTATGATGATAAATCTCTTTCATCCAAGAAATTAAAATAAGACAACCAATTTAAAAGTTGTAATCAAAGCTGTACATCCTAACCCACATACAACTGATGCTTATTGTTCTCCTTGAGAATATTTAGCCCATTGTGTTTGATATGTTCACTATCTAAAATAGCATGATTCTCATTGTCTTCAGTTTATTTTACTTCTATTTACAAGTACTCAGCTGATTCTCAAATTTCTTACTTGTATACTTTCTAATTATTGGTGTCAACTTTGTGTTTTGCGGTTTGTATTTGGGCTGTAGTTCTGAAACCCCTGTATTGATGTTTTTTAAATGCCTCATTTTTTAATTTCATGGAGTAGATGGGTTTATCTACAGCCATCATGTGATAAGAACTCTGAGCTATATTGGCAAAACGTTTCCTTGCTATCTAAGCCTAAAAATAGCCATTCTCTCATATATTCACCCTACAGTCTGAAAAATATGTTTTAATAATTAAGTAAATAGTTGTCAGCTGGGGAACAAAAGGTGAAAAATTAATACTGAACTTTTTTTTAAACAGATGAATTTAAAGGACATTCGTTACTACAAGCTGCCAAAGAAGCAGATTTGACAAAAGTGAAAAAGAGTCTTGCTTTAGAGATCATAAACTTCAAGCATCCACAGACCCATGAAACTCCATTGGTAATGATACTTATTAAGTATTGTGGAAGCATTATTTTAGTGTTTATATTTTTAAATGCCTTCAGGAAGAAATGCATGGCCATACACACAATCCTCAAATTTTTGTAGCAGACAGCCACTTCAATCCATTCTGTTTGCGTTCTCAAAGAGCTAACATCTTAGTCCAACCTTATGCCTTTCCTCCATGTACTATTTGAAATTCCATTTCTCCTATATTGAACCACTTCTCGTAAAAAGTTTTTACACATTCTATATCAGGTAATGCCAAGATATGTGAACTAAAGGCATATGTATAAAAAAAACTCCAATGTTAAAATGGTCTTCAACCTATGTCCTCTAGCAACTTGCTCCATATTTCTGTCATCAGTGACCTACCTAATTTCAAACTCTTATAAAACCTCTTCTGAGATTACTTTGTTCTAATGTAAAGAGCCCAGTTTCTCTAGTCTCACCTTATTCCTAAAGTTTGTGTCAACTTAGGATTTACTTCTGCATCACTGATGCATTGTGCCAGCAGTGCATGCCATCTACAAAAATGGACTGCGATGTTGACCATGAAGGCATAACTCATCTGTGCCGACCAGACATCCCAATTTGACCCAGCCCCATTTGGACTGGGGTCACATATATGAAACAGAAGTGTTCCTCAAAGTGAATATTCAATCTGTGTTTGGTCTTTTTGTCGCCTTGTCTTGCCTCGCATCTCCACACCCCCAAAGCAAAAGGATTGCACAAACTCATCATCATCTTTTCTAAAGCATTTCGGGATAGGCGATAAATTCTGACCTAGCAAACAACACTCACATCCGTGAACAATGTTTGTTTTAAATGTTTTTGGGTTATGGTGAATGAATGTGATTATTCTTCAACTTTCTCCTGTTAGTAAGATGAAGCAAGTATTTATTTATGTGGTGTTCAACTTCCAAAAAATTAAATATCAGCAGCAAGAACAAGAATTCATTGATGACCTTTACTCTCTCATAAGATTAGAACTGGGGGTGTTCGCTGATGATTGAACAATGTTCAGCACCATTCGTGACCTCCTCATACTGAAGCAGTCCATGTTCAAATGCAACAAGGTCTGGACAATATCCAGGCTTGGACTGACAAGTGGCAAGTAATGTATGTGTTACACAAATGTCAGGCAATGACTATCTTCAATAAAATATAATCTAACCACTGCTCCTTGACATTCAATGGTATCACCATCATTGAATCACCACTATCGACATCCTTGGGTTACCATTGACCAGAAACCCAACTGGACCTGCCACATAAACACAGTGGCTCCAAGAGCAGGTCAGAGGCTTGGAATACTACAGCAAGCAGCTAGCTCCTGACTCCCAAGTTCACCATTGACAAGGCACAAATCAGGATTGTGATGGAATATTCCCCACTTGCCTGGATGGGTGCAACTCCAGCAATACTCAAGAAGCTTGATACCATCCAGGACAAAGCAGCCTGCCTGGTTGGCACCACAGCCACAAGCATCCACTCCCTCAACCACTGATGCTGAGTTGCAGCAGTACATACGATCTACAAATGCATTGCATAACTTCACCAAAGCTCCTTCAATAACACCTTCCAAGCCCGTGACACTTCCGTCCAGAAGAACAAGGGCAGCAGATATATGGGGATAAAACCGCCTGCGAATTACCTCCAAATCACTCACCATCCTACTGTTCCTTAGAAGGTCAAAGTCCTGGAATTCCCTTCCTAAGGGTAATGTGGGTCACCCTAACTGTCAACACATGGACTGCACCGGTTCAAGAAGGCAGCTCACCACCACCTTCTCAAGGTCAACTAGAGACAGCAGTTAATGCTGGCCTGCCAGTGATGAGCAAGTCCCATGATTGAATTTTTTAAAAAAATTCATTTTGCTTTTGTTCATCATGTATCATGCTCCCCTTCGAGGAACTGCTCAGACTTTACTAATTAACTGCCAATGTAAACACAGCAGAGAGCTTTTATCTCAACATACACTAAATTGGTTTCAGTAATATGATAATAAAAGTAGTTTGTTTTCTACAAATAGTTCAACGCAGTAGTATCTAAAGTTTAATGTCTGATTTCCTTTTTCAGCATTGTGCTGTGGCTTCGCAACACCCCAAGCGCAAGCAAGTAACAGAGTTGCTTTTAAGAAAAGGAGCAAATGTCAATGAAAAAAATAAAGAGTAAGTGTTTTTTTTTTACTGTTCAGGGATTTGTTGTTTTCAAGTTAGGCTGTTAAATATTTATTAGATGCCAGCACCTCTTAAAATTTCATAGCTTGAAAATATTTGAAGGTTTTGCATTGTGGAAAACAAAACATGTTTGAAGGTGCTATGTGAAGGAACTGATGGTGACCCAGCAATTCTTCAGAGAGTTTGTGGAAATTGACTGGTTATAAGCTGATTCTTCGGTTGCCTCTGTGAAGTAAGCTGTGAGGTAATCCGTAATGATATTTAGTCTAACTATTGTGCCATAAGAGGTATAGCATAGTAAACTTCCATTTAAGAAACAACTAGCTCTTTGACTTGTTAGTATGTGTTATGTAGTTACATTTTTCAGGACAAAATATCTGTAACTTGAGGTATTAAAATAATGCTGATAAATCTAAAAAGCTTCAGGAAATGAATGTTTAATATTGTTAGACTTTCTCTGTAATCAAAGTAGACATCTGCTGAATGGCAACAGATGTGTTAACATTGGAAACTTTGTAACTTGTTACATTTCTTGCAGTTTTCTTACACCCCTGCATGTGGCTGCAGAAAGAGCACACAATGATGTGGTGGAGGTCCTTCACAAGCATGGAGCTAAGGTCTGTGGTTTTCTTCACAATACAGCAGTGAAAACAACTGCCTGTCCTGTCTCCAATTTGTATTTAGGCAGCACCTTTAACATAGCAAAATAGTTTAAGACATTTTACAGGATCATATCAAGCTAAATTTGATATTTGAACCACATATATTAGGATAGTTGACTGGCCCAGATGTAACTTTAAGGAGTATCCTCATAGAGGAGGCAAGTATAGAGGCAGAGAAGTTTAAGGAAAGAATTGCATTGTTTAAGGCCTAGGCAGTTGAAGACACAAACTAATGTGGTGGAGTGATTAAAGTCAGGGATGGGCATGAGATCAGAATTGAAGGAGCAAGTTGTAGTGGTAGAGGAGGTTGCAGAGTTAGAGATGGGAGAGCACATGGTGGAGGTTAGAAAACAAGGATTAGAATTTGAAACATGAGGCATTGCTGGAGCAAAATAATATGTGGAGCAGAGAGCATAGGTGATAGGTAAGTATTTCTTAATGTGAGTTAGAATGCAGGCAATCTAATTTTGGATGAGAACTTGATGGTGGATGAAGGGCAGAATTAGAGTTCATGAATATGGGACACAATTTGTGATGGAGGCCATGCCAGTGCTTCAGCCTCCCTGGTTTTCAGTTAAGAAGATTCTGCTCTGGTCAGCCAAATTCTCTTGCGCATTACATGGTGAAATTGTTGAGCAAGGTGCCAGCAAAGTAAAACTGGATGCTATTTCTGTGGCCCTAACATTGTGATGATGTTACTGAGGAGCAGCTTGTGAATTACAGCATCTCTTGGCACCCACCAGGAGCAACCTTCGGTTTGATATTGCAAGTGCAAGGAACCGTAGAGGTGCTAGAGAAGGTGCAAAAGAAAATGTACAAGAATTATTTCAGAACCGTGAGCTTCTAGCTATCAAGAAAATCTGGAAAACAGCCTGGCACTCTGTTTTACAGAAGAGAGCACAGATGTGTGATCTAAAAGGGGCACTTGGAATTGTGAAGGAGTTTGATAAGGGAGACATAGTGAACAAAGGGGTTTCAGGTTCATCTGGACTGGATTGTAGAACCTGGCCTGTATCTGAGATAATGCACACCTGATTCATGTTATGTCACGGAATTACAGAATTGTTATGGTGCAAGAAGGAGGCCATTCAACCCATTGTGTCAGTGCTGGCTCTCTGAGCATTTTGACTTTGTGCCAAACTCCTGCCTTTCCCCATAATCTTTACATGTTTTTATTTAAGTAATCTTCCCATGCCCCTTGAATGCACCACACTTCCAGGCAGTATTTCCAAACTCAGACCACTTGTTCGCACCTTCTCCAGTTTTATATATAACTGACATTTCTCATCCCTGCAACCACTCGTGTGACCCTCCCTTGCACTTTCTCCAGTGCATTCACATTATTCCAGAGCGATGGCGTGCAGAGCTATACACAGTACTCTGGCTGAGGTCTAACTGGTGTCCTATAGAGGTTTAACATAATCTTCTTGCTCTTGCACACTACGCTGCTATTAATGAAGCCCAGAATATTGCATTCTTTATTAACAGCTCTCTCCACCTGTCCTGCCACATTCTGTAACTTACGTACACATACGCTCTGGTGTCTCTGCTCCTGCACACCCTTTCAGATAGAATCCTTTATTTTGTATTATTTGTTCATGTTCTTTATACCAAATGTATCACCTCTCACTTTGCCACATTGAACTTCGTCTACCACTTATCACCAACTCTACCAATTTTTCAAAGTTTTTTTTTGTAGTTCTACACTGTCATCTTCTCAATTTACCCACACACTTTGAAATTATCCCTTATACACCAAGATCTAGATGTTTGTAAAATGTAAGGGTCCAAATACTAACATGGAGAACTCCATGGCAAACCACCTTCCAGCCAGAAAAATACAAATGAACCGTGATACTCTGATTATTCTCATCTAATTTTGAATCCATGTTGCTGCTGTCCCTTTTATTCCATGACCTATCATTTTCCTTACAAGCTTGTGTTTGGCACTGTACCAGATGCCTTTTTGGAAGTCTGTGTACAGCTCGGCAACACCCTTGTTCTCATCAGTCTTCCGTTACCTCTTCAAAAAATGCCAGCAAGTTAGTTGGACAGAATTCTACCTTAACAAATCCATGCTTATTCTTCTGAATGGACTTTTTTTATAATGATAATTAATTCCATCCCAAATTATTGTTTTAATGTTTTCCCATCACCTAAGTTAAAAGGAATAGTCTGTAATTTCTGGGACAACAAACATAGAAATTGAGATAACAAAGTGTAGAGCTGGATGAACACAGCAGGCCAAGCAGCATCAGAAGAGCAGGAAGGCCGACGTTTCGGGCCTAGACCCTTCCTGCTCTTCTGATGCTGCTTGGCCTGCCGTGTTCATCCAGCTGTAGACCTTGTTATCTCAGATTCTCCAGCATCTGCAGTTCCTACTGTCTCTGAAACATAGAAATGGAGTAAAGGTTCGTGTGGCAGTGGTGAAGGGTTTCAGACGATTCCTAGTAGAGAAGTTGGAGATTGCCTTTGCGCTCTTGCATTCCAGGAACAGTGAGTAATTTTAACAGAAGCCAGTAGGAATCAGTAGTCTGGCTCGATATGAAGAATGGCAAAGCCAGTTGTTTGCCATAGCCATTCAAGTTAGCTGGACTTAAGGGAGTGGTGGTGAGAGCCAGTGGAAACAATGAGATTGAGAAAGAAACATAGTTTTAATAGCGATAAGGACATTTAAAGTTAGAGGTAAAGACTTAAATTAACTATTCAGTTACTGCAATTCAGTGACATGGTGAATAGAAGGATAAAGGTTAGAGAGCTGGTAATTTGAAAGAGCTATTGTAAGATTCTTAGGCGAAATTTTTTCAGACATGATCAGAGAAGGAAGGAGAATGAGTAGATAACAGTTTAAATAAGTAATCAGAAATGGCCTTATCTGTCATCGAGGCAATGGAAGTAAAGAGGTCATGTCAAGTGGAATATCAAGCTAGATCATCACACACAGCTCTCAAAATGAAGATTTCCAGCTGTTTTTTTTTCAATTTTGCATATCTCCTCTTATCACAGAACCACCAAGCTCACTTATGGCACTCTGACTGACCTCACTCAGGACTCAGAATGAAAACAGTGTGATATGCCATGTCTCCACTGTTCTACAACTTCTTTTACTGGAACTGCAGAATGTGCCCTGTTGTGTAAATAAATTAACAAAGTGCTGGAGAAACTCAGCAAGTCTGGCAGCATCTGTAGAGCATGACACATTTAACATTTCGAGTTCGATGGCCCTTTGTCAGAACTGGAGTTTTGTCCAGTTTGCTAATATGATTTTATTTTTGTACCATTCCCTTTAATTGTAAAATTATGAACAACTATATTATTCACTGAAGCTTCAAATATGCTATTAAAGATATAACAAGAAATCTTCCACCATGATTTTTTTTCCCACAGATCAATGCTTTGGACACTCTTGGTCAAGCAGCTTTACATAGAGCAGCTCATGGTGGTCACCTACAGACATGTCGTCTGTTGCTAAGTTATGGCAGTGATCCATCCATTTTGTCCCTTCAAGGTTTCACAGCTGCGCAAATGGGGAATGAATCTGTTCAACAGATACTTAACGGTAAGTTTAATACAACATGCAGATGGCATTGGCTTATAGTTCTGTGGTTTTGTTCGTAGTTTGACTGAATAAGGAAACGTTTCATTGGCTCCGAAGAAATTTGCATGCAGATATGAAGAGCTGATAACGTACGTAAACTGAAGGTTCTTCACGGTTTCTAAATAATAGATGACTTGCACCAAATGAGACGAGGTAACTTGATGGGATTGTAATTTTATGCATGGGGTGAAATGGATCATCACATCTGTAAGTTGAGAACTGTCCAAATTTTGCATGCCTGCTTTAGGGCAGATATTATGTCTTTCAGTAATTTATGTCACTATAGGGAAGAAGAAACCAAATTAATTTGATTCTAGAATTGTTTTCTTCTATGTCCAGTGTTCTGTAACAGTACAGATACTTGCAGATGATATTGAAATAAGGTTCCGTTTGAGGAAATAATCTGAATCAAAAAAAATAGCAGACCATCATATTTCAAAGCATGAGTTGTTAAATTGACAAACACTTTCCAGCCGAATAAAATGGTTTTGCACTTAGTGGGAGTTCGTTGTTAGAAGATGGGCTGATAAGATGTACAAAAGTAAATCGCCTTACTGTGTTCAGAGAAAATCAGTGCAATATTTAAGCCATTATTCTTTGAACCGATACCACCATTATACAGATTGAGGTGAATGGTATAGTTAAATTTTCTGGTTTGGGAGATGCACAGGATGGCCACTGTGTGCCTTCAAAATAACAATAATTGCACGTTACACCCTGAGCATATGATAAGGTCACGAAAACAAAATGCTGGAAAAAAATCTACATGTCTGGAAGCATTTGTGGAGAGAGAAGCAGAGTTAATGTCCCTTCATCAGAATATACTTGAAATATTTTCTCTGTACAGATATGTTGAGTTTCTCCAGCACTTTGTTTTTGTTTCAGACTTCTAGCATCTGTAGTTCTTTATGATATGAGCACAGTAGATAAATTTTATATTTGCGTAAAATATGTTACACATCTTTTCAAACTGAGAGAGCAAATTAATGGAGGGAAACAAGCAAGGTGCTCAGAGCAGTGTTTTCTTTTGGCACTTTACATGTAATAATGATCACAAAGATTCTAACTTTATTTAAATGTTTGTTTTTAGAGAACGTCCCCTTACACAATTCGGATGTTGATTATCGACTTTTGGAGGCAGCAAAAGCTGGAGACTTGGAAACTGTGAAGGTGTTTTGTTTTGATATTTTTAGCATTAAAAGATTCTGCATCTTCAGTTTGTTAGAATGAAGAATGGTTTGTTAAAGTATTTGTCACTTGGCAGTTTTTCACCACGCCAGCTAGGGTCAAATGGTTCCTTTCTGCTCCTGGTCCAAAGTAAACATGCTGATTGAAGTCCATTTATAAGATGGTGAATGGAAGCACTAATTACCGAATGTGTTCCTCATTCATAAGATTGTTGGTACTTCATAGGCTTACATGGGAATACTAAAAAAAAATCCCAGGCTGTCCTCAATCATCTGCTGTAATTCAGAGTAACCAAGTCAGCAAGTAACTGATCAGTCTCTTACTTCATAACATTTAGGATTATTTCAGCAGAGTTTCTACTTTTAATATTCATGAAAACCCACCAGCCCCCTGTCCCAGGCTGTAATAAATCCTGCAGATGTGCCTTTGCAATTGGGTCATTTGGCCTGTGCTAAAAATATTTTAACATTTTTTAAAAAGTTCACAGATTATGACATTGGAATTCAGTATGTTTAGTCTAGCTCAACTTAATCATGCTGGCATATTTCAGAAATTTGGTAATTAAATATAATGGAGATTATTTGCTTGCTGTGACAACCTCTGGGATATGGAAAATTCCTTGAGATTAGTTGAGTTGTTGAGAATTTCATCGGGTTAAGTGATCATATCCTATGTCCAGCTTGTGCTAAGGGACAGTTATTAACAATGAGTTTATTAATAATATGCCAGAAATTATAACCTAGTAATGAAGTGAACATGTTGATTTTAATTAGCATAATGTGGTACATATAACACGTGATACCATAATGAACATCATAAAGGGAGAAATATATGGGTGGTTAAATGGAAATAAAACTAAAAAAGTGGAGTGAAAATTCTTGTGATAAGATATGTTTTTGTGGAAAAGCAGACATTTTAAAGCATATGGCATTGGCAATTAACCAGAAGTCAGTATGGCTAAACTAAATCTCTAGTTTTTGGTCATGTTATCTAATATTTCCTTACGTAGCTCTATGTCCCTTTTTTTTTAGTTATGTTCTAATGAAGCACCTTTGAATATTTTACCACTTTAGATGTTCAATGGTTGTAGTGGGAACAATAAATCATTACATGTAAAAATAAATTTGTACTCCTGAGAAGTAGCAATTATAGTCAGTTGGGTAAACGGGGCATCAGAAAAGCAAACTGTTTTAAGCAACAAGAAAGTTTTAAATAACTCCTCAAATCACAAATAAATTATAGCCATAAAGTGGGTAGAAGTAAAATAGGAGAGTCATGAAATAAGGGAACAGATCTTCCGTCAACAGCGATGAGGGGATGATTGCTGCTGAGTCTGAAGGTAATTATAGAGTTACCCATTTCTGTCTTTGCTGAGCCTTCCTAAGACAAGCACAAGAATTCCTGGAAGCCTGGTTTTCAACCACATAAACATGTTGAAATAGATCCCATCTACATAACCACTAAGGAGCAAAACCCACCATAACAGACCGGACCATGTAATTTCAGCATGGAACAGAACAACAGCGCTTCAGCGGAGGCTGGATAGCATTGAAGGTGTCACCTAGAAGGGGAAACGAAATGCTTGCACGAAAACCAGTCAGCTCTGCGAACCAACCAACAGCTTGAGTCTTCCTATCCTAGGTCGTCCCATGGCTATTCATGGACTGTGTTGGCCCATTTTCAAAACCAGTTGCCATACTTGGACAAGTTTTTAACAGGCTTAAGGGATTTTGTGGTTGGCCAAGTGATTGGAAAGTGAGGGTGAAAAAGTCAGAGTAGATGGCGTGATTGAGTGAACAAGCGAGAGCCGGAGATGGATGAACGGGCAAATGAGTGAGAACGGGAGGCGGATGGACAAACGGGTGAGCAAGAGCGGGAGATGGATGGATGGATGGATGGATGGATGGATGGGCGAGTGGGAGAGAACATTCCTGCTCCTATTTCTTAGATACAGTGCCAAATCCTACACCTGACAAAACTTAATATTGGATGAATTAAAATCCTTCCAGGAAAATTCTAATTCGGCACACCTTGTGTATATATGAATTCCTTCTCCCCATCATTAGCCTTCAGCTCTTTAGGAATTTGAACACTAAGCTTCTGTTCTCCTCTTCCTCTTTTCCTTTGAGATGACCCTTAAGACCTGTCTCTGAACAGAATTTCAGCTGTCTTTGTTTTTCCTCATTTGACTCTGTCAACTTTTATCTGGTTACTCTCCTGTGAAGCATCTTCAAATGGCTTACTATGTTTTAGATGCTGTGTTAATGCAAGTTGTTGAATGAAAACATAACGCTTCATGGGCAAGCTGATTATCACAGGAAAGGCAAGATACAACTGCATTTGGTTGATCTTGATCATTTTTTCTGTATATCTAATACACAGTTCTTATTCTCAATGTAATATGAATATCAATATTTAATCAGGTTTTAAGATAGCTATGTTTGGAACCCTGAAGCCTTGTGTATTAAGGCTTTGCATCATATATTTTGGATGAGATGAGTGGAATATAAGGCCAGTAGTTTGAGGACCTGAAGTTTAGGTTGATTGAAATCATGCTCTCTGTTGCCCTAGCTAATTTGCTCAGTTGATTTACGAAACATTCTCTTCTCATTACAATTGAAGCATCAAATATTAATATAAAAAGCAGGTCTCCTTCTCAATGCAATCTTGATTATTTTTGGTTGGGATTTATAACTAGAATATGTGAAACAGCAAGCAAAAGTATGGTTTCCAATTGATTGAATCACTGTAATTTAGTGAGTAGCTTTCAGTTTGTTCTGCCTAGTTTAGTGAAATTAAAGCTACTCATTGAAGTCAAAATAGTTTCACATTAATGGGATCTTTAAGGAAAAGAACCAAGTAAAATCAAATCATGCTTACTGATAAGGCTGTAATTTTATTTTAAAGCAATTGTGCACAACCCAGAATGTGAACTGCAGGGACCTGGAAGGACGGCACTCCACCCCATTACATTTTGCAGCAGGTTACAATCGGGTGGCTGTTGTAGAATATCTACTTCATCATGGAGCTGATGTGCATGCCAAAGACAAAGGGTATGTAGGTGTACAGATTGGGATTTGATTTGTTTCTCCTAACAAGAACACTTTATTTACCCCGCCCAGCCACTGGTTGCCATTCCTGGCTCCTGCTTCTGCCCCCTGCTCTTCACGAACCCACCCCACTTAACATTATCCCCTCTCCCTTTTCCCTTTCTCATCTCCTCCAACTTCTGCTTGCTGGTGCTTACTGGTGCCAGTGCACATCCTGCTGCAATTGCTGATAGCCCCGGCTGTCTTTGTTGTTGTTGTAGTTGAACTATCTATTATGTCAATCTTATATGGATCAAGCCTGCAATAAGTACCCCATTGAAATGTAGCAAGGTTTCTCAATTGTGTATGTTTGAAATTAAATGAACTCCTTTGCTTTTGGGTAAAAATTCGAGATTTGTCTCAAACTCCTTAAACAGCACCCAAGGAAAATCACTGTACAAAGAGTGACCACTTTAAAGTAGCTTGGACTCTGTCCAAGCAAAATGAACCTGTATAACTGTAGGGAAAACAACTGCAGCTGGACTCAATTTGGACTTTCATATTGCAAAATAATTTGAACAGCTGGGGGTAATCTTTTTAATTGAGTGTGTATATGCATTGCTGAAATAAGATCAAAGGGCTAGACAAATTTTAAACCGCACATAATTTAATTCACAATTGAATGAATTGGCACAAGTATTGAGTCACACAGGAGAACTAAACCATTTTCATGATCCTTGGATCGAATTTATGAAGTAAGCTAAATAAATTAAGCTTGGAAACCAGCTTTTCCCAAAAACCCTGAAGGGTTTCGGGTGAGCTGCACAGGCCAGTCAGAATTGAATTTCCTTTTCTTCTTCACTGACTGAGTTAACTAGTTTCAGTCAAGATGTTGGCATATGTAATGCCCTTGACCTCAACACCTGTGGATAGGGAAAGAGAATATCAGACACTGTTCCTTGTTGTTTCCTCCAGAAATATCTGTCATAAGGATGTGGTCTCTCCAATGCTCCCCAAAATCACAATGTTTCAAAGGTCTCTCATTTGATTTGTGCCTGCTAAAGTAGGTTCTTAGTGTGACCAGTGTACCAACAAGTAATCATACTTTACAGGCAAGGAAGGGAAAGATGGCAACAAGTGTTTTCTGTTATTTTGTTGTGTAAAGGCCATATCTTTTCATTTTTCTGCAGTTTTGACTAAGGTCTAAAATGCGAAAAGGTGTTTTTTAAACTGAAGACAGGAAGGAATTGCTATACTCTTGAAAACAGGTTACTGAAACTCATTGTGAGCTGTGTTTACATTGCTGCTTTGCAAGCAGTTGAGGGTGGGGAGCTAAGGGTGTGTGATTTGGCCAGCAATAGGTAGCTGATCAGTTTGTGCAGTTATCAATTCCATAGTTCATCAGTCTCATGACAACGGTCTGATTGATTGGTTTGTTAGCAGATGAACAGCTTGTGTGTTTGAACGAAACAGTGGCAGAAACTGGAGACGTCCAATCTGGAGATGCGGGGTCTGTCTCCGTATCTCTGTGTAGCAAAGTAACCCAAGCCTGAAAACAATCGGTTACTATTTTCTGCTATTTGGTGTAAGCTATTGCTTTTAGTCAGTGACTGTGAAACTGAAAAATTAATATGTAAACCACCCGTGTCTTCAGCAAAATACTGAGCACCTGGAAGGATGGAGAGAGAAACAAAGTCAATATTTCAAGTCCTTTATGACTGTTCTGAGCTGTCAGATTTCCATTGTCCGCAGTATTTTGCTTTTATGCCAACATTATTTTGTTTGTCTCTGTCTATGTGTAGCTATTTTAAAAAGGGGTGAGAGTTTTAAGTAGTAGAGTCATAAGTTGGTAGTTCATAGCTGTTTTCTTATGATTATAATTTAACTTTGATACTACATAGTAGTGGCTGTTAAAAAGAGGAATCTCATCACTGTCATTGAGCTACTGATTGTCTTAATTGATTGACAATTCTTAATTGAAATTTCGATTTACAGCTTTTTATTGAGTTTAATTTGTACAAATGTAATGTTGATTAAATTTGAACTTTTCATCCTCCAGGGGTTTAGTGCCCTTGCACAATGCTTGTTCATATGGACATTATGAAGTAGCAGAACTGTTGGTGAGGCATGGTGCATCAGTGAATGTTGCTGACCTATGGAAATTTACACCTTTGCATGAAGCAGCAGCCAAAGGCAAATATGAGATTTGTAAACTGCTGTTAAAGGTATGTGGTTTTCAGTCTGGAAGACTTCTATATAGGGTATTGATCTTGGCGGTAGTTCATTGAATATTCATCAGAACGATACCAGGGCTAGAAGAATTAAAGTATGAGGACAGGTTCTATTGATGAGTTTCATATTCACGGGTAAACTTTGAGTTTTATATCAAGTATGAAGGTTATAGAATCAAGAAGGGTAAGTGGTATTTAAATGTGCATCAGTCATAATCTATTTGAATCTTGGAATGGACTCGAGGGTTGAGCAGCTGAATGAGCTGCTGTTCCTAAGTGTCAACAAAATTCATTGAGAATATGTCAGTTTATTTTAAAAGAAAAGCTTATTAAGGTATCTAACTGAGGTGCTTGAGATTGTTCAAGAAGTTGAAAGCATAGATAAGAATAACCTATTTCTTCCAGTGGAGAAATCAGGACAATGAGCATAACCTTAAAGGTTTTGTTATTTTTTTTCATAGATGTGGA
Organism: Rhincodon typus; assembly: GCF_021869965.1. Lineage (NCBI taxonomy): Eukaryota > Metazoa > Chordata > Chondrichthyes > Orectolobiformes > Rhincodontidae > Rhincodon > Rhincodon typus. The sequence goes on from NC_063334.1 coordinate 4,882,999, forward strand.
TTTCGCTGGCTAGGTCAGCATTTATTCCTCATTCCTAATGGCCCTTGAAATTGTCGGCAGTTTTTGAACCACTGCAAGGTGGTGCAGGTCCTCCCACAGCACTGTTAGGAAAGGAGTTTCAGGATTTTGATCCAAAAGCAATGAAAGAATAGCAATATAGTTCCAAGTCAGGAAGGTGTGCAAGTTAAAGAGGAACTTGTGGTGTTGTCCTGTGCCTGCTGCCCTTGTCCTTCTGGATGGAGGAAACTGCAAGTTTGCAGTGTGCTGCCAAAGCATTGGTGAGTTGTTGCAGTGCATTTTCTAATATAGTACATATTGTTGCCAATGTGTATCAGTGTTGGAGGAAGTGAATGTTTTAAGTTGGCAAATGGGATGCCATTCCAGTGGATTGCTTTGTCCTGGATGATGTTGAGGTTGTGTTGATGGGGGCCACGCTTACCCAGTCAATTGGAGAATATTCCATCAAACTGCTGACTTGTGCAATATAGGTGGCAAGTGTGCTCTGTGGAGTCAGGAAATGAGTTACTCGCCTCATAATTCTCAGTCTCTGACTATTTCTTGCAACCATCGTGTTGATATGGGTGGTCCAGTTAATGTCGTTGAATGTTGAGGAGAAACGATTAGATTCACACTAGTTGGCTTTGCTTATTGCCAAGCACTTGTGTGGTGCAAATGTAACTGGAGCTTGCCTGCTGGGGTGATGTTAGAAAGTGTTTCTTAACACAAATTAGTGAATATCTGGAACTCGATCTATTGAGGTTGGTTTAACATTATCAATTCCAAGTTTGAAACTTTGAGTTTTATATCAGTGGATGAAGGTTATAGAATCAGGGAAAGTAAATGAAATTAAAATATTCAACAGTCACAATCTGTTTGGATCTTGGAAATGGATACGAGGGTTGAACAATCTACTGCTGCTCCTAAGCTTCATCAGAATTCATTAAGCATATATCTGTTTACATAAAAAGAAGCTCATCTGAGTATATTATTGAGATTGCCTTAATTTTACTTAGCATGGAGCTGACCCAACAAAGAAGAATAGAGATGGGAACACCCCTCTGGATCTTGTGAAAGAAGGAGACACAGATATTCAGGATTTACTACGAGGTGATGCTGCTTTGCTTGATGCTGCTAAGAAAGGCTGCCTAGCCAGAGTTCAGAAGTTGTGTACCCCAGAGAACATAAATTGCAGAGATACTCAAGGAAGGAACTCAACACCACTTCATCTTGCAGGTAAAACTTGGCCTGGGTTTTGTCCTGTTATCGATCAATGTTTTATTAAACTTCAGTTAATTATATCTAAATTTTGTCCCCCGACTGAAATCTGCATTGTTCCAGTCCAGCAGAATCTTTAACTGTTAACTCATTGTTGGTTTGTGTGGTAAAACTTACTCTTCCCATTTTCCGATTGTTCTCCAAAATTCACTATGGTTATTTCTCCCACTTCATTTATCAGAGCTAAATCAATTTTGGTGGTCTTTGAAGTTGATCAGTCATTTACTGTGCGGGGATAATTATCTGAGGAAAATCAGAAAGGTGCCATACAGCAGGTTGATTTGGAATATGCTAACAAAAGAGTAGTCAAAGCAGATACAATAATAGAATTCAAAAGAAAATCAAATTAGGTAAATATTTAAGAGGGAACAGTTAGATCTGTTGAAGAAGAGCAGGCGCGTGTGATTAATTGTACAGCTTTACTAAAAAACCGACATAGGCATGATGTGCCAAATAGCCTCACTCTTGAGCTCCACAATCCTATATGACATCAAACTAGTGCCACCATTATAGGATATTGTAGAATTGGAATCTAAGCCTAGTGATTGGAAGAAATAGAAGGAAACATGCAGCCAGACCTGGTTATAGAGACTCGGTACCTTGCATTGAAGCTAACTCTATCTGACAAAGGCAAGGAATATTCTGATTGATCAGATTCCCTCTGAAGATATCAAAATTCCAAGCTTGTTTTGTATGGAACAATCTAACAAGTATAATTTTTAGAAATCACCTGCAATTTTAAAGAAGTGGACCTGCTCTTCTGGCATCAGTGTCCTGTTATGTGTAAGAACATGTCTTTCAGGAAGTGTTATCAAGTATCAAGCACTGAAATTAAATACAGAAGAAATCTGTGAAAATGCAAATAAACAGCACTTATTGGTTTTTGGCATAGGGATCTCATGGCTCCCAAATTTAGCTGCAGCCTCCATTGTCCTTCCAAACATCCCAGTCAGTCAGCTTTTCTTACTTTGTAGCCAGAAGTAATCAGGTTCACAACCTATATTGTCTGCATCAACAGCGTGCAGTACAAGTGCAGTCCAGCATGGCTTTAAGAATGTGGTTGGCCTTTAAAAGCTTGAAATATTCCTGGAGAATACAAGTACTCTCAACCTTGACTCGTATCTTTAAGGGCAGTCTCCAAGATGGCTTTGCATTGTTTGGCTGTATCTCACCTAGAGGCCAGAGGGTTCAATTCAACTTTAAATCAATTAGGTTTTAAAAAAGAACTGCAATTACATTTAATTAGCCCTGTAACTAAGGAAAACTAACAAACATCAGGATGATAAAGGTGCTTTATTGTAAAAATTGAATAAAGGTGAGCCGTGGAAGACAAAAGGTAAACAAACAACCTAAATTCATAGAAATAGTTACAGCATGGAGATAATTCAGAATTACTGAGAACTTCAGTGATAATATAGTCCAGCTGTAAAGCAGTTTCACTTCTTGGACCCTAACCTTCGCATTGTATTGGATTTACAGTATACCCAAATAGTTGTTGTATTTGTTAATTCTGTGTTTTCATTTTTATTTCCAAAGGTTGATATGTGGGAACTGCAGTCAGACAATGATTTTTTTTTTTAAACTGCTGTTTGGAACTCAGTTCAAATAAGTATTTCAGCTTGTGAAAGACAATATATGAGTTCTATTCAATTTGTACATCATTTGAATTAAACATCTTACCGCTTGCATAATCTATTTCAGGTGATTTAGTTGAAGCAGTCTTGGATTGTCAGAAAACTAGATCAAATTGAAGCCTTCAATAAAAAAAAACCTGGTTAAATTTAAAGTGCCATGTTTCGGTCGTAGCACTCATACTTCTGTCATAAAGATCATTAATTCGAGTTCCACCACAGAAATTTGAGTGCATAATCAAAGCTGACACACTAGTGCAACACTGAGTGACTGCTGTGCTATCTTTCAGATGATATACATAACTGAAACCTATTGCCCTCCAGGTGGGCATAAAATACCCGACGATGTTGTTCAAAAATGAGTTGGCATATTGTTACCTCATTGGTGTTTGTGGGACATTGTTGCTTGACACTGGTGGTGTTTCCTATAACAGTAGCGACTACACTTCATTGCTTATCAAGTCTTTTGGGGTACAGTAACATCATGAAAGACACTACAAATTTGAATCCTTGTCTTTATAAAATATTCATTGGCAGCAGATGACTAAACAAATCACTCCTTTTCAATAATTTGAAGTGGAGTTTCTGGTGGTGTTGAAACACTCTGTGACAATCACCTGACACTGCAAAGCAATTCAGCTACTGTGGCCACCTCTTACTTTCACAGCCCCTAAGTAATTTGAAAGCATAGACAGTTCATGAGTTTGCCTCTTCAGAGTGTGTTGATGCTGATGTATTAGTATATTATCCGTAGGTGTTCTTCTGATCAGGAAGTTCTGAATAGCTAATTCTGTAAAATGCAGCACAAGGACTATCCCGTAATTTGATGATAAAATATGTATACTGTAGCATTTTTAATTATTCTGTTTTTATTTCACAGCTGGCTATAATAACCTTGAAGTTGCTGATTATCTTCTCGAGCATGGTGCAGATGTTAACGCCCAAGATAAAGGGGGCCTGATTCCTCTTCATAATGCAGCATCGTATGGGGTAAGCAAATGCTGCATTGTCACTTGCCACTGAACTCCCTGAGCATCTTTTTCCATGTTATAAGTTCTCAAGAGAAACCATTGTCTATGCCTATTGGTAGTTGACACTCGGTCAGTCTGGTTCTTGGAGCTCAACTGTAGTGTGGGATTGTCGAAAGATTTCTTTTCTTTAAATTGGCCCATGAGTGTTTCTCTCTCCCTTCCTAACCAGGAAGTTGTGTGACTACAAGGCCTTGCCATTTCCTCCTGCCTGGCCATTTCCTCACCTCCCCTACTCTGAGTTTCTTCCTTCCACTCTTCTATCTGGTCTTTATACCCCTGTCCCCCATAATCCCCACCCCTGCCTTACCTGTCTCTTTCTCCACCCTGTCCGGCCTCGGCTCGCCTTCCTGTCCCACTGCTTCCCAGTCTCACCTGCCGCCTCCTGTTTTTGCTATTGGCTGTACTCCAGAGGTCAGTCAGTACAGGTAGTTCCGCTAGATGCAGTATCCCCCAGAATCAATCACCGTATCAAAAGCAAGCCGTTTAGGTGGAATTCATTACCCAGAGATCTGTGAATTTTTGGAATTCTGGGTTCAGGAAGCTCAGTCATTAAGGACATTTAAACTGGAGATTGCTAGATTTCTAGTTACTAATGACATCAAGGGATATGGGGATAGTGCAGGAATATGGCGGTGAGGTAGATAATCAGCCGCGATTGAAAATAGTGAAGCAGCCTGTGCAGCTGAATGACTTCATCCTGGCCCTGTGTTCCATGCCCAGCTGCTGTCTGCACTGACCAGCCACTGCCACCAGATGAAGTCTTGAGAGGGAAGTATCTTTTTGTTTTAAAAACATTGCATGATGCATTTTATTTTGTAAATCATTTCAGCTAAGAATGCAGTGCTGCCCATGTACATGGTATCTCTCCTTTTTCAGAGTGATAAATGTCAAAAGAAGCCCATTGATTCCTATGGAAGTCATGATTCATTTAAAATTGTTTCACTTCAGATTGCAGTTTTCATGAACACAGTCAGAACTTTAAATAAGGACTGAATGGGTAAAATTACATTTCTAAGTCCTTATTATGCTTTCCTTTCAGCATGTTGATATTGCAGCACTTTTGATCAAATACAACACCTGTGTCAACGCAACTGATAAA
>NC_063334.1:4888534-4901699 GCF_021869965.1 Rhincodon typus
TGGGCCTTCACTCCATTGCATGAAGCAGCACAGAAAGGAAGGACACAACTTTGTGCTCTGCTGCTGGCTCATGGGGCAGACCCTACCATGAAGAACCAGGAAGGCCAGACTCCTTTGGATTTGGCTACAGTATGTTCAAAATTCAAAGGAGTAACAAGTATTTACTTTACATTTTGCTAGTGTGTGTTTACGATATTGCATAATGACCTGCGTGAATTAATTGATATTTTAAAGCTCTGTGTATTTAAAATTTCCCAGGGTGAAAACTTACAAATTTTCTTGTTTTTCTTACTTCAGGCTGACGACATCAGGGCCTTGCTTATTGATGCTATGCCACCAGAAGCCCTCCCAAGCTGTTATAAACCTCAGGCAACTGTTGTTAGTGCAGCAGTGATCTCTCCAGCCTCAACTCCCTCTTGTTTGTCTGCTGCTAGCAGTGTTGATAACCTGACTGGCCCACTTGCAGAGCTAGCTGTGAATGGTGCCTCTGGTGCGGCTGATGGAGCTACAGGCAATGAAAGAAAAGAAGGGGAAGGTAGGCTGACTAAAAATTGATGTAAATTTAAAGCAAAGTCCTGCAGCTGCTAGAGATGTGAAATAAAAACAAGTGCTGGAGAAACTCAGCTGGTCTGGCAGCACCTGTGGAGCAAGAAACTGAGTTAATGTGTTGAGTTCACCTTGACTCTTCGAACCTTAAAGTGGCTAGAAAATTGACAGCTTTATGCTGTTGATAAAAGTGAGATGCGGAGCAATTTAAACAGATGGTAAGGCAGCCCAGGTAAAAAGTAGGTGTCAAAAGCAGTAAATAGGTTTGATGTCAGCAGAGCTGACCTACGTAGATAAGACTTGTGGGTGTGATTATGTTTTCTAAGATTGTATGGCGAAAGTAGGGTGTGTCGGAGGATGGAGGAAGGTGGCTGAAGAAGTGTTAGAAATAACAGAGTAGTTGACTAGGATGTCGTGGAGAGAACATTCCCTGCAGAATGCTTGGAGGGCAAGGGAAGATATTAGATTTGATTTGATTTATTGTCACGTGTACCTAAGTACGGTAAAAAGCTTTGTTTGCAAGCAGTACAGGCAGATCATAGTAAGCAAGGATATACAGATCATAGGATGAAGAAAACCTGAACAGAGTGAAAAATTAGGCTCAAAAGTGTAGAAATAAGAAATGTTAGAGTTAGGTCTACTGTAGGAGCTTGTAAGAAGTCAATCTTTGTTGGCACCATCTTGAATCCGTGGTATGTTTGGGAGTGGGAACCTGCTTGAGCTGGCAGTCAATGAACTTTTGAACGCAGAGGCTCAAGGGGTGAAGGTTATGAAGATGGGAGGGAGTCCTGTTGTTGCTCTGGGAGGAAAGTGAAGAGGTGAGGGTAGAAATGGAGGAAATAATTCCAATACGGCTTGGGTATCAACCACTGGTGTGGAATCCTGGTTGAAGTTCTGATGATGCCACCTCCCACAAGGGAGCTCTGACATAGCTTTCTTTTTTTCCTCATGCAGTCCATGTGTTTACGTACACCCAGAGTGTTGTAAAGAAGGAAGTTCTAGGATTATGACCCAGCAAAAGTGAAGAAACATCTGTACAGTTCCACATCAGCACGGCTTGAAGGAGATTTTCAGGTTCTGGTGTTCCTAGGCATCCATAACCCTCATCCTTGAGATCGTAGAGGTCTTGGGCTTGTTGAGATGTTTACGAAAGGATTTCATAGCACAAATGGGAAGCAAAAAATGGGAATTCTAATGCTATCATGTTACCATTTGGCTGTTTGTATCATTACATGTGAAGTGCATTAGTGTAGTGTGAAGCTGCGATAAAATACTGTAATAATACAGATCATTTTTTCTTGTGCATCTAACATTCATTCATTTAATCTGATATTGAAACATAAGTATTTTTTGTTTTGCAGTTACTGTGCTTGACATGAATATAAACCAGTTCCTTAAAAGTCTGGGCTTAGAACACTTGCGGGATATATTTGAAAGGGAACAGGTACGTGAAAATAAACAAAACAGAAATTTTGGGAATGCTTGGATCAGACAGCATCTGTGGAGAAAAGATAAATAATGTTTAGCTCAGTGATCTTTCAGCAGGATGGAAGAAGTTAAATGTAATAGGTCTTAAGTAAGTACAGAGACAGAAAAAAAGTGGTTGGGAATATGGAGAGCAAGGGAATGGTATTTGATGTGATGAAAGACAGGAGAGATTCAATGACAAATGGCATATTGGTGGAAGGCAAGGGAGGTGATCATAGAACAAATTTGAAAAAACTAAATTTGGATCTGGGGAAGGTTTAAATGGAGTAGTAGAATCATCAACAGGAGATGTCATCCAAAGAAATGAGCAGAAGTTAAAAATCTGAAATTGCTTCCATGTTGAGTTCAGAAGGTGCCCCTTCGAAAAATTAGGTGCTGTTCCTTGACCTTACATTGAGTTTTATTAGAACAATGTCGGAGATTGAACAAGAACAAAGAACAATATGGCCAATTCCTAGTCCTTATTTAGATCCACTGCTTGTTGCCCATACGTGGTTTCTGTCCCTCTCTTAGTTTCCGTTCCTGTGTTTATCAAGATACACCTTAAACTTTGGAGGAGTTAGAGACTGGTGCAGAGAATTCAAAAGAGAAGGGGCAGTATACCTGGGGCCACACATACTAAAGAGGTGTTCCTCAAAGTGAATATTCAATCTGTGTTTAGTGTCCCCCTCCTCCTCCTCAAGAGCAAATAAAAAGGCAGCTGTTGCATCTCCTGCAATTACACAGGAAGGTGAAGCGGGAAGAGGAAGGGTTATTGGGGTGAATAAGGAGTGAGCTATGATGTTGCTGAAGTACTTAGAGAGAGGAAAATGTGAAATCTGCCTTTTCAACTTGTTTAAAAATTTGAAAAGCCATTTTCTCAGCTCCAGGATTTGACAATGTGCTGAAATTTTTCAGATCACATTGGATGTGCTTGCAGACATGGGACATGAAGAGCTGAAAGAAATTGGAATTAATGCCTATGGGCACCGTCACAAATTAATCAAGGGTGTTGAACGGCTGCTTGGGGGACAGCAAGGTGAACTGATTTACCTTACGTTGGCTTATTCTGATTTGGAAACTACAGTATTTTCATGTGCTTGCTGATCATAATTTCAAAATTGCCTAAGCTTCAACTCAAGAAACCCAAGTCTATTAACCTGAAAGCATTCTCACTAATTGTGTACTGTAATACTTTGTTGAATAAGAATTATTTAAAGTAGGTCTTCCAAAATTTAAGCTCATTAGTTTAGCCTATTCCTATCAGGTTTTTGTGTTTTTTCAGTTGCATCTTGCAGAGAGTCGGCTGCGTTCTAGCATTAAGCACACACAATAAAATCAGCAAATCACAAAGTTACGTTTGTAGCATGGAACATTGATGAGACTGCAACAAATGTACTGTTTAGTTTTTGTCACTTTATGTAAGGGAGAGCATATTTGCATTGGAAGGAATTCAGAGAATGTTCACTAGCGTTACCCCTAAGATAACATGGTTGTCTTTTGACAAAAAGTTGTGGTAGTTGGACCTATATAGATTTGTATTTTAGAAGAATGAGATCTCTTTGGACTGAGGTTCTGAGGGAGTTTGGCAGGGTGGATGCTGAGAGGATGTTTCTCTTCATGGGAGAATGCAAAACTTGAGTGCAGTTTCAAAGTAAAAAGGCTCTCATTTGAAAGTGGGTGCAGAGAAATGTCTTCCTGAGGATTGTTGGTGTCTGGAATTCTCTTCTTCAGAGAGCTCTGGCTGATGAGCCATTGTTGAACTCAACCTTGACTGTTTTCAGATTTTAATAGTGAGGGTAAGAAAACAACTTTGGGCAGATATGATAAACCAGAGAGTAGAGTCAAGGAAAAAGAGGTAAGTGTTAATATGGGAAATGAAAAACAGGCCATGACAGAAAGAGATAGAAAGTACATATTCAACAGTTAATCAACATATGAGGCTAAAAGTTACAAAAACAATGAAAGGATAAAACTAAAGGCTCTGCGTCTGAATGACACAACATGTGGAATAAAATCGATGAACTTAAAGCACACATAGAAATTAATCAGTATGTCTGAGCCATTACAGAGATGTGACTGCAGGATGACGTGGCTTGAGACCTTGATGTTGAAGGGATTAGGAAGGACAGGAAGCTAGGAAAAGTTGGAGGAGTGGATTTTATTGTACTAATGCAAGAATTAAGTGAGAAGGATGACCTAAATTTGGGAATCCAGGAAGAAGTAATGGTTTGAGCTGAGATGCGGAATAACAGGCAAGAAGTCACTAGTGGGAGTTTGTGAGTAGGTCCTCTAACAGTAATTTCACATTAGGATGAAGTATAAAGGAAGAAATAATGGGAGCACATCAGAAATGTTTGGAATAATCTTGAAGGGTTTTAATCTATTTATAAACTGGAAAAATCAGATGGGCAAAAGTAGCCTCGAAGCAGACTGCATAAAATGCTTAGAATAATTTCTTAGATTAGCATGTTCTGGAGCTGACCCGACCAAACTATACTAGACATGTTGTGCAACAAGGTAAGATTAATTAATAATCTCATTGTGAATATGCCCTTGGATCACAATGATCATGATATGATTGAAATTTGTATTCAGTTTGAGTGAGAGAGTAGGTCGCATGCTAGTATTTTAAACCTATTTGGGGCAATTATGAGGGTATGAAAGCAGAGCCAGCTGAAGTGAATGGGCAAATTAAGTAAGGAGAGAGGTCAATAAAAATGCGTTGACAAACAACAAAAGAGATATTTCAGAGCACAGAATTGAAGCATTCCAACAAGGGAAAAAACCTTAAGGGAAGGATCCACAATCCATGGTTAATTTTGAACAAAACGTATCCACTGTAAAGAATTGCATAAAGATGACTGATAGGTCAGAACATAGAACATAGAACAGTACAGCACAGTACAGGCCCTTCGGCCCATGATGTTGTGCCGAACTTTTAACCTAAACCTAAGGTCTGTCTAACCTCCACCCCTACCTTATACTAACATCCATATGCCTATCTAATAGCCGCTTAAATGCCCCTAATGAGGCCGACTCCACTACCCTCTCCGGCAATGCATTCCACGCCCCTACCACTCTGAGTAAAGAACCTACCTCTGACATCTCCCCTATATCTCCATCCACTCACTTTAAAACTCTGCCCCCTCGTAATAGCTATCTCCACCCTGTTCAATATTGTCAGATTAGACAATATTGAACAGATTTTTTTTAAGAAGCAATGAATGACTAAAAGAAGGGAAAGCTGGCTGGAAATATTAAATCACTTTAAAAATTGTTAAAAGATATTTGGGAAGAGAAAGAGAATCCCAGAAATAGCTGTGGTTCAAGAAATGGAGTGGAGGAAGGAACTGAAAAAAATCATAAAGTGATTCTATGCAAATTCTTAGAACTATAATTTCTTGTGTACTGACAAGTCTCTGGGTCCTGCTGGACTTCATCCTAGCACCTTAGAAAGTGGCTAGTGAGTTAATTGATGTGTTGGTTCTAATTTTCCAACATTTCCTAGATTCAGGAAAGGTTCAATTGGTTCAGACAATAATGAATATAACCTCTTTATTCAAGAAGCAAGGAAGTCAAATATTGAAAATTATGGACCAGCAAGCTTAAACCCAGTCATAAAAAAAAATGTTAAAAGCTATTATTAACAACGTTACAGCTGGGCATTTGCAAATGTTCAAGGTAATCAGACTGATTCAGTACGGTTTTGTGATAAAGGAAATCACGTTTAATCACTGTATTAGAGTTCTTTGAAGAAGTAACATTTGCTTTGGCTAAAAGGGAACCTATGGATGTATTGTCCTTACATAGCAGAAGACATTTGATAGGGAGCCATGTCAAAGGTCATGGCGGAAAATGAAGGCTTATGGTGTAGGGGTTATATTGATGTGAATAAAAGATTGGAGTGCTAACAGGAGCCATTAGCGTAAATGTAATGACTGGTATGGCACAGGGATCAGAGCTAGAACCTCATCTTTTTACAATTTAGAGTCTTACAGCACAGAGACAGGCCCTTTGGCCCAAACTGGTCCATGCCAACCAAAATGTCCATCCATGCTAACCCTATTTCCCTGCACTTTGCTTATATCCTTCTCAACCTTTCCTCTTCATGTATTTGTACAAATGCCTTTTAAATGTTGTTAACGTACCCGCTGCAGCTCATTCCACATGCATACCAACTTGTGTGTAAAAATAAAAGTTGCCCCTCCGGTTTCCACATATTCTTTCCCCTTTTACCTTAAACTGATGCCTTCCAGTCCTCGATTCCCCAACCATGGGAAAAAGACTGAGTGCATTCACCCTATCCATGCCTCTCATGATCTTATAGACTTCTATAAGATTTCCCCCCTCAGTCTCCTATGCTCTAAAGAAAAATGTTCTAGCTTGTTCAACCTCTCCCTTTAACACAGTCCTTTGAGTTCTGACAAATCCTTGTAAATCTCCTCTGCAGTTTTTCCAGTTTAATAACATGCTCCCTGTAGCAAGGTGACCAAAACTGAATACAGTACTCCAAGTGCAGCCTCACCAACGTGCAGAACAACTGCAACATAAATTCCCAGTTTCTTCACTCGGTGCCCTGACTGATGAAGGCCAGTGTGCCAAAAGCCGCCTTCACTGCCCTGTCTACCTGTGTCTCCACTTTCAGAGAACTGTGCACCTGAAGTCCAACGTCTCTCTGTTCCACTACTATCCTTAAGGTCCTACCACTCACCATGAAACTCCTACCCTTGATTTGACTTTCCAAAATGCAACACCTCACACTTATTTATATTAAACTCCACTTGCCATTTCTCGGCCCACTCACCCAGCTGATCAAGATACTGTTGCAATTTTTGATAACCTTCCTCACTGTCCACAATATTGCCTATTTTAGTGTCATCTGCAAATTTACTAATTATTCCTTGTATGTTCTCATCCAAATCATTGATATAGATTCCAAGCAGCAGTGAGGCCAGGACCGACCTCTGAGGCATATCACTAGTCACAGGCCTCCAGTCAGATAAGCATCCTTCCACTATTACTCTCTGCTTCCGACCATCAAACCAATTGTGTATCCAATCTGCCAGCTGTCCCTGGATTCCATGCGAACTAACCTTCTAGAGCAGCCTACCATGTGGAACCTTATCAAAGGCCTTACTGAAATCCATAGAGACTATGTTTACTGCCCTGCCCTCCTCAACCTTCCTGGTCACTACATCACATAACTCTAACAAATTTATGAGGTATGATCTCCCACACACAAAGCCATGCTGACTACTCTTAATCAAACTCTGTCTTTCCAAATGCCTGTATATCTTATCCCTCAGAATCTTCTCAAGTAACTTAGCTACCACAGATGTTAGGCTTACTGGTCTGTAATTCCCAGACTTTTCTTTGCAGCCCTTATTGAATAAGGGCACAACATTTGCTACCCACCAGTCTTCTGAAATCTCACCCATGGCTAACGATGATGCAAATATATCAACTAGGGTCCCCGCAATTTCTTCTGTAGCCTCTTGCAGGGTTCTTAGATATACCTGGTCAGGACTAGGAGATTTAGCCACCTTCGTGCATTTTAATACTTCCAACGTCTCTATCCCCAAGATATCGCCACTAACTTCCTCAAGTCATCTTGTCTTTCTCCACGGTAAACACAGAGGAGAAATATTCATTGAGGATCTCACCCATCTCCTGCGGTTCCACACATATATGCCTGTTTTGGTCCTTGAGAGGCCCTATTCGCTCTCTAGTTATTCTTTTTCCTTTAATATACTTAAAGAATCTCTTTGGATTCACCCTAATCTTGTCAGCCAAAACTATCTCGTGCCCCCTTTGTGCCCTCCTGATTTCCTTCTTCAATAAACTCCTGTTTCCTGTATATACCTCCAGGGGCTTCCTTGATCCCAGCTGCCTGTACCTTAGCCATGCCTCGTCCTTTTTTCTGGTCAAAGCCTCAATATCTCTTGTCATCCAATGTTCCCTACTTCTGCCAACCTTGCCCTTTACCCTCACAGGAATATATAGACCTTGAACTCTAGCTATTCATGCTTTTAAAGGCCTGCCACTTGCCAGATGTCCCTTTACCTGCAAACAAACTACTCCAATTAACTCCTGCAAGCTCCTGTCTAATTCCATCAAAATTCACCTTCCCCCAATTTAGAACATGAACCTGTGGACCAGTTTTGTCCTTCTCCATAACTGTTTTAAAATTCATCGAACTATGGTCACTGGTCCCAAAGTGCTTCCCCACTGTCACCTCAGTCACCTCTCCTGCCCTATTTCCTAAGAGTAGATCGAGTTTTGCCTCTTCCCAAGAAGGACCATCTGTATACTGCTTGAGGAAACTTTCCTGAACACGTTTAACAAATTTCACCTCATCTAAGCCCTTAACACTATTGGCAGTTCCAGTCTATGTTAGGAAAATTAAAATCCCCCACTATGATAACCCTAATGCTCCTGCAAGTCTCCCTGCATATTTGTTCCTCTAATTCCCGTTGACTATTTGGGGGCCTATAGTACAACCCCAATAATGCCACCATCCCCTTATTTCTTAGCTCCACGGACAAAGCCTCACTGGCTAATCCCTCAGTTTTTACATCTCTGACTACTGCTGTGATACTCTCCTTAATCAAAAAATGCAACTCCTCCTCCCCTCTTACCCCACCTCTGTCCCAACTAAAGCACTTGTGCTCTAGCACATTAAGCTGCCAGTCTGTCCCTCCCTTAGCCATGTTTCTATAATGGCTATAATATCCCAGTCCCATGTACCTATCCACACCCTGAGTTCATCAGCATTATCTGTCAGCCCTCTTGCATTGAAATAGATGCAATTTAATCCAACAGGCATTCTTTGCTGCCTGACCTGTCTCTTCAAGTTGCTATTTTTAATTACTGTATCTCCTTCCAGCCTCTCACTTACCTCCCTTCCCCACATTATACTCCATTTGCCAGATCTATGACCATGTAACCTATTTATAATCCCTTTTAACCTCATGCCTTACTCGTATATAAATGATTTGGAGCAAGAGTCTGAAAGTAAGTTTGCTAAATTTGCTGATAGAACAAAAATGGGTAGGAAAGTAAGTTCTGAGTAGAGCATTTTTTCTAATTCTTAACACCATTATTACTAGATCCATAGGTCTATAATCTAGAGTTACAGATTTCATACTAATTCTATATATATATATTTATATAACATTGAACACTACCATTTCTATCTTTTAAAACCGCGATAATGCATCCGCAGTAACATTTTCATGACCTGCAACATGTGTAATCTGTAAATTAAATGTTTGTAACAGAAGACTCCGACGAAATAGCCTGGTGTTCTTATCTTTAAATCTTTCCAAAAATGTCAAAGGGTTGTGATCAGTGTGCACAACTGTCTGATACCTTGTTTGCAACATAAACATTGTAAGGCCAGTACCAAACTCAATAATTCTTTCTCAATGGTTGAACATTTTCTCTGGTAGATATTGAGTTTCTTTGGAAACTAACTGGCTTTTCAATTCCACAGTCATCTTTCTGTATCAACATGGCTACAACCCCTACATCACTTGTGTTGAAAGTGACTTTAAAGGGCTTCTAGAAATTTGGCCTGGCTAAAGTGGTGCGGTGGTTAACGCTGCTTGTAAATTCTCAAATGCCTCCTAGTGTTGGTCTGCCCAGTGGAATTTCATGTTCTTCTTTAACAAATCTGTCAGTGGTGCCACCATGCTACTAAAGTTTGGTACAACCTTCCTGTAGAACCGTGTCATATAGACAGAGTTCCTAGCCACACTAGAATCCACACTGAAGACCAACGGCATCAATGAGGAGACACAACAAGCAATAAGACAGACAGTGGTCCTGACACTGACCAGAAGGAACGAACTGAACACTCTTTAATATAATCAGAAAAGAAGGCTCTAGAAGGACTGAAAAAAGATTAAAAATATCATAATCCTACTAGCAGACAACGGGCGCATGGCAGTAATACTAAACAAATGGGACTACCTCACTAAAGCACAGATACTACTAGCAGACACGAATGCATACTGGCAAGTGCAAATAGACCCGACACCACAACTGGGTAATAAAATAATCAACACTCTAAAGAGACTCAAACAGACCGGGCAAATCAACAAAACAGACTACCTAAAAATTAAACCTGAAGGGACAAACAAGAGGAGACACACCAACTTATAAACAATACTCTCACCGGCATCAAATTCACTAAGGAAGAAGAGAACGAGCAGCTTGCATTCCTGGACGTCATGGTAGAACTCAGGGCCAACAGGGAATTTCTGACACAGATACACAGAAAGGCCCCACACACAGCCACTAAACCTTGCTTTGAAGGGATCTCTTCCCACTGGTAACAGCACCAATACTTTATCCCCACAGCCAATGTACAGATTTTGCATTTCTTATCTGCTACTTGCTTCATTATGTGCTGTGCCATCTTCAAATGTTGTCTAGGTAATTCACCTACTCTGTTTAATCTTTCTCTCACCTCAGACACATAATCCAACTGTGGGGTCTCTCACTTCCTATCAACTTTTTCTGAGATTAATTTTAAAGGCCCTCTTACATCATGTCCATTTATCAATTCAAATGGAGTAAACAAAGTTGATTCATTTGGAGCGTCTCTAAGAGCAAATAATATAAATGGGGTACCTTTATCCCAATCATTTGGGTAATCCTGGCAATAAGCTCTCAGCATGGTCTTTAGGGTCTGATTCCACCTTTTCCAAGCTCCCTGGGATTCAGGATGGTACACACTTGATTTAAAGTGTTTGATGCCTAAGCTATCCATGACCATCTTAAATAATTTGGCAGTAAAATTGGACCCTTGGTCTGACTAAATTTCCTGGGTAGTCCATAATGGGTAAAGTAAACAAACAACTCCTACAATCCTTTTTGCCTTGACATTCCATAATGGAATTGCCTCCGGAAATCTGCTAGACATGTCCATTATGGCTAGCAAATACTGATTCCTGCATTTAGTTTTTGGGAGCAGACTTGCACAATCAATTATAACCCGTGTAAAACCTGCAGGAGTTGGCATCAAAGGTGCAGGTTTTATTACTGCCTGTGACTTTCCTACCATCTGACATGTATGACAGGTACAGCAAAAGTCAGCCCCATCCTTATGTAATCCAGGCCAATAGAAATGCTTTTGTATCTTAGCCTGAGTCTTTCGCACTCCTAGATGACCTCCTATAGGTAATTCGTGTGCTACCCACAATACTTCCTGTCTGTATGCTACAGGCAACACAATCTGATGAACTTCAGCCCATTTCCCATCTGCCGTAACTGCGAAACTCTCCATTTCCGTCTTAAGATTTTATTCTTAAGGTAATAACATTCTGGAATACATTCTGATTCCTTTTCCAAGTAGTCTCCATGATATAAATCTTTTATTGTCTCATCTTTTTGTTATAACGCCATTAATTTTTCAGAGCTAAACACCTCTGTCTGATCCCCAAGCTGCTCAGGTTCTTCCTTTACCATTTCATCAAACGGGGTGTCAGCTAACTGGACCTCAACTCCTTTGTCTTTCTCTTTGGTTATCCCTTCTTGCTTTAACTTATAACTGTGGGATTTTGTCACCATACAGACTGGAAAAGTTCCAGGGTACTTTTCTTCTTTTAACTGTTCAGTTCCCTGGTTTTCTTTCAGCTTCTCCACTACAAGGGGCATCACTCACACTTTTGATTGACTAGATATTTTCCAAGAGCAAACTGTAACCCTGGAATAGAGATAACAAGGTGTAGAGCTGGATGAACACAGCAGGCCAAGCAGCATCAGAGGAGCAGGAAAGCTGACGTTTCGGGTCGAGACCCTTTCCAGCATCGGCAGTTCCTACTATTCCTAGAATAGACACTCTTTCAGTCACTTCCACTGTCACTGCTCGCATGCCCACTTGTCTGTCCTTTGCATTCAGCAATGCTCCAGCAAATCACAGCGCAAACTGGGGGAGCATCTTATCTTGAGACTGGGCGCTTTACAATCTTCTGCACTTGATATTGAGTTTAACACCTTCGGATTGTGGGCAGGCTCCCATTTCTTCCCTTTCTTTTAGCTTTACTTATATTCTCTGTCGCCATGGCCTCTCTTCCCTCCCCGCACTTCAGTGGGACTGTCTGTTCTTTCCAGTTGGGCACCTGGACACACCATTGTTCTGCTATTTGCACATTTCGATCACTTGGTCTGCACTATCAGCAGCCTCTTTCCCCCGGGACTCTACCCTCCCACCAACCATTGCATAAATGCTGCCCTCACCACGATTCATGTCAGCCTGATGAAGACTCATCTAGATTCGAAACATTAGTATTCTCTCCATGTATGCTGCCAGACCCGCTGTGACTTCCAGCATTTTTCATTTACATTTTCACTATTTGTCCAGAGCTGCTGACAATCACCTGGGCACCAAGGAGAGAGCATGCATTACTCGGCAGCTGTGCGCAGCACGGGTAGTATTTCGTGCATGCACAGTATCGATGTGGAATCAGTATTGTCAAGGGGAAAGAGAGAAGTTATTAATGGGTAGCATGGTGGCTCAGTGGTTAGCATTGCTGCCTCAGAGCACCAGGGACCTGAATTCAGTTCCACCCTCGGGCAAGTGTCTGTGTGGAGTTTGCACATTCTCCCCGTGTCTGTGTGTGTTTGCTCCGGGTACTCCAGTTTCCTCCCACAGTCCAAAGATGTGCAGGTTAGGTGGATTGGCCATGCTAAATTGTCCGTAGTGTTCAGGGGTGTGTAGATTAGGTTAGTTATATGGAGATGGGCCTGGGTGAGATGCTTCAAGGGTCGGTGTGGACTTGTTGGGCCGAAGGGCCTGTTTCCACACTTTAGGGATTCTATGATTCTAGGGCCTGTTTCCACACTTTAGGGATTCTATGATTCTAAGCATGAAACTTCCCCAGTCTTGATTGGACTTTCCTACCTGATCTTACACAGGACAATGCTAAATCTCTCTCCATTTATTCCACAGATTGGGTAACATTTCAGAAGTGCAAATACTTTAATCTCTTACTATTAGAGACTGACCAACTCCCGTATCTCTCAATATTTTAACTTGTTTACCTTCTCCCCCTGTTCTTTGAGTAATCGTTACCCAGAGGTGAAGTCTTTGAAGAGATCAGGTACCATCTCATGATCCAGCCCATGACTAGACTGTGCACTC
>NC_063334.1:4906699-4933036 GCF_021869965.1 Rhincodon typus
CTTTCTCTCTCTCCCTTCTCCCTTTCTTTTCTCTTTCCCCCTTCCTTTTCTCTCTGTTTCTCCCTTTCTTCTCTCCCTCTCTCCCTCTCCCTCTCCCTCTCCCTCTCTCCTCTTCCTTTCTTTCTCTCTCTCGCCCTTGTCTTTTGTATCATTATTTAGATGATGGTTACTCTGAGAGTTTAGTGAATCCTGTGAGAGCCAGCGATTTTCTTTTTAGAGTTGATGGGTTGTTAACTCTATTAGATGGCAGTTGCTCTCATACCAATTTTTAAATACCCTCCTCTTTTATACCCTTGATGGCCTATCAATTTCTTATAATAGGATTGGTCGTAAGCTTTCAAACTGGTTGCACTAATAACAAAACAAACTACTGCCTTGGTTGCTGACCACACAGCCTTTTGATAGTGTTTCAATTTCAGGAGCTCTCTGTACACTTGCACATTTTCTTTTAATCTCCAAGCCGACAAAAACACATCATCTTTTAAAGGGACCACACAGTCTTCTCCCCCACCAACCCACATGATTTTACAAACATCAAATTCTAACATCCTGCCTTCCAATCCACAAATACTGTACCCAACTTTCCAATGCTGCGTATTTTTGAGATCATATCTAGACTACAGTGTACGGTATTGGTCTCCTTACTTAAGGAAGTATGTAAATGAGTTGGAAGCAATTCAGAGGTTTGCTGGTTTAATATCAAGAATGGGCAAGTTGTCTTAAGGTGAACGTTTGAACAGGCTAGGCTTACATATGCTGGAGTTTATAAGATTAAGTGGTGACTCGATTGATAAAATAAGATGGATGTTGAAAGAACGTTTCTGTTTGAGGTGAATCTAGGACTAGAGTTCATCATTTAAAAATAAGGGATGTGTCCTTTAAGACACAGATGATTTTCTTTTCTCACAGAGGTTCATTGGTCTTGGAACTCTCTTCCGTAAAAGTAATGGAAGCAGAGTCTTTGAATATTTTTTAAGTCCAAGGTGGATGGATTCTTGGTAAGCAAGAGGGTAATGATTATCAAGGGTATGTGGGAGTGTGGAATTGAGGTTACAGTGAGATCAACTATGGTCTTATTAAATGGCACAGCTTGGTCAAGGGGCCAAATGGTGTATTTTCCTGCTCCTAATTCACGTGTTTGTATGTGTGAGCCCAAGATTTTGTGATGTTAATTTGGTTTCTTCCCTTTTGATTATTAAATAAGCTCCATACATAAGAACTTTGTTTTTCGGACACTCCTTGCAGAAGACCTTGCCTAGTCTTAATTAGATGTAGGATATGCTATGTTTTATCTATACTGATATAACTATAACCACTTCTTGACATGTCTGCTCAGTATAATGATATCAACTGTGCCTGATGCCTGTTTCTGTGCTCAGTAAGATTGTTAGTTGAATTTTACTTGGCTAGCCTTGATTCCTGTCTTCCCAGGTGCAAATCCATATCTGACTTTCCATTGTGCTAGCCAAGGAACCATTCTTATTGATCTTGCACCAGATGACAAGGAGTACCAGTCCGTGGAAGAGGAGGTACCATTAACTGTATGCTTGTTGGGTTTTTCTTCATGCTGTGGAATTCGCGCTATAAATCTCATTGGCACCTCAGTCATCTCCTTCAAAACCCTGGTTAAAACCTAACCCCTTCGACCAGCTTTTAAGTCATACTTCTCTTAATATTTTCATGGGCTGAGTGCACATTTTCAGGGTTTGATGGGTTTGGGTCTTTTCCTAAATCATCGTATTTAATTGCAAAATGTTTTGCAGTAGTTCTTTTCACTATTTATGTCCCTTCTCACAATAATTGAACACAGCTTATTTAGGTTCATATCTAATGTTCACTGCTGTGTTCATTGTGACACATGTATCCAGGTGTGCATCTGCAATTATCAAATAACCTTATGAATAATTAACAGTGAGTGCCACATTCATTAATTAACTTCTGCATTATTGTTAAAATTAAATCAGAACCTAAACAGGGACTATCACTGTTAAAGTTCTAATTTTTATAGAGCTGGAGAATTACACTTGATGGCTTTTTTCAGTCAAGCGGATGTAAATTTTTCTGATGAACCCGACTCTAAAATTGATGCTGAGTTCGGAGAAGACCAGAAGAGGAATTTATACAGGAATAAAACGGAAGTGAAAATAGGGAGTATGTAAATATGTTAATTTATCTGTATGCTGCTGTTATTTGAGCAGATTAATTTTGCAATGAGTCAATTTGTTACTCTCTAAACAAGCTGCAATCAAAGGATTGAACAATTATTAACAATTCAGGGATAATGACAGAAATTGAAAAGATAAACCTCCAAGTTAATTTGACATTTTAATTCTCTGAACGCTAATTATTTGCTCGGGTGTTTTTATTGAGTGATCTTGTATTGAGCACTGAGTGAAGGAAAGGTTTTTTGCTCTAAGATAGCGTTATGAAAAGTTATCAATGTAGGGCACTATTCAAACTTGTGTGCAACTTGCCACTCACCAGTACCCACGTTAAGGGGACAGCTACCTTATGTGGATTACTATGAATTTAAACTCACATGTCTCGTGGTGGAGGTGGGAAGGGAAGTTAATAGAAAATAATGCACTAGTTTAATTACAAATTAATTGCAAATTTTCACTTCCTGAAATTGGGAAAAATGTGTTAGACTTTGACATGAATTGTATAGTTCTTTGAGCTGTAGGTAGCTTAAGTCAAGAGAATAGCTGCAAATACAGAGGGACCTTGTGGTGCAGTGTTAGTGTCTGTACCTCTGAGCCAAGAGACTTGGGCTCAATTCCTGCCTGCTGCAGGGGTGTGTAACAACATCTTTGAACAGGCCGATTAGAAAATATTTTAAAAAGCTACAAATAATTTAAGAATTAGGATACAAAGTAGACCTTTTAGGAATGAAATGAGAATTTCTTTTGACCTATGGAGTGGTGACCCTGTGGAATTTTCTGCCACAGAGTGGTTACAGCCAAAATGTTGAATGTTTTCAAGAGGAGTTAGATATGGTTCTTAAGGCTAAAGGGGTCAAAGGGTACAAGGAGAAAGTGGGAACAGGGCACTGAGTTGCATGAACAGCCATGATCATATTGAATGGCAGGGCAGGCTCTTAGGGCCAAATGGTCTACTGTTGTTCATGTTTTCTGTGTGTCAAAAAAGTTGTGGTTATTGTCATTTATAAAGCATATTTGCAAGAATAGGGTCCTTTGAAAAGCAAATCCATTTAAGCAGCAGTAACGTAATTTCACTGTTCGCCTCCAAGACCTATCACAAACATTGGTGTACAGATCTGTTTTTTTTGTTCTGACTCCAGCATCTCCTTCAGTTAAGTAAGGAAATAAGTGAAACCATAATGTTAATTGAATGCTTTGTAAAGAAAATGTAAAATCAAATAGCTATAGAACAAAAGAACAAAAGAGAAGTACTATGCAGGAACAGACCCTTCAGTCCTCCAAGCCTGTGCTGATCATCATGCCCTAAGTAAACTAAAAAAGAAACCTTCTGCCATTATTCAGTCCATCCCTCTATTTTCTCCCTATTCATGAACCATCCAGATGCGTCATAAATGTCGCAAGCATGCCTACTTCCACTACCTCTTCTGGCAGTGTGTTCCAGGTTCCTGCTCACTTTGAGTGAAAAAACTTCCCTTGCACATCTCCCTTAAACTTTCCCTCTCTCACCTTGAACCTGTGCCCCCTCATAATTCAACCCTGGGAAAAAGCCTCTTGACTATCTACCTTGTCTATGTCTCTCATAATTTTATAGACCTCTATCAGGTCTCCTATCAGCTGCCATCTTTCAATCCTAGTCTTTTTAACCTTCCCTCATAGCTAATGTCCTCGAGACCAGGCAACATTCTAGTGAACCTTCTCTGCACTCTCTGCAAAGCTTCCATGTCCTTCTGGTGCTGTGGTCACCAGAACTGCACACGGTACTCCAAGTGCGGCCTAACGGGTTTTGTTTAGCTGCATCATGTTTTGCCCACTCTCCATGCCCTGGCTGATGAAGGCAAGCATGCCATATGCCTTCTTAATCACCTTGGCCACCTGTGTTGCCACTTTTAGGGAAGTGTAGACCTTCATGCCCAGATTCTTCTGTATATTAATGTTCTTTAGAGTTCTGCCATTCACACCTAAATTTGATCCTCCAAAATGCATCACCTCGTCTGGATTAAACTGCATCTGCCATTTCTGTGCCTAAGTCGCCAATCTGTCTATATTCTGTTGTACCATTTCACAATCATCGACACTATCAGCAACTCACCAGTCTTCATGTCGTGTGCAAACTAATTCATCAGACCACCCACATTTTCATCCAGATCAGTTACATACACTACAAACAACAGAGGACCTGAGACTGATCTTTGTGGAGCACCACTAGTTATGGGTCTCCATTCTGAAAAACATCCTTCCACCACTACCCTCTGTCTTCTATGACCAAGCCAGTTTTGTATCCATCTAGCCAGCCCACCCCAAATCCCATGTGTTTTAGTTTTTATACCATGTGGGACTTTATCAAATACCTTACTAAGGAACATATAAACTACATCCACAGCCCTTCCCTCATCATTCCCAAGGGGAGGCGATGGCCTAGTGGTATTATTGCTGGACTGTTAATCTGGGGATCCGGGTTTGAATCCCGCAATGACAGATGGTGGAATTTGAATTCAATAAATATCTGGAAATAAGAGTCTAATGATGACCATGAATCCATTGTCGATTGTTGGAAAAATCCATCTGGTTCTCTAATGTCGTTTAGGGTAGGAAACTGCCATCCTTACCTGGTGTGGCCTACATGTGACTGCAGACCCACAGCAATGTGGTTGACTCTTAACTGCCCTCTGGGCAATTAGGGATGGGCAGTAAATGGTGCCAAGCCAGCAATGCCCTCATCCTGTGAATGAATAAAAAAAAATTATTTCACCTCTTCAAAAAATTCAATCAGGTTGGTGAGACATAACCTCATGCAAAACCATGCTGCCTATCACTAACTACTCCATTTTCTTCCAAATGTGCCTATATCTTGTCCCTCAGTATCTTCTCCAAGAGCCTCGCTTCCACAGGCGCCAGGCTCACTGGCCTATAATTTCCTGAATTATCTCTGCTTCCTTTCTTAAATAAGGGAACAACATTGGGCTAATCTCCAGTCCTCTGGAACCCTGCCTGTGGTCAAAGAGGATGTTAAGATATCTACTAATGCCCCAGCTATTTCTTCCCTTTCCTCTCGCAACAATCTGAGATAGCTCCCATCTGGCCCTGGGGACTTGTCTATCTTAATGCAGTTTAGGATACCCGAAACTTCATCCTTCAATATGTTGATGTTCTGTAGCGTGTTCACACACTCTCATCCCTGACTTCAATATCAGTCGTGTCCTTCTCATTGGGAATACGATACAAAGTATTCATTAAGGATCTCTCCCATTTCCTGTGGCTCCACACCTAACTTCCCTCCTTTGTCCTTGAGTGGACCTACTCTTTCCTTGCTGCCCTCTTTCTTCCAACATATGCTATGTGTACTTAACTTGCATGAGTTTCCTTATGAAAAAAAGCGTGCATATATTTGTAGAGTGTGTGGAGTTGACGGCATAGTGAGACGAGCCATTATCTTCTTACATGTTGGAGCAGGTTTACATGGCCAGGTGACCTATTCCTGCTGCTGTTCCTTGTTCATATAAAGGAATGGACATTGACTCTGATGTTGTTCTTTAGATGCAAAGCACAATCCGTGAACACAGAGATGGTGGGACAGCTGGTGGAGTTTTTAATAGATATAACATCATCAAGGTAAGTTACTGTATTTTCATTCCTTAATGCTTTAATACTTAGCAATGGTTAATTTTTGTTTTCATTTGAATAGAATTTGTACGTTCAGAAAAAGATGTTTCAAATTCTAGCAAGTTACTTCAGGGCTTCTATAGGCCATGAAGGCAATTGCTATCTTCAAACGAATTACTGACAGAAAGTTGAATGCATTAATGCGCCATGTTAGTGGCAGTGGGTGTCCGTCATTCCCAGATCCCCTTGTGCGGTGAGTCCTTTGCACGAACCCTGTCACTGTCTTGAAATCACTGTTATCAAAGTCACAAACATATCCTTTGTGACAAAGATAAACTTTCCCTCCTTGCCCTGTCTGTAATTCTTGGCAAAGTAATTGTACTATCCTCCCACAAAACCCTTTGACATCATTCAGCAAGGTTGGAAAACATTTGCTTGATTCCATTCTTATTTATCCAATCATAATTTAACAATCACATGCAGTGGCT
The DNA here is from genome assembly GCF_021869965.1 of Rhincodon typus. NCBI lineage: Eukaryota > Metazoa > Chordata > Chondrichthyes > Orectolobiformes > Rhincodontidae > Rhincodon > Rhincodon typus. The sequence continues at coordinate 4,912,950 of NC_063334.1, forward strand.
TTCTTTCTCACTCCCATGCAGTTACCTTCCACACCCCTTCCCCCTTGCAGCATACTCACTTACCCCATCACTACTTGCAGCATACCCCGTCCCTTAACCCCCTGCAGCCTCTTCCCTAACCCCTCATGCAGTCTCCTCTGTTCGCTCCACCTGCATCTGTACTTCCCTGTCTTCTTTCTCTTTCGCTCTGTTCTGCAGAGTCCCTTTTTCTTCATCCCACCCTTTGCAGAAAAAGAGAGTTCTTACATGAAAACTTCAAGAGGACAGGGATATGCTGTCTGGATTCCTTCATGGCATCTTCTAACTTTGTAATGCACCTTGCAGTTTTTGATTTGGACAAGATGCCCTGAACCTGCTGAGAAATTCAATGTACGGAATTTGCACTTGTTAATTGCAGGAGTAGGACCTGGTTTGGAAATGATTTACAGCAAAAAGGCTTAAATTTCTCACTCTCTCTCTCGCTGTCTATATCCACCCTCCCCCTCATCCCTCGCTCTCTCGTTTGCGCTCGCTCTTCCACCCGCCCCCTCTACCAACCCCATGCATTAAGTTGAGCAGCATAAACCCATTTAAAACCTGAAATTAATCCAAAAGCTCATAAACTGCAAAGAACTGCAAATGCTGGAGATCTGTAGCAAAAACAGAAATTGCTGGTGAAACTCAGCAGGTCTGGCAGCATTTGTGGGGAGAAAGCAGAGTTACAGTTTTGAGTCCAGTGACTTTATCAGAACGCTGATGAAGGGTTCTAATGAAGAGTCACCAGTCTCGAAATATTTACTCTTCCTTCTCCCCATAGATGCTGCCAGACCTGTTGATTTTGCCAGAAATTTCTGGTTTTGTTTCAGTAACATGCTTCACTGCTTCAGAAGATTTGGGGCCAATATGTGATATAGTTTTCTTATTTGAAATTTAAGCTGCATAAGCAAAGCCCCTTCTCAAAAGTGCTTGCTTGCCTTCAGACCTTAACACTGAGAATTTGAATTCAATTTAAAGCTAATATCTTGAAATAAGGAGCTGGTCCTGGTAAAAGTAACTGAAGAGTTGGATTATCATTAACATCCTACTGATTCAGCAGTATTCTTTAGGGAAGGAAACCCTTAGCTGGTCTAACCTATATGTGACTCCTTCCATACCAGTATTATCACTTAGCTTCCCTGTGATGGTGCTTAGCAAGCCAGTCTGTTGAACAAAGTTTGATTTAAAACTTTTTAAAAAAAAAAATCTCAGAGCAACTACAGTTTTCAGCAAAAGAAGAGCTTATCATCGACGCCGGCATCTTGTGAATGCATAAGTTAAAGAGCAATGTTGGAGCAAGGAGCTTGCTTTATTCCTAATTTCTGAACTCTTGTTGTCTTTGGGTCTGCATGCTGTACATCGGAATCAAACTGAAAGTGTGGCTCAGAGTGAGGCTGTATGTTGACAAAAACAAAAAGTTTACTTCAGCATTGGTATATTCAAATCCCTTTTGGCTAAAATATACATAAAATTCCTTTTAGATTCAAAAAGTTGTGAACAAGAAACTACGGGAGCGATTCGTTCACCGACAGAAGGAGGTAGCAGAAGAAAATCATAATCACCACAATGAACGAATGCTCTTTCACGGTGAGTCAACACAGTTTTCAAACTGAAATATAACTTGCATGTTTGTTATAAACCAACATCACCACCCTGTGTATCTGCAATGATCTGTTACTGACGATCAGTACTTTATGTTTAGACTTGCCTACTCTATCACTTTCTTCAAGGACAGAGCCCTATTTCATTTAACCCTTTCCCTTCTCAAAATAAATTAGTGGCTGCTCATTAGTTTGTGATGGTTGAATTACAGTAATGAGGTACATTCAGTACATAAGCAAGAGAAAGATCAGAAGATATTTTTAAAAAAGTTATGCGTTCCAAAACTAGACATTCAAACTTTGTTATCGTTTTGAGCTTTTACCAATACAAATAGAATTCTACTTATTCTATTGACTTAACAGGAAATACTAGGTAATTCTATTTATTCTATGTTTATTCTATAAATAGAATAAGCCAGTGTTTCCTACCAAGTTAGTCAGCCTGTTGCCCTTCTCAAATATGTTCTAAAACAGTTTGCTGCTGGACCTTTTTCTCATTGCCTATTATTTATGTGCTAAGAAAATCCTTTCCTCCTTTGAGGTCTGTTTTTCACCTCTTTGTTTGGACCAGCCAGGTGCATGATAATAGTGGTGGCAGGTTATTTTCTCTCTATAGATGTTAGATAGGCTTTGTAAACTTAGCAGAGTTAGCATAAGATTGCTGCTTGTCACATTGGAACCAGTGACGCTAAGGCTGTATTGACACTTCTTACTTCAATAGCAATAAGACAAAATGAGGTATAATTTGATTCTAATTCTCCTTCCTCCTGCTCAGTAAAAGACCTAGATGCATTTTACTCCATTTGGCACTCTGCCGAATTGCTTGGATTTATTAGGTTTCAATGACCAGCTTCTCAGTTTGTATTTCCAGCACAGCTTCTGCCATTTATCTGACAAGCAACAAATGACTTATGTGTGCAAACAGCATCTTAATTTTTCATGTAGATTTATGTTTTCTAGTGACTGAAAAAATATTTGTGAGAAGGGCTGTACATATGTAAATTGTCTATTTCTGTTCTAGGTTCTCCATTCATCAATGCAATAATTTACAAAGGTTTTGATGAAAGACATGCTTACATCGGTGGGATGTTTGGTGCAGGAATTTATTTTGCTGAAAATTCCTCTAAAAGTAATCAGTATGTCTATGGCATAGGGGGAGGAACTGGATGCCCAACCCATAAGGATAGGTCATGCTACATATGTCACAGGTAAGGATAATACTTAGTCTATGTAATATGTTTCAGATTTAATTTGAGAATATGGCAGTAAGGGAGAAGATCATTTGTGATCTAGAATGACAGAGTAGGCTTGAGGAGCTGAATGACCAGCTGTTACTCCTATGCTCCTGGCTTGTTATCTGATAGAAGTTTTTCATCCCTGTTACTCCAACTTATCACCTGCGCAGCCTCTCCAAGGCCTGAAGAGCATCTTTGGTCCCCACTGTTAGTCCTTTAAGAAGTCGGTCTGTCTGATCTGTACCTGAGATCTTGATCAATCCTTTCACTTTTCAGATGGCTAAAGTACCTACTATGTATTTCCAAAAATGTTTGTGCCTGTGTGCTAAGTTCGGGTTGCTTACAGGCCTAATTCATTTGGCGGATTTTTCCATTGACATCATGGGTACCAGCATTGACAAACCAGTGAGCTGAAGGGTTCAATCCCTGATATGCACGATGTTATTTAAGGTGTAAAGGAAACATCAGTTTAAGTTCCTGTTCCGAACTGCAACCTATACTGACATGCAAATATTAGCTTCAACCCTGCATACCCCAGTCAGATTTTACTCTCAGTCTCTACACACACAAGATATGTATGCTTGGAGGAGGTACTGCAGTATTAAATGATGCCCTTTGTTACCAGGGAGAAGGAGCTTCCTGACTGTTCTTTCTTTCCAGCATTGCAAAGTTAATTCTAGATTAAGAATACCTGCCTCAAACCCTCACCATGTGTTTTGGTTTATATTGTAATATAATTTGTATAGGGAGTCACTTACTTCCATATAATATCAACTCCTAATCTTCCATTGGCAACAAATGTGTTTTGTATATTTTTAGTAATAATGCACTATAATTTCTGAATTCGGTCATCACTGTTCAAGTGATGTAGCAAGTAAACATGATTTGATTTGTGTGTTCCTGTGTTTAAAGGATAATATAAAATTTAGATCATTTATTTGGTTCATTAGACCATGCTTATTTTGATTACAGACAAATGCTCTTCTGTAGAGTTACACTCGGAAAGTCATTCCTACAGTTCAGTGCAATGAAGATGGCTCATGCCCCTCCAGGGCATCATTCTGTGATTGGGAGGCCTAGTGTCAATGGACTTGCCTATGCAGAATATGTCATCTATAGAGGAGAACAGGTAATGATCTATCTAGAGATTATGCCCCCTTCAATTCTAGAAATTAATGCAAATCTAGCATTTAGAGGTTCAGTTGCTGGAACATATCAACATTGGACTGAAGTTTCCTATTGTTAAACTTTATAATAGTTGTTTACCTGATGAATTTAAAACAACCATGTGAATCTTGTGAAAGAGTGTAATATATTTTAACCTTAATTTTGAGAGATTTTTTGTGACTTATCTCAAATGCACGACTTTGAGATTTTATGCTTTAATTGAGATCCAACCAGGTTGAACTGAATTAATCAGAAAATATTCTGTAACATTCTGCTAATTTTACAGAAAACTTACTGCATCCTCGGAGGCACAAGTTTAATTCCAACTTCATTGTCACTGTCCAACAATACATAACATGATTAAAGTGTGATTCAGCTCACTATTTCAGCCTTCATTTACATGAAATTGTCTTCTAGTCAAAGGCAAAATTCGCCCAGGATTCTGTCTCTTTAAGAGTTGAATGTTTTACAGTTGCCATGTTGGCTAGATATTCAATTAAACAAAGTAAATGTTCAAATTAGATGCCTATTTTGAAACACCAGACAAAACACTGTGCAGCACAGTTTGTAAAGACCTTTTAGTTCCTCAGCAAGTGCTAAATGTCAGCTTGGTCCCATTGGAATATGCTATTCTATGATAGGTGTTAAAAGTTTCATGGCAATAATTAAAGGAAAGCTGGAAATTTTCCTAATTTCTGGGCCAGCATTTCTTCCTCAATTAATAGAAATCAGACTAAGTACTGAACGATGTTATTACTGTCAGTGGGACTTTGCTGAAACTCACAAGCCAACAACTCGGGTAATTGTACCTGCACACTTTTTGTTCTAATAAATAGGTACCTGGACAGAAGAAGAGTAATGCAACTTTTGGGGATGTACCCAGCCTCGGAAAAGAGTTCCTTATCCTAGAATGCATGTATTTATTGTAATGGCTTCTGGCAGATTTAACCGTACTGTTTGAGAAATGCAACTCTCAATTTCGCTAATCAAATGTCAGGTTTTGATTTGCTATTGGAATAATATCCTTACTCATTGCCCCTTGCAATTTAATCATTCTTAACCATTGCCCATCTTCATGCAGGCATATCCAGAATACCTCATCACGTACCAGATCTTGAAGCCAGAAAGTCCATCGCAGCAGATAACTACAAGTGAACAGAAGTCATAGTTCAAGTCAAACCTTGGCACCAAAGTGAACTTGGACCTAAGGCTTGTGAGATGAATGCCTTTCCATGTGACTGTTACAGTATTTATTTGAGAGAAACTTTTACAATAAAACTGGTGTTTCAGTTTATAGTTCTTCCCCTGAAAAAGGCAATGTTGATTTCACCACCAGATCCCATAGCTGTGTGTTGTAAATTGTCCTTTTCTCTGAAAGAATATTTCTTATTAGTTTTGGGCTACATTGGATTTATTATTTTTCACCTTTTCTCCCTCTCGGCTCATTTTACAAATGTACTGGAGCTTCCGAAGCGCTGTTGGATGGGAATTTTGTTGAATGGATAAGCAACCTTGATTGCAGTAGTTACCTCCAGTGATAATTCCAATCTCGGAAGAGTTTGTCACAACCAATGTTGGCATTGAACTGTGTTTCTTTTTAACTAATCAGTGTATCTAACAAAAACTGCAGTGTTAGTACTGTATCATCCCGACAAAAGAGGCAAAGAAGTGGTCTGTTTTGTAAATAGACTCAAGTTGTTTAATATGGGGCAGTTATTAAAAATTCTATAAACTGGTGATACTGCTGCTTCAGTTAAGATCAGTGATGCAAAACTCAATAGCTCACAATGATGCATAATCAACATGCAAATTAACATTTAAGTCATATGTTCTTATGGGGCAGGTAATTTGCATGGGAATAGCATCTACAATATCAGTTTGTTTTTCCCACCTTTGTTCCATTAGTTCTAATAGTTTTAGTTATGCACTGAAGTTTTACACTTTCACATAACCTAAATTTAATTTTTGACATTTGTGTATAATTTACACAAGAATATAAATATAAATGTTTTATAGCTTTTTAACGATGTGGTTAGTGGTTATGTGTGTTAGGTATGAAGTAAGATTCTTCACAGATAGCTGGTGTCATCCAGGCACTGTTAAAAGTCGTCCTAACATTGGCTTATGTGCAGTGTAGACAAAATGGAATAAATTTCAAACAGATATGGATTGATGCTGGTTGGTAATGCTCGTTGAGTTGGTGATGTGAACAAAAGCTAGCTTGAAGTTTTCTTGTACAACTTGGTTGAGGAGTGTTGGATAATTAGAAATGGCAAAAAAAAGTAACTCCCTTTGCGAAGCTTCCAGAACCATGCAACTCTTTGGCTTATGAATACAATTATGGACAATTGTGTGGAATAAAACTATAATTTACACTGGGAATATCCCACAAAAATGAAACCAGAGAGAGATTGTGGATGCCTTTGGAGGCCTGTCATTAAATTGAAATATTGTACTACAGCATTCTGGATTTTTTTTCAGAATATTAATCCTAAATTGAATTCATGTCAATGTTTAAGAACTATGCTGAAGTTGATCTAAGCCTGAAGCTGTCATAAAGTCATTGCAGAATAATTATGCGACTTTTCTGTAGGCGCAATGGAACTTCCTCAGTTGTAAAGCCAAGCCAAAAGTTGTGCAATATATAGTTTTTATTTAAATGATTACTGTTTTGAGAGTGTGCAAATTATCCCCAACATGAAATAAGCGTTAGCAGATGCAGTCATTGCATCCTCATTCTGTTTCTGACTGACAACATACTAGTGTACTCAATTAGATTTAATATCCCATTGCATTATGGAAAGTGGAAACCTGATGGACCTGTTGTTCAGAGGAGTTGTTCAGGTATTGGGTGTTTTTTCATGGAGGCGTTGGGGGAGGGATGAGAACAATAGAGTAGAATATGGGAGTGTGGTGATTTCATTCAGGTTTATCCATACCTAGTTGTGCATTTCAGAATCCAGAGTCCACATACACTTCTAATGTACTGTGTTAGCTATTTGTAGGTAAAAATTGTTGCTGTTTTGGTTCGTTTGAAAGTTGTTACTGTGCTTTGTTACTTAGAATCTTGGCCTTTGCTCCCTTTAGTGTCTCTTGTTTTTCATACCCTTGTCAGATGCTGTCTCCTCTATTTTGCCATTCACATTCAGCATCTGATCCGAGTAGTGTGATTTTGTTAATCAATTTGAATTACTTGTATCTGATGTGATGCACAGTGACATCATATTGCAGAAGAAATGGATTTTAATTGCAATGTGTTACCAATAAGTAATTGTCTTAATCGCATTCTGTTGACAGTTCTTTTGTAAATGGCATCACTTTCCTTTTGTGTTTAATTGTGTGCTGTGACATACATTCCACATCTTGGCAGCAGTAGTATAATTGATGATCTGTAGCTCTATCCAATTACAATGTTGTGAAAAGTGATTCTTCAGTTTCTATAGGTGGCTTGATAAAGCGGAATAGAGTGATTTGACCTGATGCAAAATGCATTTGGAAAATATTAATACAAAAATCTTTCATTATTTATTATTCAATGCAAACTTATAGCAAATCCATCTTTGAGTCATGTGAACTTTAGACAGTGATGATCTGCAAAGCCAATAGTTTATTAGCTTATTTCTAAAAATCAATGTTCTAGTGACATATTCTAGTGATAGACTGGTATGATTGATCTGCATTTGCATAAGGACTTAGGATTCGTATTAATGTACCGTCACACCGCAAGGTAATGTCTGTGTTCTGAAATGATTCATCTCTGAATTACAATTTCATTGTACTTAGCTATTGCAAGAATATGTGCTTATTTGTGAACATAATGTTGCAGCTAAGCGATCCTGAAAGGGGTTCTTGATTTTTATTTTTTGCTTATGGAAGCCTTCATTACTTGATCCATACTTTTTAAAAATATACTTTGCAATAAAGTGAACATAACAGCGCAATACTATTAGGTGCATCCTTGCCCATTTCACAACTGAGTACCTATTATTCAGTAATCAGTTTTTAAATATACAAGTAGATTGGAGTTGAAAACTGAAAGTATTTTGAAAGTTGTGTTCTTGTAGCTTGCAAGTTAGTGCAAAGTTCCATACAAACGCTACACTTGAATTTTGTACTTGAATTTTGTACTTGAATTTTTCCAGCAGTCTCCTCCAATTTTATTTTCTCAGAATGTGTGCCTAATTTTGGTTCCACAATTTGGCCTGCTTATTGGGCAACAACCTTTTTGGGATTGAATCTACACTAATTGTGTTTCAAAATCTCATTGTTAAACTGCATCAAAAGGTGTGATCATTTTGAAAAGCTTGCTTGCAGCATGACTGAAAATGTGTTAAACCTTTATTTTTTAAACAGAGTCTGCTTCAATGCCCAGAGAATGATAATTGCTTCATGGTTGTTTTACCATCAACATCACTGCAGTAAAGCTTTGATATGATGACCTTGTTTGCACATTAGTTTTACTATTATATTTAACAATTCACATTAATGCTACATTCGTGTATCCATTAATTTTATATTTTGCACAGATAATCATGTTTTAGAGCAATTTGAGTTATATTAGCATATTTTACTTAGTGGTTTGGCATATTGAGATTGCAAATCTAGCAACATTTTTGCTTGCCTTTAAAGAATTAGCAATGAGTAGACAGCAGATGGTGTTATATGCAAGACAATTGCACAGATCATTATTGGTAATGCAGTTTTACCGTCTGCTGGCTGGGAAACAGGGCTGCATCATCAGAAACCCCTATTTAAAGCCGAAAAACATTTTGAAGGAGAAAAGCAGTGTATGTTTCACCTTTTATAAATCCTCCTTAAAACAGACACTTTAACCTTTTTTTTGGTGGTTTATTCCTGACACTATTGAATATGATAGCTTCCTATCAAATGCATCCACACTTCCCAAATTGTTAGCATGAGGTATTTGTAAATTTTAAACAGATGTGTTTCTGTGCAGCCTGTAAAATGTTGCTGACGGTTCCATGCATAGACTGTCAATGATATCTAGATAGGATTCTCCCAAACACATAATACTGAATTCTTAATGAATCAGTTCATTTGGTAAACAAATATCTTTGTCATTTAAGTAACATATGAAGCAAAATTCAAGGAAAAAAAGATCGATTTCAATCCATAAGAGAATTCACCAGATCACATACCTTCTTTATTAAAGAATCAATGCATTAGTTGGTTTAAGTTATTCAAGCTTCCTCCTCCTTCCGAGTGAGCTGTATTTTTGCCCTAGATTACCATTTGCAGTATATGTTATGGAATGTATTATGTATTGTACTTGATAAATCAAGTGACCTTCTGTTTTGTATTTTACTTTGTAATTATGGTATTTTTAATATGCACATTTTGTCAATACTAGGTGCTAATGTTTTTGCAGGAGAACACTTGAAATGGGTGTTGAGTAATTTAATATAGATGCCATTTACTTTTCCAGTGGCTTGAAATTGTACGTATAAACAACGGAGAATGTACATATGTATTTTAGTTTGTAAATGTATTGGTAGTAATATCAATGAAAATAATGTTGGGAATGTGAATATGTTTACACCAACAAGAAGGAAGGGAGAGATATAAACCTGACTGGTATAAATAGATGTTTTATTTTAATTAGAATTTGGTTATTTTTCCCCCCTATCCTTTCATTTAAGTCTCTGATTATTCTTAGATTTCAGAATGTACAGCTGTGTGGAAGATTTGACTTGTAAAGATGTGCTAGGTTGTGATGTGTGTGGTACTGAAGTAACTGTTAATAAACTGCAATGATGCCAATTTAATGAAATTCCTTACTGTCTGAGACTTGTTTCCTCCTATTTGTGCTGAATTCTAGTACTTTATGCTCTGTTTTTGAATGCCAGTGGAAATTTTAAACTTAAAATTATAAACCTTCTTTCCACAGAGCACGTGCACATGATTTATGTATATTTCAGGTGCTGAATTTTCTGGAGGGAGTTATTTTTGGCTTCATAAAAATATGATTTGAAATAAAACCAGTTTGAACAATTATCTTGCATATGTTTCAGACTGATTAGCTAGGCTCAAAGCCAGTGAGAACAAATAAAATGTTTTGTTTTTGCTCAGTGTTCATTCTGTTACTATATAGGGAACTTTGCTTCAATTGTACTGAAAGTTCTACAATTTTAGAATGAAATTCTATAGATTATTAATACGTGAATATTTTACTTCTGCTACTGTTGTTCCCATGATTATGACATTTTTCTGAGCTGTAATAGCCTAAACACCTTAATTTTGATGGAGCAGTTCACTGCAACATACTTATGCAAATTAGGAAGGGACATTCAGCCCCAGAGCCTGTTCTGCTATTTGACAGCATCATGGCAGATCTGATTGGGCCTCACTTTCACACTTTGACCTGTCTGAGGCAGAGAGTTCCAAACATCTTTAACCCTCCAAAAAATTCTTCTCCCTGTCTGAGTAGTCTCTTACTTGAAACTTTGTTCTGTTGTTCTAGCCCCTCGCAAAGAAATAACATCCTGTGAGGACTTGACAGGACCTTTTATGTTCAGTAGAATCATCTCTCAGCCTTCTAAACTTCCAAGGATACAGTCATAATTTGTCTGTCCAACCTTTTTCCATCAATAATTCCCCCCATCTTAGGAATCAGTCCAATGAATCTTTTCTGATCTACTAATGCATTTAGTGGAGACACAAAACATGGTACTCCAGATGTGGCCTCACCACACTGCTGTACAACTCCTTTACTGCTACTCTTGCATTTCATTCCCTTAAATAAATTATAACATTCCATTTGTCTTCCTAATCACTAGCTTCACGTGCATACCAAGTTTGCGATTCATATGCCATGTCACCCAGATCTCTCTGTACCTTCAAGTTCTGTGGTGAATCCGTTTCAATCATATGCTAATTTCTTTTTTTGATGGCAAAGTGGGTGAGTTAATTTTCCTACATTATTCTGTATGGAAACCTAAATGCAGCACACCCAGGGTTTTACCGACATTGCTTTTGTTACTTTCTCAAAGAACTCCCAGTAAATTAGTCAAACATAAGTTTCTTCCTTTCACAAAACCATGGGGACTCTGCTTGACTGCTTTGAAATGTTCTACGTGCCCCAATATGACCTTAATAGATTCCAAAATATTACCTATCATTGATATTAAGCTAATTGGCCAGTAGTTCTCTGCTTATTGTCTCCCTCCTGTCTAGTTCCAATCTATTATGATCTTACCAGCTTTTGAAACTCATTTGCTGGAGAAGGCTTTAGTTTTCCTTCCAGAGAGTTAAATAAGGTCCAAATTGTTGCCAAACAGGATAGGTAGGGAATAATTGTACAAAGTCTAATTGGAGTGTGAGTTGCTATCTGGATTCTTAGTAGTCAGGGTACTTTTATATTTTAAAAAATTACTCTTGAATGGATGTACTGCTGAGAAATTATTTAGCAAGAGTGAAGCATACAACTTTGCCTATAATCACAAAGTCCAAATGAGGCTAAAGAGATGGAACATTTATAAGAACAGGTTCAGGGCATTTTTCCAATGTGTGTAGTGACCAGAGAAATAGCTAAACAAAGTCCATCTCCAGAGGTCAAGCAGATGTTAGCGTGACCAAAACTCTCTTTTAAGAACTACGGTAATTCAAAAGAAGTGTTTTAGGCTCAGAAGTCAAATAAATGAGCACTCACAGATTGTGCTGAGGCTGAAGGAAGTATGGAATGCAATTATATTGAAAACAATTCTGCTGAGGAATTCTGAAGTGGAAATATCCTCTCAGACCCGCAGATGAAGAATGGACAGTTGCTCATTAAATAGTGGTGCCACCCTGATGTGAGGAGATGTTTGCTACTGGCAGTAAAACTCGTATGGCAATATGCAGCACTACAGAAGGCATGTGAATTGATAAACAGGTATTTTACATGACCATGACCACTTAAGGACATAGTGCAGTTCTATGCAATGTGTCACGCATGGCAGGTAGAATGAAGACCTCAACATGTTATTAAACCAGCACTTTTGATATTTGTGTCAGATTTCAAAGAACTATTCAATCAAGTATTAGCAGTTTGTGTAGGACCATTAACAAATACAGGAAATCAGTTTATTCCTACAGTTATGGATATGACAACCTGATTTCCAGAAGCTGTTCTTTTGAAGGCTACGACAGCCAAGGTAGTTCTGAAAAATGTTAACTCAGACTTCTACTCATTTATGGACTACTAATTGAAGTACATTCTGATCAGATTATAACTATATGTCTAAAGTTTTACAAGAAATCCTCATGTTGAGTATAAAACAACTAAATTAAATTGTATATCATCTGTAAATGTAGGGAGTTTTGGCGAGATACAATCAGAGTCTCAAAGCCACAATTAAGAGAAAATGTCACGAATATCTACAGGATTGGGACAAAGGGATATATTTCTTACCATTTCCTAAAAGAAAGTCCCCAAATGAATACGGAGTTTAGTCACTTTGAATTGAATTATGACCATGACATCAGAGGTCCATTAAAATTAATTGTGGAAATGTTCTTATAATAAAAAGATGAATCCACAATGTTGGATTACATGTCCATGTTTCTGGAAAGACTTGGGAGCATGCAAAGTGAGAATGAAAGAATGGGCAGACAGACATTCTATAACTAGAACATTTCAGGTGGGAGATGAAATATTGATATCGTTGCAAACAAAAACAAATTGCTGGAAAAGCACAGCAGGGCTGGCAGCATCTGTGGAGAGAAATTAGAGTTAACGTTTCAGTTGAGTTACCCTCTGAACTGATGGTGACTAGGAAAATATCAGTTTATGTGCTGAAGATGAGGGGAGGAGGAAATGAGTAAATGATATCTCGGGATAGAGCCCAGAGAGAAGAACAGTTGGACAGAAGACAAAGGAGTGGATAACGATCTGGCTAGGAGAGTGAATAGCTATTAACGGGGACTGTTAGTGGCTAACAATGGTTTGCATATAGTATCGGACTGTGTGATTACAAGGCATGGTGTGTGGGGGTTGGGGTAAGGATAGGGGAGACCTCAAGCCCTAAAGTCATTGAATTTGATATTGAGTCCAGAAGGCTGCAGCACCCCAAGCAGAAAATGAGAAGCCGTTCTTTCAGCTTGTTCTGAGCTTTGCTGAAGCACTGGAGCAAGCCTGAGACAGAGATGTTGGCCAGGGAACAGGATGGTGTTTTAAAGTGGCAGACATCTGGAAGCTCAGGGTCTATTTTGCAGGCGGAATGTAGGTGTTCTGCGAAGTGGTCACCCAGTCTATGCTTCGTTTCCCCAATGTAGAGGTACTGAAACGGCTACATGACGATATCAACAAGTTTCATCCCATCATCAGACTTACTACAGACGTTCTTGGACACATGCATCACCATCAAGGAAGGACACCTCAGTACTTAACTCGACCGCAAGCTCATGATGCTCCATTTCTCTAGCTTCTACCCTAAACATGTTGAAGAAGCCATCCCCTATGGTCAAGCCCTGCATATACACAGGATCTGCTCAGACAAGGAGGAACACAACAGACACTGAAAGACCCCTTCATAAGAACAGGATGCAATGCTCAATTAATTGTTCTACAATTCTGACATGCCACAGTGAAAAGCTGCAAGGCTTCACCTGATGAGGGAGCAGCGCTCTGAAAGCTTGTGATTTCAAATAAACCTGTTGAACTATAACCTGGTGTCGTGTGACTTCTGCCAATGTAGAGGAGACCACATTGTGAGCAGCGAATGCAGTAGACTGGATTGAGTGAAGTGCAGGTAAAGTGCTGCCTCAGCTGGAAGGTGTGTTTGGGGCCCTTGGATACTGAGGTGGGAGGAGGTAAACAGGCAAGTGTTACACCTTCTGCGGTTGCAGGGGTAGGTGCCAGGAGGCTGTGGTGGGGGCATGTTGGGAGTAAGGAAGAGTGGACCAGAGTGTCCGGGAGGGAATGGTCCCTGTGAAAGGCTGACAAGGGAGGGGAGGGGGATGTGTGTCTGGTGGTGACATCTCGCTGGAGGTGGTGGAAATGGCGGCTAATGATCCTCTGGATGTGGATGCTGGTCGGACGGTAGGTGAAGACAAGGGGGACCCTATCACTCTTGCAGGAGGGAAGAGAGAGGATGAGGGTCAAAGTGCAGGAGATGGGTTGGATCCTGTCAACAACGGTGCTGGGGAATCCTGGGTTGAGGAAGAAGGTGGATATTTCAGAGGCTGTCTTGTCGAAGTTGACATCATTGGAACAGATGCGATAGAGATGGAGGAGCTGGGAGAATGGAACAGAGTCTTTACAGGAAGCAGGGTGAGAGATTTTGTAGTCAAGGTAACTGTGGGAGTCGGTGGGTTTATAGTGTATATCATTGGTCAGCCTATTCCAGGAAATGGAAACAGATGTTGAGGAAGGGAAGCAAGGAGTCTGAGATTGACCAGGTGATGAGAGTAGGCTGGAAATTGGAAGCGAAATTGATATACTTCCCTAATTCCGGGAGAAGGAAGCAGTATCGATGATATCATCGATATAGGACTGGAACAAAGAATGTTCCATGTACCCTACGAAGAGGCCCATGTGGGCACCCATACCACCCCTCCTGAAATGAAGAAAATGAGAGGGATTAAAAGAAAAGTTGTTGAGGGTGAGGACGAGCTTGGTCAGGTGGAGGAAGCTGGCGGTGGATGTGGTCAGTTCAGAAGAAGTTCCAGGAAGAAGCGGAGAGCCCTAAGACCATCCTGGTTGGGGGACGGATGTGTAAAGGGATTGCACGTCCATAGTAAAGAGGAGGCGGCTGGAGCCTGCAAACTGGAAATTCTGAAACTGACGTAAAGCGTCAGAGGAATCGCGGATGTAAGTGAGCAGGTATTGGACCAGAGGAGAAAAGACCAATCCAGGTAGGAAGAGATGAGTTCTGTGGGGCAGGAGCAGGCAGAAACAATGGGTCTGTCCTGTTTTTGGATTTTGGGAAGGATGTGGAGGTTGGGTTGAGCTGAGCAAGGCTGGGGGACTGTCAGCTTGGAGACGGTGGCGGGGGGAGATCATCAGGTGAAGTGAGGTTAGTAACCATAGCTGATACAGTGACGTGATGTTCCATGGTGGGGTTACGGTCCAGGGGAAGATAGGAGGAGGTATCTGAGAGCTGGCGCTCAGCCTCTGCAATGTACAGGTCAGTATGGCAGACTAGAACAGCACCACCCTTATTGCAGGCTTAATAACAAAGTCAGGATTGGATCTGCAAGCATAGAATGCAGTCAGTTTGTTGGAATGGGTAAATGGGGGGGGGGGGGGGGGAAGTGGGATGACCAATGTCACACCGACAGTTCTTAATGAACAGGCCGAGTGCAGATAAAAGATCAGAGGGAGGGGTCCAGCTGAAGGGGGAGAGTGTTTGGAGGTAGGCGAAGGGGTCTGCGGGACAGGGAGAGGACTCTTGCCCAAAGAAATGGGCATGGAGGCATAGGCAAGGGAAGAAGAGTTCAACGTTATGTGGTGCTTGAAATTCATCATGATGGGGATACAGAAGAATAAAGCTGAGGCCTTTGCTGAGTACAGAACATTCAGCATCGGAGACTGGAAGGTTAGGAGGGATGGAATTGGGGGGAGGCGATGGGGTCAGAGGGAAGGGGAGGGGAGGAAGATTCCAGAGGGCCATGGGTATCTTTGAGTTGTTGCATCTTGTGTGCCTTGATGCCTGAAAGAAAAAGAAAAAGTTTCTTGTTAGCACATCGAATGAACTGGAGGCTGAAGTAGAAATGGGGAGTGGTGCAGCCTGAGCCAGCATGATGTAATGCTGTTGGAGAGGGAGGTTGTGTGTGTGCGTATGGTGATGCATAGCACTGAGTGTAAATCTCAGGATGTGGCGAAAGCAGCTGTCTGTGGAACATTGAACATTGTGGAGATACGTATGATCCTGGGTGGATTCAAAGCACGAAGGATGAAACTTGGGGTGAGTCTGAGCCAGTGGCCGCCACAGAGGAATGTGATATGGCTGTGGAAACAAGTTCTGGCAAATACCTGGTCAAACACCAAGAGTGACAGTGAAATTAATATTGGTGGGCAAGAAGAAAGATTGGAACGGAAATCCCGTCACAGAGAGGAGCAGAACTTCAAGGTGGGCATGCCTGGAGGAGAAATGGCAATGAGTTAAATACTAAATAATGACCAAAAGAACCGCAGATGCTGTATATCAGAAACAAAACCAGAAGTTGCTAGAAAAGCTCAGCAAGTCTAGCAGCATCTGTTGAAAGAAATCAGTTAATGTTTCAGGCCGAGTGACCCTTCCGCAAAACTGATGGTAGGTAGGAAAATGTCAATTTATATGCAGAAAATAGGGTGGGTGTAAGAGGGTGAGGAGTAAATGATAGGTGGGGATAGAGCCCAAAGAGAGAGAAGAACACTTGGAAAGAAAACATAGGAGTGGATAACTATTAATGGCGACTGTTAGTGGCTAATAATGTGTTGTGTGTAATAGCAGACTATGTGATAACAAGGCCTGGGGTGTGGGGCTTAGGTTAAGGACAATGTGGGTGTCATAGAATGTGGATGTCACTGGCTAGGCCACGTTTTATTGCCCATCCTTGATGCCTTTGAGAAAGTGGTGGTTTGGTGCCATCTTGAAGCACAGCAGTTTGTTTGGTTTGGATAGACCAATAATTATGTTAGGGAACAGGTTTAAGGATTTTGACCCTGCAGCACTGAAGGCTGTACAGGACATTGGTTAGGCCACTTTTGGAATACTGCGTTCCATTCTGGTCTCCTTGGTACAGGAAAGCTACTGTTAAACTTAAAAGGGTAGAGAAAAGATTTGCAAGGATATTGCCAGGGTTGGAAGATTTGAGCTTTCGGGAAAGGCTGAATGGGCTGGGGCTGTTTTCCCTGGAGCATCGGAGGCTGAGGGGTGACCTTATAGAGGTTTATAAAATCAGGAGGGGCATGGATAGGGTGAATAGACAAGGTCTTTTCCCAGGGTAGCGGAGTCCAAAACTAGAGGGGAAGGGTTTAAGGTGAGAGGGCAAAGATTTAAAAGGGACCAAAGGAGCCACCTTTTCATGCAGAGGGCGGTGCGTGTATGGAATGAGCTGCCGGAGGAAGTGGAGGAGGCTGGTACAATTACAACATCTAAAAGACATCTGGATGGGTACATGAATGGGAAAGGTTTAAAGGGATATGGGCCAAATTCAGGATTAATTCAGGATATCTGATCTGCGTGGACGAGTTGGACCGAAGGTTCTGTTTCCGTGCTGTACAACACTGTCTCTATGAATAGATGGGGAGAAACAAGGGGCTCCTGAAGGCACAGTTGCTGTGTGACTGAAGCCTAAAGAAAGCCAGTTCATTTCTCCCATCAGTAACTGTAAGCTGCTGTATCTAATCCATAACCTCACAGGCTTTACAGTCAGTGTCCCAGTCATCCTGTGCCTACTGCAAAGAAGCAGAAATTATCACAGCATCTTGTTCCCATGCCAACATCTCAGCCACAGGCCTGCTGCAGTGTTCCAGTGAGCATCATTGCAAGGCCCAAGAACAACTTCTAGGTCTCAGCATAGAGTTTAATAACTTTAGTACCTGATTCCATCCATCCATGTTTTTATTTGCCCACTCCACAACCAGTCCTGTTAATGACATAGATTGCTTTTAGCACAGTCACCCATTCCCACACACTCCAAGGCTCAATTATATGGAGTGTTCTTCTCTGTCTTTGTGCTCTATCTCCACCTATCATTTACTCCTTACACATGCCCCCACCCCCCCAACAGGATCACTGGACCCAAAATGTCAACTCTGCTTTCTGCCCACAGATTCTGCCAGATCTGCTGAATTTCTCCAGCAATTTCTGTTTTATTTTCAGAAATTTAGATTTGTTCTAGAGAGCAGGAAAAAACCACATACTTGAGTCACAGGGATTTTGCAACTTATTGAAATTCAATAACATTTTGATTTTTTAAATCTTATTTCTGTTCATTTTGACTGCAAGTGGCATGTTTAAAACAAACAGCTGCTCCTTAAAAAAAAATACATTGTTTGATTTAATATATTTCTTGATGTTGAACTCTGACTAATGCAACCAAGCTGAAAATATAATTCATGTACTAACTTAAATTAAAACTGAAATAATCCACCCAATCTTTAGAGACAAAGAATCCTTGGAACTCTTACATTAATAGTAGCAAATCCAATTTTAGGACAGAACAGTTTGTTTATATACCATTGTACCTAGCAAGAAGCTATTGTTTATTCAGAATAATTTATAACAAGTTGTTAGGACTATCATTAGCCTATTTTGTTCCTTAATGGTATCATGCTAAAGCTCTGAATCATAAGCCATTATTGTCATTCTAATTTTGTACTTCCCCACTTACTACATTTAACACCTTTGTAAATGTATCTCTCCTCCATTTCATGTAATACTGGAAGGATACTGTCTTTGAGAGAGTATTCTGAGGTTGAAGAGATCTGTATAGGTTAACAAGCAAATTTTTTTGTATTCATTCATAGGATGAGCAGATTATTAGCTGGGCCTTTTTTTGGTCCTCTTGCTAATTGCCCTTGAACTGATTGGCTTCCTACACATTTTGGAAGACAGTTAAGAGTCAATCAGAGACAAAAATGGAAATTGCTGAAAAATCTCAGCAGGTCTGGCGGCATCTGTGGTGAGAAATCAAAGTTAACGGTTCGGGTCCAGTGACCCTTCCTCAGGTCATTCGACCTGAAATGTTAACTCTGATTTCTCTCCACAGATGCTGAGCTTTTCCAACAATTTCTATTTTTGTCTCTGATTTACAGCATCCACAGTTCTCAATTTCAGAGTCAACCACATTGCTGTGGGTCTGGAGTCACACATCGGTCAGACATGAATGGTAGATTTCCTTCGCTATCAGACATTGTTTATGCAGTCTCCATTAGGCTAGTTTTTAATTCTACATTTTGATTTAATTCAAATGTCACCATCTGCCACGTTGGGATTTGAACCTATTTTCCCAGCATGTCAGCTTATTGGGTCTGATGAAATTACCACTATGCCACCACCAGCTATTCTTAATTGAACTTTTCAGTATAATGAAGAGATTTGACTTGGCCAAACCATGCAAATTCCACCTGCTCCTGCCCCACCGAACTGATCTCCAACTATCTAGACTCCATTTTCTCCCCCTTGGTCCAGGAACTCCCTACCTATGTCCATGACACCACCCACGCCCTCCACCTCCTACAGAACTTCCAATTCCCCGGTCCCCAACACCTCATCTTTACCATGGACGTCCAGTCCCTCTACACCTGCATTCCCCATGTAGATGGCCTTAAGGCCCTCCGCTTCTTCCTGTCCCGCAGGCCCGACTAGTCCCCCTCCACTGATACCCTCATCCGCTTAGCCAAACTCGTCCTCACACTCAACAACTTCTCTTTCAATTCCTCCCACTTCCTACAGACAAAGGGGGTAGCCATGGGTACCCGCATGGGCCCAAGCTACGCCTGCCTCTTTGTAGGTTACGTGGAACAATCCCTCTAACGTACCTACACCGGCCCTAAACCCCACCTCTTCCTCCGTTACATTGATGACTGTATCGGCGCCGCCTCGTGCTTCCACGAGGAGCTCGAACAGTTCATACACTTCACTAACACCTTCCACCCCAACCTTAAATTTACCTGGACCATCTCTAACACCTCTCTCCCCTTCCTGGACCTCTCTGTCTCCATATCGGGCAACCACCTCGAAACCGATATTCATTTCAAGCCCACCGACTCCCACAGCTACCTAGAATACTCCTCCTCCCACCCACCTTGCTGCAAAAATGCTATCCCCTATTCCCAATTCCTTCGCCTCCGCCGCATCTGCTCCCAGGATGAGGCATTCCACTCCCGTACATCTCAGTTGTCCTCGTTTTTCAAGGACCGTAACTTCCCCTCCTCGGTGGTCGAGAACGCCCTCAACCGTGTCTCCCACATCTCCCGCACCTCATCCCTCACACCCCGTCCACGCAATAAAAACCAAAAAAGAATCCCCCTCGTCCTCACGTACCACCCCACCAACCTCCGGATCCAACGCATCATCCTCCGACACTTCCGCCATCTGCAATCCGACCCCACCACCAAAGACATCTTTCCCTCCCCACC
>NC_063334.1:4933436-4952066 GCF_021869965.1 Rhincodon typus
GTAAATCTTTTCTGAACCCTTTCAAGTTTAACAACATCTTTCCTATAGCAGGGAGACCAGAACTGAACACAGTATTCCAAAAGTAGATTAACCAATGTACTGTAGAGCTACAACATGACCTCCCAACTCTTGTACTCAATGCACTGACCAGTAAAGGCAAGTGTACAATTGCCTTCTTCACTACCCTGTCTACCTGGGGCTCCACTTTCAAGGAACTATGAACCAGGTCGTCAAATGTTCTTACCTTTGATCAACTGAATTGAGACATTGAAGGCAATGGTGAATTTTGCTCTTCCATGTTCGCGGAGAGGAGGCTCCCAACATGGGGCAAATGTTCCACATTTTCCAGTTCTCAACATTGATCTTAATCAACGAGGGAGCTGATTAGAAGTGGATCTTTGATTTCTGGGTATTTAATGAAAAGGTCCATTGCCTTAACTGCTTCTGAAGGAGTGCACACACAGGAATCTTCTGTCTGAGAAGCTCAATGGCTGAAGTTGGAGTGATTTTGTTTTGAATTGGAGAACATGCAGGTGGAACAGCCAGGTCCTGGTGGAGTTGTTGGGATGACGGAGCAGGATTGACAATGTCCTTGAAAAATGTGTCCAAAGATTATTGGTCAGATCCATTTTAAATTCTGCTGGTGCATCTCCTTGAGGCTGGAGTAGGGCTTATGAGCCCTGTGCTCGTCTGCTCTGTCCGCTTTTCCTTTCATTTCTTTTCTTTATTGTCTCTCTTTTCTCATTCTTTCTTCTTCCCTTTTATTTTACTTGTCTTTTGTTGTGTAGCTCAGTCACGGCAATGCCGTTGGCAACTTTGGGCTCCCGGTGGCTTCTGCATAGATGAGGCAGTCCCAGCGCCAACTGATGGTGGAGGCAAGTTTGGGCCCAGTACGAGAGCTGGTGGCATCAGTGGTGGCATCAGCAGTGGCTGCTTTGGTGAGGTGAGTCCAAAGAGTGGGACATGGCAGCAACGGAGTTGGGTCTGGGCCGGTGCAGTACTCTGCAGCAATGGTGCTGTCTGCATTGGCGAGATACAGCGAGTACTCATAGTGGCGAGATGGCACCAAAGATTGGGTGACTTTTGTTCCAGCGGTTGTGTGCCATCCACCAGGCCCATGGCCCACAACAAAGCACTCAACAAGAAGGACTGTAAAGTTGGACACATTTTCTTTATCACTTTATTTTTCTGCCTTCATATTCTATGTTTTGGTTTATTTTTCTGTGTTTTAAGATGGCACCAGACAGTTGAGGACACTATGCAACACTTTTCACTTTATTTTGTAACAAAATACATGTGACAATAAATAAATATATCAAAATGATTGCTCTGTTCAGTTCATGATTGGTGAAGATGTCCGTTAGTTTTTCAATCAGTTTGAAAGTTCTTGACAGTTGTTCATGATACTCACGTGGATGGTGTTCCAGTAATGGGATTTTCTTCTTCAATGCCATAGGTACACTTGGGCCATGCTTTTTGACCCATACTGTTCGTACACAACAATTAAACTTTTTTCCCATGAATTTGCAATATTGTCAACACTCTTAACAGCTTTGCCAACATTCCCTGATTGTCAGCTTATCCTCACCACCTTCCATTGAGCTGGCAGAAAGGTACGTTGAAAGTAATTAGCCTTGAATGTTGCTGGTACCCCTGCTCCATGGGCTGTAGCAGTGGGTGGCAGAGAAACCAATTTAACATTTTCCAATTAGTATTCAAAATTGGTGGACTTTGGGGCATTATCAAGCAGAAACAATACCCTAAAGTCAATGTCTTCCCTGGTACAATATTCTTTTTCAAGCAGGAATGACATAGAGGGAAAACCATTCTTGGAAGGAGTAACCCTGTAATTCAGGCTTTCTTTTTGAATGCCAGATAACTAGCAGATGTTCTCTGAAGTAGCTTCTCAAAATTGTTGGCATCTCTGGTACACCAGCAAGGGCTTAAACTTAAAATCCTCTATAGAGTTTCTACCAAGTAGAAGACTCATAGAGTCATACAGCACCGAAACAGACCCTTCCGTCTGACCAGTCCATGTCAACTATAATCCCAAACTAAACTAGACCCACCTGCCTGTACTTGATCCATATCCCTCTTATTCAAGTACTTATCTAAACGTCTTTTAAATATTGTAACTGTACCCGCACCCACCTCTTCCTCAAAGTTCATTCCACCCACCAACCTCTCTGCGCAGAAAAAATTGCCCCTCATGTCTTTTCTAAATCTTTCTCCTCTCACTTTGAAATCTCCCACGTTAGAGAAAAGACACCTGACATTCACTTTATCTATGCCCCTCATGATTTTGTAAACCTCTAAAAGGTCACTTCTACGCTCCAGTGAAAAAAGTCCCAGCCTATCCAGCGTCTCCTTATAACTCAAACCTTCCATCCCCAGCAACATCCTGGTAAGTTTCTTCTGAACCCTCTCCAGCTTAATAATATCCTTCCTATAGCAGGGCAACCAGAACTGGACACAGTACTCCAGAAGAGGCCTCACCCACGTCCTGTACAACCTGAAGGTGACGTCCCAACTCCTATACTCAAAGGTCGGAGCAATGAAGGAAAGTGTGCTTAACACCTTCTTAACCACATAGTCTATATGTGACACAAACTTCAAACCATTATATACCTGAACCCCTAGGTGTCTCTGTTCTACAACACTAGGCAATTATTGATGGGTTTAACCCTTAGGTCGTCTTCTCCTCCTTCAAAGTTGATGGTCTTTATAGGTGTGGGGTACAACAAGCTGGAGTTTACAGATGGTGGAGGTTGGGAATGAAGTGATAAAGTAATTGAGGTGAATAGGGACATCAGCAGCCTTGTTTCCTGGGGTTGCAAAGGTTGGAGTGAGTAGTAAGCAGTCTTTCAATGCATGAGATATTGCCTGTAATCTCTGTGCCACTGTGAGTAGGACACAGACTGTGAGTAGTCCCTCCTTGTTGCAACATTGTCCAGGATTGATTGCAGCCAGAGGCAAGGAAACAGAGTCTATGAAGGAGCCAAAGACAATGGATTTAACTTTGACGTTGAGCTGAAGGTGGCTGTTACTCATCTGAGATTTGGTATCAGGAAAGAAGTCTGACAATGGAGACAGTCGTGGGGGAATGGGAAATGGTGGAGAGTTGGTGGAGAGTTTGAGCAGGGTATGAACAGTGCACATGTAGAGGTTTGAATAAAACAACTGCAGATGCTCGAAATCTGAAACTAAAACAGAAATTGCTGGAGAAACTCAGCAGATCTGGCAGCAACCGTGGAGACAGAAAGAGGAAGGGTCACTGGAGCTCTGTTCCTCTCTCCACAGATGCTGCCAGACCTGCTGAGTTTCTCCAGCACTATCTGTTCTTGTTTCACATGAAGAGGCTTAGTTTTTGTCTTTGGATAATGCCACAAAGCCACTGCATGAAGTTTAGGATGGGATGGGGTTGTTGGGGGTTATAAAGACTACATTCTTATGGAGCCCAGGAAGTGTCAATGTGTATGTAGGGGAGAATAAGGAGAAAAAGAGGAACCGTTAGAGGAGCTTTCATCTGTTCTAGGGATTGAAATTTATATAAGGCAGTACCAAGGTGCTGAATTATGGAGGAGACACTTTGAAGCGGATGGCATTTTCAATCACACCATATGCTGCAGAGAAATGAGGAGGGATAATCCCCCATTTTTACAATCATTTTTACAATTTTTACAACCATTTTAAAATCATTTTTCCTCATTGACTCTTACTAACAGGGGAGGCGACAGCCTAGTGGTATTATTGTTGGACTGTTAATCTGGAGACCCAGGTAATGTTCTGGGGACCTGTATTCGAATCCTGCCATGGCAGATGGTGGAATTTGAATTTAATAGAAATCTGGTCCACTAATGTATTTTAGGGGAGGAAGCTGCCATCCTTACTTGGTCAGGCTTTCATGTAACTCCAGATCCATGTGGTTGACTCCTAACTGCCCTCTGGACAATTAGGGATGGGCAATTAATACTGGCCTAGATAGCAACACCCATATACCATGAAAGAAGTAAAAAAAACAGACTCCTTCATCCAGGAAGGTAACTAAGCAAATGGTATATAATGAGTTCTCATCAATTTGAGTCCACAACTATTAGAAAACTCTTTAGCAAAAGGACAAACTCTGCAACATGAAGCAATTTTATTAGAAATAGGGACATTCAATTTGTTTTTGGAAGACTGAGATTACGTTGAATACATAAATTAGATTTCTTTTGAGAAACCGAGATAAGAGTCTTTACAAGATTGAAACAATTGTACTGTACTGACCTGGACAGCCTCTGGCCTCCTCAGCCTGTGCTAACAGGCTCAGAGTACTTTCTGCATTGACTTGCCTTTTAGCACAGTCACTAAGCCAGGCAGCTTATCCTGGTTGTCTGCAGTGATCATTTATCTGGGTGGACATGTTGCTGTTAGGCTCTGTGCTACATCTGAACAGGTTGATTTGAAAATACTTTGGGAGTTGGTAAGCTCAGTTGGCTGGATGACTGGTATGTGATGAACTGTGCACCAGCAGCCAGGGTTCAGTTGCTGCTTTTCTGGAGGGTGAGATTCCACCCAGCATTTTTAACCCATCGTTAATCGCCCTTGAGCTGAGCAGTTTGCTGAGCCAATTCAGAGGGCAGTCAAGAGTCAACCACACTACTGTGAGTTTGGACACTAGGTATGAATGGCTGATTTTCCTCCTTAAAGGACATCAGTGAACAGAAGTTTTTTTTTACAATAATTGATCATAGTTGCATGGTCACTGAGGCGAGCTTTCAATTTCCAAACGAATTTAAATTTCGCCAGCCCTCACGGTGGAATTCAAACCCCTGTCCTCAGATCATTAGCCTGAACCTCTGAATTACGTTACCACTACCCCAAACCACAAACTGGCATTTGCTATATTACAACAGTGACCACACTTGCAAAGTACTTTGTTGAATGTTGGGTGCTTTGAGACTTCCAGATGTCGTGAAAAGCTCTATATAACTGCAAGTCATAGCTATGCCACTGTGAGCAACGAAAACTGCATTCTAGGTCCATGGACATTAAATGTAAGGATTTGGTTAGCTCAGTTGGTTGGACACCTAGTTTGCGATGCAGAGTGATGCCAACAGCATGGGTTCAATTTCCGTATTGGCTAAAGTCACCATTAGAGTCCTCCCAACCTTGCCCCTTGTCTGATGTGTCGTGACCCTTGGGTTAAACCACCACCAGTCATCTCTCCTTGTCTGTATTGAGAGAGCAGCCCTATGGCCATACTGCACAGAACAGGCCATACTGCACAGAACAGGCCCTTCAGTCCATCACGTCTGCTCCCACCTATCTGCACTGATCTACTCAGACTATAGTGACTCTTCCTGTAACTTTTACACCAAATGAAGAATGCAGCATGTCACAATCGCCCATTTTAATTGAGAGTGTTATTGGAAAATAGTTATTGAAATAAAAGTACCAACAAATGGCAACCAATTAAAGTTGGAAAGGTCTAATTTTATTTCTTAAATTTTACAAACATGGGCAATAAATAAATCAGAATGAGGTTCTGACATTCAGAGTGACAAATGAAACGAAATATATATAGAGTATAAAATACCACAACACATTCTTGGTGTACATTTTTCTCAAGCAATTTCTGAACTAACATTTACTGCTCCTTATTCATAAATAGTTAGGATAAAACATGTGCAAATATCAAAACATTCACTCAGGTATATTGTGTTAGGGATATTTTTCTGACACTCTGAATCAGTGTGAAACATTGCTAGGTGGGAGTGTAGGTTGCAGACAGGGCTAAAGTGGTTGAACATTGATTCTGTGTCTTGATCCGCCTTTAGTCCTGGGTTCTCAATGATCAAGTTTCTAAATCATCTCACCAATGGTTCGTAAGCTCTGATTGAGAAATTATTCTCATCGGCCCAGAATTTGCTGGAGTGGAGCATCTTGGAAGTGGACTAATAATGGTCAGACAGGTTTCTGAGGCTGTGGTGAACTATGAGATAACACCTAAGGGTAGAGAATAAAGGAGCAAATGGCAGCAGAGAATCAGATATGTTGAAGTCAAACTAAATGCAGAAAAAGAGAAATAAAGAGAGGGAAAATATGATTGGATTGAGAGAGAAAAACAAGAGACTGAAATAAGCATTAAGGATGAAAAGAAAATCAAAAATTCTATTGAAACAGCTTATTACCAGTGAGAGTGAGATTCCTTACTTTCAATTATTCCCTTACAGGCCTTTCAAGGATGAGTGGCCTATTGGGATAATAAATTATTAACTGTACCTTTATACTGCGTTAACAGCACTCCTCGCTTTCTGCACTGAGAGTTTAATTCTTATTTACGGCACGAATGCAACAAATTCCTTAAACTCACGATAAGATTGTGGATGAGGTTTCAGTTTTTAGACACAATGGCACAAAACATCCAGCAACTTGTGTGGTGATTCACAACTTATAGTGTGTCTCTTGCTCACCACGCGACTAACACATTAAATTCACTGTTACTTTCCTATCAAAATCTGGGACGGAATATTGAGAAGTAGAAAAAATACTGAAAATGTATGAACCTGAGGTACACGATTAATTTTCCGAGCATGCGCTTAGCCAGGGAGCCTTAAACTCCAGAACGCCTGGCCAGTCGCCAAATATTGCACACACACAAAAAATAACCGCAGCACTCTGTTCGATGATTTAAATAAAACTTTAAGAGTAAGGCTGTGCTTTTAAAGGGTCCTGTACAAGCCAATCTGTCCTACGTAGGAACTAGAGTAATAACTGGCTTTGAAAAGGTGCTTTTTGAGATAAAACCATTAAGCATCAAAGACTTTACAAAGTATTATTTAGTGAAGATGGATTAGATTCATTTCTGATCTTCAAACCAGCCAACCAGAAGTATTTTCCAAAATGGTCCAGGGCGAGTTTCAGTCAGTATTGAATTCAATTGAAAGCAAATTACAGCTTAGAAAAGATTTGTGGCCAGTATAGAATGAAACAGTAATAGCCAAGCACAGTGTTGGAGATTGATAGTTGGTCATTCACTGTCCAGTCTGTCGTCTTTGTGAATTAACAGGTTCCAGGCTTTTTCTTGAATCACATCATTTTTCTTTTAAATTGTGCTTTCAATTCTATGTTATTTTTGCATTTTTTAAAGGTACAATGTTTCTTTGACATGCTTCTGTGCTGACCCTGGGCACCTTTCCCTTCCTTTTACTGATTGCGTAATGTCAAATGTCAGAAGTAAACTGCCTGTTGGGCAGTGCCTCTCAGCTAGTTCGATTTCATCTTTCATCTGAATCGTGATTATCTGCTGGTATTTTGAAAACAAGAACCAATAAAATGAGCAGGGTGCAGTCTGGCTCCTAGGAAGAGTACAGGATTACTTGGGACTCTGGCAGGTACAACAGTACTGTTAGTCCCTTTGTGAAATGTCTCAGGTTCCTAAATGACTTGTCCACGCTGATAGACAAAGCTAACCTAGCTTGTGGATGAGGATTTATTTTCTGTGTAAGTGGGAAATCCAGGTTGTTCCTACACTTTGAGGTTTTCCAGCATGTGTAGGGCTGTTGTGTCTCATAGTGGGAGAAAGTAGTTCCATGGTTTGATATAGATTGTGGGGATTTATTTTTCCACAAACAGAGCAGATCATCACAGCCAAGTCCCAAACTGACCCTTAAATAAAGCAACTGAAAGACGCAATGGGAAAAAGGTTTCTTGAATGTCCCACCCAGTGTTGCTTCCTGCTTGGCATGTGACTGAGTGGTGTGCAGTAGGTCTTGCTTTACAATTTTACAACTTTCAGTGTGACCCTTGTATTTGTTTTGTCCATTTTAGATTCTGACATTTATGGAGAGAAAGTCATGTATAATTCACACACAGGTGCAGAGATGTTAACTTGGTGCCTATCAGCGGGTTAAAATGGGAGTCCCACACTGGCACCTTGCTCAACAGAGAAGGAAGCTTGCATTAATCAGTAGTTGCAATATCAGTACTGAGGAATTAGTGAGTCAAAGAAAATTTAATGTTTATTCAAAAGTGACTTATTGCGAAAGAAGGTTTCTAGTCTTGACATTTAGGAAGTGAGGTGTAAATGTAGCCAATAATTTTACAAGTGAATTGTTGTCAAAACTGAATGCTAACCTTCTTCTGCCCCTTTAAAATAAGAGGTTCAGACTGTTTAACAAACTACTTGACTCAATGTTCTATTAGCAATAAGTTATGGATGTTTGGTTGAGTTTGTAAACTCATCCATTAGTAAGTTGGTGACGTTGTGATGGGTTTGGGTAAGTAACTGAGACCGCTTGGAGTTGAATGAACACTGACGGAGACAGGGAAGCTGAATACAAACTGAGATGTTGGAGTTGATGAAGATTTGCTCTGCTCCCTGAGGGCTGCTGAAGGACTGGATGCTTTGACAGAACGTGAGGGAGCCAGGATCTGAGTTTCAAACTGCAGCAGCTGTCCCATGAAGCTGAAGTTGGGCGAGATTATGCTCCGTTTCTGCTTGACAAACTCAAAGGCCTCCTCAAGTCGCACACGTTTAGTCATCATTAAATAAGCGAGGCAGATGGTGGCGGATCGCGAAATCCCAGCTTGGCAATGAACAAGGATTCGGCCATCACCTTTCTTGACAGAATCTAAAATGAGAAAGAACATCATATGTAGGTGAGCATGAGCAAATAAAAACTGACAAGTGTAGCAAGATTGAGTCTGAATATAATCGAAAAGGGGAAGGAAAGAAATACCAATCAAGACAGAACCCGAATGAATAGATGTTCTAATTTGCAAACACAAGTGCAGTAAATACACAAATACACATTTCTCAACACAAACACATCCCAACCCAGTCAGCACTACCAGCTCAGGCCCGCACTCACTCCCGGCTCAGGCCCGCACTCACTCCCGGCTCAGGCCCATACACAGTCCTAGCACAGACCCACACACAGTCACAGCACAGATCCACACTCCCAGTCCAGACCCACACCCACATCCCCGGCACACGCTCTCACACATACACAGATGCAGAATTTCGAAGCAATCAATTCCTTAACAATTAAATTTGCCTTTCTTATGTAAACAAACCTAAGCAACCCTTTTTGAAATGTATGGCCGATGTAAAATATCATGCAGTTTGGTACAGTAGTTATTTATTAGCCTATTCTTCACAGTTAGTCAAATTTGCAGTCACGGACCCTCCTAAACATTGCCTCTTCACGCTGTTCCATTTAATAATTCTACCTGTGGTCTTGGTCTGTCCAAAGGATTGAAGTAAAATGACATCATCTTTGTATTACCTTCAAAATGTTAACATTCAGGAAGGACTCCTTCCCACTCTTAATTCTCACTGTTTGCTGCCATGTGTCAAACAGAAATATGAATGATGAAAACCCCCAACCTCCGGGCCAGATGGGCTACACTTCATGCTCTAAGGAAGTTTTGAAAGTGAATTATTTAGTGTGAAAAATATTTTAGGATCTCCATGGTTATGAGAATAGTATCTAACTATTAATTATATATCAATTCCAATTATACAGAAGAGAACACAGAACAATCTGGTGATTACTGAATGGTTAGCCAAATGCTATGGGAATTACATGAAATGTTTCAATAAGTATCTATGACAAAAATTGCACACATTACGCTGTGATTGCAGATACTGGCACATTCTGAGTGTGTGATAATTAGACATTGATTAGTTTCTGTTTTCACAGAGATTTGTAGACCTTTGAGATAAGGCTTTTGCATGTGGGTATTGAAGGATAGAGAGCAAATATGGATAAATGAAATTGAGGTAGACATCAGTCATGATCTAATTAAATGGCAGAACAGGCTGAAGCAGCTGAATAGCCTTCTTCTGTTCCTACGGTTATTTTTTCTGCTTTGAATCCTTATTTCACAATCTAAACAAAGCGTTGATTGCCAGGCATTTTTAAAAAGAAAATTGATCAATAAATGGTTCCTCTGAGAGGAATAGGACATAGGTGAATGGTTTAGTTTATTGATGAGATATTGCAACATGAAAGATACAGGATGGATATGAAAAGCCAAATTGAAAACCCAGCTGGAATATATGAAAGTGCTGATCCGAAACATTGCCAGTTCAGTCAGTAGCTGTTTGGATTCAATTCAGTTCACACCACAATCCTGCAAAGACTAAAGCCATTGTTTTTGACCTCTCCAAAAGCATTCTCCTCTACTCAATTCACTGACTCCATCACCCTCCCTGGCCATTGTCTGATGTTATACACAATCCTAGCATCATATTGGCAGAGCCCAAATGTTGTCCATCAATGGAGATTTTCTATTTCCATCACTGCCTCAACGTATCTGCTACTGAAACTCTCATCTATGCCTTTGTTACATCTCGACTCAACTATGCCAAACATTCCTGGCCAATTTCCCACCCAGCATCATCTACAAATTTGAGATTATCTAAAACTCTGTTCCTGTTATCCTAAGTCCCATTTAGTCCTCACTGACCAATGTTGACTCCCAGTCTGGCAATGGCTCAACCTTAAAATTCTTACCCTTGTTTTTAAACACCTCCTTAGCTTCAGAACAGCCATCTCTGTAACCTTCTCTAGCTTTACAACTGACTGAGGTCTCTGTGTTCCTCCAAACAGGGCCTCCCTGCTTTTAAATGACCAACCACTGGCAGGTACACCTCCAGATGCTAAGGCCGCTGGCGGCACCATCATTTCAGCTTGGTCACAGAGCAAGTTTCGCTGGAGTCAATTTAAAATGCTTATGTCTGGTGGTAACGGCTTCAAAAATGGAGCTAGCAACTTTACCCCCTTTTTTTTCATTCACTCATGGGATGTAGGTGTTGCTGATTGGCAGCATTTACTGCCCATTCCTACTTGCCCTTGAACTGAGTGGCTTGCTAGGCCATTTCAGGGGGCGGTTGAGAGTCAACCACATTGTTGTGGGTCTGGAGTCACACGTAGTCCAGACCAGGTAAGGATGGCAGATTTCCTTCCCCGAAGGACATTAGTGAACGTGATGGGTATTTCCTACAATCGACAATGGATTCATGGTCATCAGTAGATTCTTAATTCCACCATCTGCCATGACAGGATTCAAACCCAGGTCCCCAGATCATCAGCTGAGTTTCTGGAATAATAGTTTAGCGATATTACCACTGGGCCATCGCCTCTCCTATTAAAACCAATAATATGGGCAGGCTCCTTTTCAAAAGTATCCAAAGCACCTCGGCCATGTGACTAAAAATGTGTCTTTTTTCTGATATTCTTAATTTACAATATACATTCTTTGAGGTAGACAGCCTGAAGTTTCTAGCCTTAAGGTGTATCATACATAGATGGGAAAGGTTTAGAGGGATACGGTGCAAATGCAGGCAAATAGGACTAGTTATAGAGTCATGGTCATACAGCACAGAAACAGGCCCTTTGGCCCAATTCATCCATGTTGATCAGGTATCCCAAACTCAACTAGTCCCATTTGCCTGCATTTGGAATTGGAGCTCTTGTACCAATAAATCACAAATATAATCTTTCACTGATCTTACATTTTCCAAATGTAATTATATAAATGCTGGCATTAGTTATAATTGTCAGTTTAGGAAACGTGGTCAGCACGGATGAGTTGGGCCGAAGGGCCTGCTTCCATGCTGGATACCTCTATGACTCTCTGGCTGAAAGGACTTTGACACCAAGCTTTCCCCATTGTGCCTCTACAACATCCACCCAAAGTTTGACTTAGTCTCTCGACATGTAGTCCCAAGCCTCGGAATGTGGCAGTCTGCAACGTTTGGTCCAGGAGAATTCCTGCACTGGAAGACCAGCAGACTTCAGCAGATCAAAGTGCGTCTTTCTCTGAGAGATTAATCCCTCAGGCACCATTGATGTTTGCATCGGTGTGTGTTCCCAGGAATTATCCATAGAGCACTGAGTCCAGTGTCACGGAGCTACTCAGGATGAAGCCCAGCAAAAAGAACCACTGCATTTCTCTCCAGCTCTTCTTTGCTGAGGTACATAAGTTTCAGAAGGAGATGGACAACATTCGCTTCCCCACCATGATGTGCGGGTGAGGTGGGTTGTTGGGACTCCGGGTGCATAGGAAGGATGTGATAGAAAGGGCCAAACTCACCACCAGCCAAACCGTGACCTGGTGCTTGTTACGAGACATTCAGAGTGAAGCATGTTGTATAAAGAACTTTATATTGCTTGCACTATTTGTAATTTGCAGCTTCTTGTCTTTGGGCTGCATACTTGATGAGGGTTGTATTTGTGAAATATGATGATGACAATCATGCAAGTTGAATTTTCTTGCAAGTGCTGCAATGTTCAAGTCTTTGTTTGCAATTGTTGTGAATAATGTATATTTTGGTGGGGGAGGGGGAGATGTGGATGGTGGGAAGCTAAGTATTGAATTCTTCTCCCACAGGGCACATAGAATTGATCTGGGCTGCTGCCTTTCATGTCTGGGATCTCTCTCCGGGCCTGGTTCCCAGTGACTGACCCAGACCAATCATGATGCCTCAATCATGTTTTGCAAGCAGTAGCTTTCCTGCCTGAGCTAAATGAAGCCAGGGTCTTGGAATCCTTACAATCTTCTCTGCCACAGCTGCTCAACAAAGAGCACTTTATGCAGTAGGTTGAGCCCATTCATTCCTAGCCCCCTTGTGATGCTGTTCACATTCATTGTTTCTTAACAACTACATTCTCGAAGATTGGAATACATTATAGAATGATGATAGTGGCCAATAACACAGATGATCAATGGAATATGATACTGGTTCAAAACACACAAACGCCTCAATTCTGAGGGTGCCTCAGTCTCTTAACCTTCCAGCCAAGGCAGTGGAACCAAGACCTAGCACAATGTTGTGATGAGAACGGCACCAGTAAGAACCACATCAGTTAGTCCACAATTAACATGTTCTGTATTCCTTATGATTTTAGACCCACTACAGTCATGTTTTGAAACGTAAATGAAACATTAAAGACAGGAAGTCTTCCAGCTCTGGAACTCTATACAAGATTGAGCCACGGTCAATGCTTTTTATAAATTAGTGCTTGTTCTCTGCAGTTCATATACTGAGAGGGTTTGTTCACAATTCGGAAGTGGAGGAGTGAGAATGCCATTTAATTTTCATTCAGTTTTCCAGATGGACCCAGTTCTTGTGCCAAAGGTCTGCTTCAGGGATATTTATTCTTTTTATTTTGGGATGAAAAACTAGTCCAGAAACAATCCCCTGACATGTAAACACTGACTGGAACAAAACCAGAAATTGCTAGAAAAACTCAGCAGTCCTGCCAGTTGCTGAGGAAATACATCAGAGTTAATGTTTCAGGCAAGTAATCCTTCCTCAGACCTGCTGAGCTTTTCCAGCAATTTCTGTTTTCGTTTCTGATTTACAGCATCAGGAGGTTTTTATTTAGTGTAAACACTAGCTATTGAGTAAAAGCAAATGAGTTACCAAGCAGTAAACATTGAGGAATATCAAGTTAGAAACCTGTATCTTACCGATGTACTCTATTGCTTCCATGAACCAGAAACTGATGTCTGTTTTCTGATTGTCCTCCACTGGAATGCATTTATATTGATAATGATCCTCAAAATGGTTTGGACAATTAGAGGAGACATTCAAGAGAGCTGTAATCCCCATAGCATCGAGTGTGTCCTTTTTAGATGCATGATACGCACTTCCAAGGTACAGAAAAGGAAGAATTTCCACTGGGCCACCCTAGATTTAAATACACAAATCAGTTTAAATAAGTCATTTTCATAATGGTGACAAACATGATCTACATAGTTCACTTTCCTCGGTGGGCCTTAATTCCTTGTTACGTACAGCTAACAAGCAAGGCTCACAATGCAATTGGACCCTGGAGTGTAACTATATCATGTCACAACAGAAACACTGACACATCGCCACAGAACATTAAAGAATAGACGGCAGTGGTTTTACATCTAGTAAAGAAAGATCCAGGTTGACCTGACTTCATAATCCCTGAGTCTCACACAGGCCTAGGTTACGAGACGATGAGCAGTATGTTTTCAGTTTGAGATGCCTCTCTATCAAATGTTCTTCGGACCCAATGTAAGGTCCAATCAGCTTGGACAATTTTTAAAAGCGTCTTGTCTTGAGTTCTCATTCCTCAAAACATTGGTTGCTGAATCCATTGAAACTTTCAAGGTTGAGATTGACGGATTTTTGTTGGATAAGGCTAGTAAAAGTATGAGGCAAAGCTGGATCAATGGAATTAAACCGCAAATTAGCCAGAATCTAACTGATTGGTGAAACATGCTCTTGGGGCTGAACGGCCTATTTTTCTTCTTACGTTCTTGTATTCTCTTCATTCCTGAACCCAACAGACTCTTTGAAAACCTGTTCAGTTCCTTTACCCATACTTCTGTGTGTTTGGGAATGGCTTTGCCTCATTCTTGAGTCTCTGTCTGGTGTTCCTTCACCTCAGTTTGCTAACTCGATCGTCCAGGAGCTCAATGAAATCGGATCGTACAGAGGCCGGCAAGATCGCATCAAAGAACCAAATCCTCTATAGTATAACATAAAGCTGAAAACTGCTGGACACTTTAAAGAAAAGTTTAAGAACTTTTGCATTATTGATCACATCCGGCTTGATGTACCTAGTTCACAGCTTTATATTTGATAAGAGTTGGCAAGTTGGTGGCTAGGAATTGCTGTGAAACCTTTCAATGCTAACCAATCAGCCTCACACTTTTGCTGCGGGATATGTACAGACTGAATGTGGACTGCTTGGCTTCTCTACATCCTGCAGGCAAATGGCAAATGGGAGATGGTGACAGTGTGACTGCCTTTCAGATTTTAAAATCTGCCTTCACCATGTTCTTTTACGCTGCCAGATGCATGCTGAAATATAGTGGCAACTGTACAACAGCCGTGCATTGATGTCAGTATTCCATGAGAAAAGTATTATATCATTACTTTATGACATCAGGCAATCTGACACCATCAGCCTTGGAAACATTGTCTCTCCAGACCCAGTTGGCACCTTACAGTTTGTCAGAAGGTTTGAGGGAAAAGCGTTAAAAGTAACAGCAATAAACTATAAGGAACTCTGGTAAAATCATCTTCCTGTACACCCTGGTGATAGCTGTTATGCTGCATTATGCTGATTGAAAATTCTGGTCACATTCCCTGAGACATGAATCTGTTCAACACCTTCTGGTTTCCAGCTGGCTACTTCTGCATTCTCCACATCATATTGGCTTCTCAGTGTTTAATTCAAAAACTAAAGGAACAAATATAAACACTTACTATGCCAAGACCACCACTATAAAGGATTGAGAGAGTCCAAGGCATTATCATTCAGCAAAAAATGTCTTTTCACATTTACATGTTCCTATTTCTAAAGCATGCATTTCAAAACTGGTAAAGAAGGACAGCTTTAGCTATCTTGTGTACTCAGTGGAGTGGAATGCATTTACACCTAGGTTAAAACCGTCACTGTTAACCATCCCCCACCCGCTCCCAGGTCGATGACTCAGGCATCAGCTTTGGTTCGATAGCAGCACTCTCAGCTCTGAGTCATAAGGGGCTGTGCGTCTAAGTCACACGCTATTAGCATATGGTCTACACTGACAATCAATAAAAAAATTGCTGCCCTGTTCTTGGTGATGAGATGCCCGAAACATCAGCCTTTCTGCTCCTATGATGCTGCTTGGCCTGCTGTGTTCATCCAGCTCTGCACCTTGTTGTCTCAGATGCCGAACCAAAGTTGGTTCTATCCTCTCTCAGTTTGGTATGAAAGTCCTCATGGCACTATCAGGAAAAGAGCAGGGGGGGGTTTGGGGGGTGGTGATTCTCTCTGGGTCTGGGTTTCATAGCCAATTTGGATAAGTCAGATACTGACCAACAGTGTTAGGAGATGCCCCCCGCTAACAGTGGGGCTAAATGAGCAGAGAGGCAGACAGGACGAGGATGCCCTACGCTTGAGAGGTGCCAACCAATCACCTCTTACAATCCAAGCTCAGCGGTAGGCCCCACTGTAAGTAGACCCCCCCCCACACCTTCAGGGTCTGGGCCCGAAATGTCAGCTTTCCTGCTCCTCTGATGCTGCTTGGCCTGCTGTGTTCATCCAGCTCTACGCCTTGTTATCTCTCAAAAGTATAGTCAGGATATGTCTTCCGGAATGTTCTTCGCCTTCTCTGCTGTCCTCCACTCAGAAAGGCCTTTCTCTGTCAAATTCTTTTGTCAGGAATATTAGCTAAGAGTGCCGTAGTACCTTTATTTGGATGGTGCTTACTCTGCAAGCTTTGAGATTTCTGTGAGAGCCAGTGAGTTTCTCTTCTGTTGGCGGTTTGCCTTCACACCAATTTTCAAATACCATCTTCTTCTATACCCTTGATGACCTATCAATTTCATACAATTGGATTGGTCCTAGGTTGTCAAAATTTAATAGGTTTTTGGTCTGTAAGTGCCTGGTTTAAATTAATTGGTTGACATTCAAACTGGTTGCCTTGCTAACAAAACAAGATAACCGCTTTTTTTTCTAACCATTCAGCCTTTGATAAAAACGTTTCAATTTTGAGAACTCTCTGTGCATCTGCAGACATTTTTTTAAAATCTCCAAGCCTAGAAAAACACATCATCTTTTAAAGGGACGATGCACTCCTCCCCACTATCATTCTACAAAAATATTCTGACATCCTGCCTTCCAGTCCACAAGTACTCCACCCAACTTTGCAACAGAGCCATCACTATTAAAACATTTGTGAGTAACCACAACCTGCAAATAAGGACAGACTATTGATAGAAAAGCAAAATATTCGGGATGCTGGAAATCTAATATTTCAAACATCAACATTGTCTCCCTCTCTCTCTCTCTATAGACACTGCTTGACCTGAACATTTCCAGCAATCTCTGTTTTCAAGTTATTAATGAGCTAGTCAAAAGATAGGAACATTCACAGCAAATCAGAAATTATATGGGTCCCACCCCATGTTATCACTGCCAAAAGAGAACAATGAAGTGAAAGACAATGGGTACAGAGAAGCTGATTCTACCTGGTCATGGAGGGGAGTCCCACAGGCACTTAAACTTGTTCCTGGTGTCTCAATGTTGGATGGTGACAAGATTCCAGATGGACTTTTCGCTTTAACACAAAACTCCGGATACTCAGAAGAAAATCGCTCGTATCCTCCTGCATCAGTAACGAAGCATAGTGTCATTGCACACTGTTCATTTTAAGTAGCTCTCTGAGGTGACTGTACTTCATGGAG
The DNA here is from genome assembly GCF_021869965.1 of Rhincodon typus. Lineage (NCBI taxonomy): Eukaryota > Metazoa > Chordata > Chondrichthyes > Orectolobiformes > Rhincodontidae > Rhincodon > Rhincodon typus. The sequence goes on from NC_063334.1 coordinate 4,950,649, forward strand.
TGAGGGATTGATAACAATACACATTACATAATGCCAAACACTAAAAGTACATGAGATATATTTGGGTATGAGTACAAACTGGGTGGCAGTATCCCTTTTACCCGAATTTTTATTCCTTTGATTGCAATGAAAATCAGGAAAAATGCAAGACAGGCTGCCATTTTCTGACAAAGTTCTGAAGAAGGGTCATTGGACTCAAAATGTTAACTCTGCTTTCTCTCCACAGGTGCTGAGCTTCTCCAGCAATTTCTGTTTTTGGGTCATTTTCTGCTATGGTGCAAGACCAATTCCATCCCTGGATTCCTCAAACAACAGAGTAAGAAATGGTTATTTGACCCATGAAGTTCCTTTTGTGTCCTGCCTGTACCGCCCGCACTTCAGTGTCAGTTCAGAAAAAATGTCCCTTGATATTTATCAGACCACATCTCCATTCACTAATCTCTGCCTGCTTGCTATCTGTTCTAGACACAGAGGAACCCAAGGAGACTGAAACTGGTCCTCAGCAGGAGAAAAAAAATGAGCAAAAATAGTAAATCACAATTCTTTGTCTTGTTGAGTTCAAAACGGGCTGTAGATTCACTTGGCAATGTTCATGCTACCTTACAAACCAATTTCACACCCTTTATGTTTTAAGAAGCATTTAATTTTCTTTGGATATGTCAACCACTTTAATCTCCAATCCAGTCCCAACAGATACTTTGCAACTGTGTTGGTATATCATTTGCTTTTGCTGAGAGTTGGTTCATGTCACTTCAATTTGACCTTCAAGAAAAATATCATATAAGATGCTGCAAGCTAGGAACTGCCCTTCATACCGTGGTACGTAACTATTTTCACTGAGGCTATCACCCAGAAAGGCAAGTTACTTCCTCCTTTCACCAAAGGGACCTGGAGATGATGGTATATGGGTTAATGTAGTGGAGGGCACTGCTATATCCAGCTGACTGGCAAAGGAGGTCACACCACCAGACCCAGCCTGAAATTAAATAGCAGACTGGGTCATTGTTGTGACCCAGTTAAAATGCAATCAGGGCAGGAAGAAAGTGAATGATCTTCTGTGCCCCACCAGAGTGAGAGTGCCACCATGTTCTCTCTGCTCCTTCACACTCGCAGAGCTAACATTACTCACTGTAACTTTGGCACACCTCTCACCAAAACACGTATACTGAAACTCTCACTGTTGCAGATGACATGTCCATTCAACATATCTCATTCACCACATCCTCCCAAACGCTTCCTGCCCTCTGTACTGATTGTAATGAGGTCAGCCAAGTGAACCTCACAAAATATGAATTCCTTCAGAGATAGTAGGAACTGCCGATGCTGGAGAATCTGAGATAACAAGGTGTAGAGCTGGATGAACACAGCAGGCCAAGCAGCATCAGAGGAGCAGGAAGGCTGACGTTTCCGGCCTAGAC
>NC_063334.1:4957066-4978334 GCF_021869965.1 Rhincodon typus
TGTGATGCTGCTTGGCCTGCTGTGTTCATCCAGCTCTACACCTCCTCACAGACCTTAATAACATGTCATCCAAGAGACAGGATCTCTGACAGGGCAGTACTCCTTTAGCACTACACTGAAGTATTAATCCAGAATATTAGTACTAGAGCCAAACTTGTACTCACAACCTTCCAACTTAGAGGCATCAGGATAATGAACTGAGCCAGAATTGAAACTCAAAGATAAGGAATTTAAAGTTGTGATGATACTTAACTGAGAGTCAATGTAGAACAGAGTACAAAGGTGATGGGTGCATGTACCTTGGTGCAAGTTAGGACATAGGTGGGAGAATTTTAGATAACTTCAGTTTATGCAGGGTAGAATAGGAGGCCAGATAGGAGGGCATTTAAATACTCAAAGTGCAGTGGTTAGTAAAAGTGTGGGTGAGGGTTTCAACAATGGGCTGAGGCTGGTGCAGGGTTAGGCAATGTTATAAGGGTGGATGCAGGTGATTTTTTTTTATTCATTCACAGGATGAGGGCATCACTGGCTAGGCCAGCATTTATTGCCAATCCTTAATTGCCCAGAGGGCAGTTATTGGGTCAACCACATTGCTGTGGGTCTGGAGTCACATAAGCTAGACCAGGTAAGGATGGCAGTTTCCTTCCCTAAAGTACATCAGTGAACCAGATGGGTTTTTTCCCAACAATCGACAGTGGATTCATGGTCATCATTACATTCTTAATCCCAGGTATTTATTGAATTCAAATCCCACCATCTGCCATGTTGGGATTCAAACCCGGGTCTCCAGAACATCACCTGGGTCTCTGGATTAACATTCCATGAGCTACTCACACTAACTGTTGGAGGTGAGGGTGAAGATGACAGGAGAGCAGAGTTTACGAAGAAAGCTTTCAGTATAGGACAGAAACTGGGATTATCTTTGCACTCGAAGTGGCTTGCTAGGCCAATGTCCTTTAGGGAAGGAAACTGCCATCCTTACCTGGTCTGGCCTACATGTTACTCCAGACCCACAGCAATGTGGTTGACTTTGAACTGCCCTCTGGGCAATTAGGGGTGGGCAATAAATGCTGCCTGGCCAGTGACATCCTCATCCCGTTAATGAATAAATAAAAAAAGAAAAAATTCTGAATTTTGTACAGAGTCAAACAAGTTGCAATATTTTGATCAGCAATGATGAAGGAATAGCAGTATCTGTCCAAGAACAGCTGGCATGGGAATTGGTAGAAAAGTTAGAGATGACAGAGCTCTTCAAGGTCTGAAGGATGTCAGTTCAAGTCCAATTCCAAGTCTTTAACACAAAAATCAGGCTGATACTTCAATGCAGTACCAAACGGTTGTTGAACTGTTGGAGGTGCCATCATTTGGAAAAGATCTTGAGTCAAGGCCTCGTCTGCCATCTCAAGTGAATGTAAAAGATTCTATTTTGAAGAAGAGCAGAGCAGCTATCCTCAGTGTTCTGGCTAACATTTATCCCTCAATCAATATCACAAAAACAGATTGTCCAGTCATTATCACATTGCTGTTTGAGAGGGTTTGCTGAAAACAAGCTGACTGCTATGTTTCCAACATTACTGCAGTGATTGTGTTTGGCTCTTTGGCTGTAAAGCACTTCGGCGTGTCCTGAGATCACAAATGTTAAAATATAAATGAAAATCATTCTGTTCTGCAACAGTACAGCTCCTGTTCTTCTCAGTAATGGAAGTTACAGGGAAGGAGTGCTGTTGGAGAGCTGGTGCTGTAGACCCATAGACCATAAAGACTGCAACAGTGCACTTGGTGAATATTGGTTCAGTTCAGGTCACATCCGAGACTTTTTTTGGATAACGCCACAGGAAGGTGATTAGACTGACCTTGCCTGAAGCACGGATACAATGATATTCAGGAGATGACAGATACCTCTTTCTGGGGAGCTGACAGATTTATTGATTCCACAGTTTCTGAATCATTCATTTCCATCATTGCTTCCTTTCTATATGGCCAGCTCACTGAATTTTGCCTATGCAGGTTTCACTTCCAGTAACCATTCTCTGGTCAACAATGCTGATGCTATGAATGTGAAGATTAATCCCACCACCCACAGCATGCATCTTAAGAATCACAGAATTGTGACTTAGAGAAACTCTGACTCATCTGTTTACTCTTATAGAAAAGTGAACTTAGGGGAATATGGCTAGAGAAGGTGGATATCTAAATTCTGGATAAGTGAAAATTTGAAAGAACCTTAAATCAAAATCTAATTTCATGAAATGTTATAGAACTAGTAAAAACCCTAAACTAATGTGGAATTTTGTCTCTTCCAATCTTGGGGTGGATATGTCTACACAAGAAAAAGTGCAGAAGGCTGGAAAGGAAGGAATGAAAAGTTGTTGCATTACACATCTATACACAGCCCTCTCTATTACAATGTTATCATTAATATTATGACCTCATTTAGCTGAATGGCTGGTTTGCAATGCAGGGTGATGCCAATGGAGTGGGTTTAATTCCCACACAGGCTGATGTTACCATGAAGGACTCTTCTTCTCAACCTCTCCCCTTGCCTGAGCTGTGATGACCCTCAGGTCAACGAACGCCAGTCATCTCTCTCTAATGAGGGAGCAGCACTGTGGTGACCTCATCTTTTTTTTATATTACAAATCTCACCTGGCTTGACCTTCTGGACCAGCTGCCTATAAAATAGCATTTGGATAGAATGCAGACAGGAAAACCACGAAGTATTGTAACAGAGTCTGCCGTGGCAGGAGATGGTGTGGGTTCTATCAGGGAGTCTTTCTGCTCTAGTTTGCTCTAGTCATTATCACACTACTGTCGGTGCGAACTTGTTGAATAAATCGACTGCTGGATTTATGGGTTAGAACAGTACCTTCATTTCCAAGGGCACTGCATTGGCTCCAAAGTGCTTTGTGAGGTCCTAAGATCCGGAAAGGGGTTGTGTGAAATTAAGCCCTTCTTCCTATTTCCTTTGCCCTCCGGCCAAACATGAAAATGAGAACGTGGCACGCGTGGCCAATAGAAGCAGATAGTTTTAATGTCTTTATGGAGGGCTTACTGCATTCAGAGGAAGAAAACAAGAGTGGTTGGTCGACACACTTAGAGTATGGCAGAGTATTTGGGTGGGCACCTAATCATTACATATAAAGTCCGGAGAGGTCTGATAGGGTATATGTGTTTACTCTGAGGGAAGAACCTACGAGGAAGAAGTCTCCATTTAAACATCAGGAGACTTAAAACGGAGATGAAGCAATTTTATTTTCGTCAGAGGGTTGTGAGTCTTTGAAAATCTCTTCTTGAACAGGCTGTGGAAGCAGTTTATGAATATTGTTCAGGCGGGGGTGAATAGATTACTGTGAGGCGAGGGGCGAACGGTTCGCGGGAGGCAGGCAGGATTTGGGGATTTGAGATTACAATCGGATCACCAGCTTCTATTTACAGGAAATGGTCTTCACGATTGGTTTTCGTCGCCTTTGGCTGCTCATTAAATGAACAATGGAGCTGAGCTGCCGACCTGTCTCAGCTTTAAGGAGGGAAATCAATAAGGAGTGGGTTGTTACTGTGTTAGCAAAGAATGGAGCTTCCTGGGTAGGTTTTATACGTGGTCAGGTGAACAGTGAACAGGAGTGATCGATTTCTGCGTACAGCGGGGAAACACACACACAAAAGACAAACTCGTAATACATACAGACACACATACACCATTCTCCTCAATCCATTCGCTCGCAATAGGGAGCGGGCAGGAGTTGTGATAAAGACTTGACCAGGTAGCAATCAAATTCAAACTAACAAGACAATAAAACACAGAGCCCGCTCACCAGTGGATTGATTCTCACCAAATAGTTAATGAACAACATCAATGCACTGCGTCTCTTTTCCAGCAACTATTTGGTTGCAATTTGCTGTAAGTCTTGGTAACACAAAGGGGAGAGATGTAATAGCAGCAAGGATACACACTCCGCAATATTAAACACGGAGTATGGGGGAGGGCTATGTGGTTTTCATGAATGAATGAGGTGGTACTGCAATGATCGTTTCCTTTCACACGGGAGATGTGTTTTCTGTAACGACTGTGGGTTTATTTTGGCTGCATTTTCCCGCTTGGTGTTGTGATGCCTAAGGAGGGCAGGAGTACATCAGTAAACAAGGGGGTGGGGTGTGTGTGCGGCTGGGGAGAGGGAAAATTCCTTACACTTATGAATGAAGGGAATGGGAGACCTCCCAGCCCGCCTCTGAGAATGAAATGTCCAACTGAGAGAGCCGCTGTCTATCTCCTGTTCAGCTCAACCCCCATCTACAACCCCCACCCCCCAGCACTGCTCTTCAGGCTAAGCTCTGGCATCTTCCCGTGCGCTTTCCTCACTCTAGCCGGCAGGACACTGGCTCTAACTGGGGGAGCAGGCGCCCCCGGTACAGTGACCGTCCGGCACCGTCTACCGAGTACCCTCTTCCGTCTCCTGGTCTTCGCTTTCTGCCGACACAGGGCAGAGGGTAAACGTCGAATGGCAAAAGGAAGGAAACCCTCGCTTATTACACGAGCTGCCTGCCTGAAAAGATGGTGTTGGAACATTTCAGAGAGATGTAAGAACAGGATTCAGTGAAAACGCCGTTGTTATCAATGTGAACAGCTTCACACAATGTAACCAGTCTAACAGAGAAAATACAACAGCAAATAAAAACTATCCCTATTGTTACCAAGAAATACTGTCCACATTGAAAACTGACCAGGAAACATTGTTACCCTTTATCTGTAATTACTAACAAGAGACATTCTGATATTGACAGCGGACCCCTTTGTAAGTACCATCATTAACAAGGAACACATTCCTGAAGCTGAGTACTGTCGGAGCACAGCATTCACAGACATTAATTCAACACAAACTCATACCGTAGTGCAGTTTCGAAAAATCTTGTTGTTAAACATCACAATAACCCCCTAGACTCGTGATGCGCTTTAACGAAGGTTGTTCAATTTCAGAGCAACTTCCCCCAGCAGCTCAGCGAGTCCTAACCTGAACAAGGGCTGAACAGGAGACAAAGCGGGATGGATGGGGGGAAAGATGTCCCGGTTGCAAGCTGACCTGAATGGGGAAATGGTTAGCGCCCTTACCCTTCAGGAAGTAGATGTGAGGTGGGTGGGAGGCTGCCAGCAGCGCGTTGAGAACCGTGTTAACGGTGCTGTCGTGCCTGACCAGGTCAAACCGTTGGCTCCTGTCGTCGTAGAGAAGGAGGGCCGAGTAGAAACCGGCTTGGAGCCGGCTGCGAGGTTTCTCGGCCGGAATGATGTGCTGAAGGCTGACCGAGCCCTTGGCTCTGCGTTTGACGATGGTGTTGCAGCGGACGTTGAGCGAGCCGCTGATGTGACCCGCGCTGTAAGCCAGGAACGATCGGCAGTCCAGGGTGAGGGACTTACGGCCGCCCTGCTTCAGAAAGCGTTTCACCTGGTTACACTCAACATCCGACACCTCCATCCTCACTGCTGTCCCATCAAGCCGCATCTGGTTGCTAGCCCCTTGCTTTGTAAAGACACGGAAGACGCCAGGCTAAACCCCCCACCCCCCACCCCCCTTCCCTGTCTCTCTCAGACTCCAGTGACACAGACTCTGTGAACGTCCCATGAGAGAGCCGCAGGCCACTCCTTCCTTTTTATACACTGATCCCTATGAATGGAGCATTGCTCCACTACCCATGTATGGGCACTGACGTGCCCAGCTCCGGGGGTAGATCCATCCACACTGCTGTTACTCTCATCCACTCGCACACAGTCAGATATAAACGCGGAGACCACACACCACTCATACACCTTACACCGCAGTTAGATATAAACACGGAGATACACTCTCAGCTCCGTACAGGCACACAGCACACCTGCTCCGGCTCTCGGTGACATTAATAACTGTTTTAGAGAAGGGAAAAGGCGAGCTGGGGGGTGGGGGGTGGGGGGTGGGGGGGGGGGGGGAGCGGTGTGGTGGTGGAGGGGGATGGTGTGGCAGTATTGGTTAAAAAAATGCCGCTGCGTTTCCAAGTGGAAAGGATTAACTGGATAGTTGTAGGATTTTATCTGTGTTGAGAAACAGAGGAGGAAGCTGTTATCTCGTTAGCCAATTTTGTTTGTCAAAAGGTGAGAAGCAAAAAGGGGCAACTTTTTTGGAAAATTTCAGAGGTGTTTAACACGAATGGAATTATAATATGTACCGAAAACAACAAAGGCTGGAATCTAGGACTCGAGACGTTAGCTTGCTCTCTCTCCATGGATGCTGTCTGACCTACTGTGATCTCCGGCATTTGTTGTTTTCAGTATTGATTCCTGCATCTGCAGTAATCTGCTCCTACATGGAGTTATAACATTGTGTTCTGAAGAAGGGTCATTGGACCCGAAACGTTAACTCTGATTTCTCTCCGCAGATGCTGCCAGGCCTGCTGAGCTTTTCCAGCAATTTCTGATGTTGTTTGAGAGTTATAAAATTAGGAGACTTTATTCCCAATGATGTAGACTGGGAAAACCATAGGGCTTAAACCAAGGTAAGGAAAAGGTTTTCCAATAACTGTGTAGGTTATTGTCTGGTCAATATTGCTTGGCAAGGGGGTGAGAAATTAAACATTCAGTTAGGATAAAAGCAAAGGTAGAAATGGGAAGCAGAAATTGCGTGTGTTATTACAGAGGATAAACTAAAACAAAGATCTGAAAATAGACCACAAAGGAAGAGCTCAGTACTTAATAATGTAGACTCCAATGCAACTAATATCCACACCACACAAATGCCAGCAATGACCATCTCCAATAAAAGATGATCTGACCACTGCCCCTTGACATTCAATGGTGTTGCTATCACTGAATCCGTCACTATCAACATTCTGGGGCATACTTTTGACCAGTAGCTCATATGGACTTGCCATATAAATACATTGGCTACAAGAGTATGTCAGAGGCTAGGAATACTGCAGTGCATAATTCACCTCCTCATTCCCCAAAGCCTGTCCACCATCTATAAGGCACAAGTCAGGAGTTTGATGGAATATTCACCACTTGCCTGCATGAGTGACCTCCAACAACACTCAAGAAGCTTGACACCATCCAAGACAAAGCAGCCTGCTTGATTGGCACCATATCCACAAAAATCCATTCCCTCCATCATTGATGATCAGTCGCAGCAGTGTGTACCATCTATGAGGTGCACTGCAGAAATTCACCAAAGATCCTTAGATAGCGCCTTCCAAACCCACCAGGGATAATGATACGGGACAGAGGGTAATGATGGGGATAATGATACGGGACAGAGGGTAATGCTGGGGGTAATGATACACCATAGAGGGTAATATTGGGATAATAATATTAGATGTAGATACTCCTAATGATAATATAGAAAAAAGCATAATTCTGGGAACAGTAATATAGAACAGAGGGTAATACTGGGAATAATATAGAACAGAGGGAAATACTAGGGATAATTATATAGTACAGCTGATCAAAATCCTGGAATTCCCACCTTTAGGGCATTCTGTGTCCACCTATAGCACATGGACTGCAGGGGCTCAAGAAGGCAGCTCACCACCACCTTCTCAAGGGCAGCTGGGGATGGGCAAGAAATGCTGGCCAGTTAGCAATGCCCATGTTCTGCAAGTGAATAAAAAAGGAGTATAGTGAATGAAGTTGATGAGATGGGGCACAGATAAACACTTGCAAATACATGGTGTTCTTACTTAAATTCAGGATTGATTTCCTGAAAATTGCAACTTTAAGTGAAACTACTTAAAGTGAAGCATGCTTTCCCATAGGAATCAATGCTAAAGCCAGAATTCGGCACCTGAGGACATTTTCTGCTCAGAAAAAAACAACATAAATGTTGAAATACTGTGCCATACCTGTAAATTCCTTGCTGAGGTAGCTTTCAAACCAAATCAAGGAGTGCTTCAAGGAAAGAAAACTGGCATGGATCCTTTCTCTCTGCACTTGACCTCCTTGTGGTCTCTCTCCATCTATCTCTCTCTGGGTCAGAAATCTTAACATAGTAAACACTCCGCAATTATCTCAGCAAATAGCTTGTCTAGTCATTCAGCTTAAGTCACATGATTTCTTGGAAATACTCTATTGACCCACTACTAAAAAAATGAATTTTTGACCCTTAGAAAAGTTTACAGGTCTTTACAGGACTGAAAACCAAAAACACACCTTTACTTTAGAACCCGAGTTCTGTCATAATAATCATATATTAAAAATCATCTCAAGGGCAGTAATAGTGAGGAATTTGAACAACTCTAATATTAACTGGATAAAATCTGTATAAAAAGTATGGTGGTGTAGAATTTTTAAAATGCATTCTGGAGAACCACTGTGACTGGTGCACAGCAAATGCAACAAGACAAGGTGCACATTTGGATTTAGTTCTAGGGAGTTAATCCTGGCAAGTGAAAAAGTACCACTGCATGGAAGCTAGAAGGTAATACTCTTAATTCAGTTAGATTTAGCATGATTCTCTTTCATTGTCCGTAGGTTATATGTAATTACTGGCTCGGGCATAATTTATTGCTCATCTCTGATTGCCCTTAAGAAGGCAGGGACTTTACTGAACTGCTGCAATCTATGGCAGTATGCAGTGCTGTTGTGAAGGAACTTCTGGGATTTTGACCCAGTGACAGTGAAGGAACAGTGGTATAGTTCCAAGTCTGGATGGTGGATTGGAGAGGAACCTGTATGACCGTGCTCCCATGTATCTGCTTGTCCTTTTAGCTGATAGAGGTATCAGTTTGGACAGAACTCTTGAACAAGACTGGGTGAGTTGCTGCAGTGCATCTTGTAAAATGGTACTCACTGCTGCTACTGAAAATTGGAGGGAGGAAATGTTTAATGTGGTAGATGGGTGCCAATCAAGCAGACTGCTTTGTCCTGAACGGTGCTGTGATTCTTGAGGATTGTTGAAATTGCACCCATCAGAGAAGTGAATAGTAGTCCATCACATTCCTGATTTCTGCCATGGTAGAGTCAGGAAGTGTGTTATTTGCCACAAATTTCCTGGCCTACTTTTGTAGACATAGCATTTACATGGCTGATCCATATCAATATCTGGTCAATGGTAATCCCCAGAACGTAGATAGTTATGGAAAAGGACAAAGATAGTAAAAGGAAGTAAAAAAAATTAAATCAGACAAAACTCAATTTTCTTAAACCAAGGTCTTATTTGGTAAAGATAGATTGAAACAACAAATTGAAGTTAAATCAGTGAGCCGTATGGGAGGAATTAATGGATGAAATATAGAACAAGTACATTTAGACAAAGAAAAAGTGTGGATCTCACTAAATAATAAAGACAAAATTAAAAAGGATAAAGTGAGAAAAGGAACCTCTCAGATAATGAGAGCTCAAAGCTACTGAAAGCCTAAATGAGTGTAGAGTACAGGATTAAAAGTTAAAGGAAATTAAGAAAGCAAAGAAAGGTAATATTAGCCCTCCCTGATATATCACAGTGTCTGAAACTCAAGCTCCAATTTATCATCCCTACTGTCCAATTTCTCAAGCTGCAGGTACTTATTGTAGGTATGTTACAGCTGCAACATCTCACCTACCCCATCATCTTTATTGTGTTTTATTTCATTTAATTGTTTTTAAGTTTGAAACTGGTACTGAACTGTTATTGGTATGCACAGGCATATAGAAACTTACACAGATCCATATTTAGGCAGTGGAAGATATAAATGATAAAGAGATATATGGATTAGCAATGGGCCAGATCACAATCAGATATACCATGTTTATCAACTTATTTACGGGCATGAACACTATCAAACATAGCCTGTAGCAACTGGTCAAACCAGGGAGATGAGTTCAGCGCTGAGTATTGATATTTTGTGTGTTGTTGCTATGGCTACATTTTATGGAATCAGTTAGTAGTTCCTGTGATATTTGATTGAATGAAAAACGTATGAATGGTACATTTACCCTTTATATCTGAGGAAGTTCTGACAATGGATGCCCCAGAATTTATACACCCCCCTGCTGTTCACAATCATTTTGGTCTTTACAAAATGTGGCTCAAAGCCTAGGCTGAAAATGAAATAGTCTTATCTCCAGGTAGTTGCAGCAAGTCACTCCTGCTGATTTTTAACCCCATCCTTTTGTGGATGTTCACAATGATCATCCAAATCCCCCTCAGAGAATGCCCTGACAAATAAATAAAGACCTAGTCTTTGACGACCTTAGGGCACTCAAATGCTTCACAGTGAATGATTTGCTTGTGATGGGTGATCATTGTTATAATGTAAGAAATGTTCTAGCCACTCTGTGCACAGCAAGATTCCACAGACAACCATGTATTAATGACTGGATAATCTATTGCTCGCATTGCTTCTGATATGTAAGGGCTGGGGCATCAGGGAGAACTTCCTTACTGTTCTTTAAAAAGTCCCAAGTGAGAGCACAAATGGGGATCTTGGTTTTTCTGAGTACACCTTTGATACTGCCCTAGTGCATCAGCCTTGAATATAAGCTCAAATCTCTAGTATGGGATTTGGACCCATAGCATCTTGTTATTTTGAGGCAAGAGTGCTACTAAGTTAAGGATGACACCTGAGAAGGATGGAAAGGAAGCAAAGTAATTTAAGGAATAAGCTGGTCAGAGGAATGTCTTTAGGAGGTTATTGAATGCGAGGCACGAGGCATGAGCTGAAGTGGGTTAAAAAGAGATGACAAGGTGTAGAGCTGGATGAACACAGCAGGCCAAGCAGCATCAGAGGAACAGGAAAGCTGACATTTCGAGTCTGGACCCTTCTTCAGAGCTTCAAAGGGCTGTTTTCTGTTTGCCATATTAGATTTTAGAATTTTTAGTACAGGAGTACAACAGTACAGTGAAAAATGTATAATTTCACCACACATGGAGCCATCTTATGTACCAAAGTATCTAGACACAAAAAAAAAGTTTGGGAACAAAGTAAGAGAAATGAAAGTTAAAAGGTTAAGCATTATTTCACACAGAACAGTAGAAAAATAAAGAATTAGGTTATAGTTTATAAGGTTTAATTGTACAGTTAGCATGTAAAAAATGAGCAAAGGCATCATCAGATTTCTAGGTCAACCAAACTTTGACATCATGAAGCTTTGTGTTATAATGTGAAAGCAATAAATAAAAGATCATTTATGGGAATTTCACATCACTGCACTCAGTATTTTGATTCCAGGCCCACTGTTTTATGATCCATTTCAAAATCTAGGCACTCTATCCAGTGAATGTAGGCTTAATGAGCAAAGCTCCCCTTGTTTTACATAATTACTCCCAGTAATATTTTGTCATATGGCAATATCTATATCATTATTGCCAGTAATGTCTCTATCTTATATCATTATTCCCAATAATAATGCTTGTCCTACATCACAATTCCTGGGAAATATCCCCCATTCTATATCAATATTCCCACTTCTATCCCCATCATATATCATTATTCCCAATAATATTCCCATTCTAAATCACTGTCACCACTAATAGCTCTTGTTGTATATCATTATCATCAGTAATATCCCCTATATTATATCAATATTCCCACTTATAGCCACTTGTGTTACAAGGACACTTAAAAATACCAGTGATATTACACAAAGCCATCATGGATTTATGAGATGAAAATCATGCTTGATAATTCTACTGAAGTTTTTGGAGGACATAACTAGATGAGGGAGAACTAATAGATGTGGTGTATTTGGATTTTCAGAAAGCTTTTGATAAAGTCCCGATTAAGAGGGTATTGTGCAAAATCAAAGAAATGGGATTGGTGGTAATATTCTGGCATAACATTGGCTAGTATACAAGAAACAGCAAGTAGGAATAAATGGACCATTTTCAGAGTGGAAGGTGGTCACAAGGGGGTTACTGCAGGGATCAGTGCCCCAGCTACTCACACCATGTATCAATGATGTGGGTGAGGGAATCAAGTGTAATATTTTCAAGTTTGCTGATGACACAAAACTAGGTGGGAGTGGGAGTCGTGAGGAGGGTGCTAAGATGCTTCAGAGCGATTGAGACAATTTGAATGAGTGGGCAAATACATGGCAGATATAGTATATTGTTGATAAACATGTCATTGTCCACTTCAGTGGGGGAGCATTGGTTACATAGTGATAGATTGGGTAAGGTTTATTTACAAAGGGAATGGGTGTCTTTGTACACTGGTCATTGAAAGTAAGCATGCAACAGCAGCAAGCAGTTAGAAAGGGAGGTGGTATGTTGGCCTTCATTGCAAGATGGTTTGAATACAGGAGTAGGGAAGTCTTACTTAGCTCTGCAGAGCTTTCATCAGACCACACCTAGAGTATTGTGTGTAGTTTTAGTCTCCTCACCTAAGAGAAGAAACACTTGCCATAGAGGGAATGCAGCTAAAGTTCACCGGACTGATTCTTGGAATGGCAGATGAGGCATATGGGGAGAGAATGGGTCGGCTGGGCCTGGAATCATTGGAGGTAAAAAGAATGACAGGGGATCTTGTTAAAGCCTATAAAGTTCTGAAAGGACTAGATGGAGTGGCTACAAGGATAACGTTTCCATTCATCAGGGAGCCCAGAGCAAGGAGTCATAGTCTCAGGATAAGCCATTCGGACTGAGATGAGGAGATATTTCTTCACTTTGGGAATTGTGAACTTGTGGAATTCCCTAACATAGAGGACTGTAGAGGAGAAGTCATTGAATATATTTAAGTACCCCTTTTGTTAAACAAATACATTAGTTTCACATTCCAGTGTATAAATGAACAAATGGAAAATGAAACAGCAGTTTGGCTGTGTTATGTCTTCCTGTAGCAGTTGCTGTTGTTTGATAAAGAGAAAGAGATGGCCTTCTAACAGCCAAAATGTTGAGGGGTGTGGGGAGAGAATGGGAACATGGAATTCCCTGCCCAATAGCTTTTGTGGGTCAACCTACTGCAGGTAGACTGGTTCTAGAAGGCAGCTCACCACCACCTTCTCAAGGGCAACTAGGGATGGGCAAGAAATGCTGGCCAGCCAGCGACGCCCACATCCCACAAATGAATTTTAAAAAGAGATAGAGGATCATCTGTGATGTAAAAGGATTGATGGGTTACTCTTGTTCCACATTTCTATTTTTCAATGATTCTATAACATCATCCCCAATAATACCTCTATCACACATGAGTAGCCAATTGATAGCCTCCTGTTTTATATTATAGAGCCTAGTAATCCCCAGTGTTATCCTCTGTTCTATAACATTATCCCTAATTTTACCCTCTGATCTATATTATTATTGCCAGTATTATCCTCTGTGCTATATTATCTGCATTATTTCCCTCTGTTCTATATTATCTGGAGTAGTAACCTTTGTTCTATAGCCTTAGTCCCACAATTTCACTCTGTTCCAAATCATTATCTCTAGTATTACACCCTGTTCTATATCAATATTCCCAGTATTACCCTCAGACCTATATCAGTATCCCATGTTTTTTATGCATTCACGGGATGAGGGTGTCACTGACCAGGCAGCATTTATTGCCCATTCCTAATTGCCCAGAGGGCAGTTCTGAGTTAAACACATTGCTATGGGCCTGGAGTCACATGTAGGCCAGACCAGGTAAGGATAGCAGTTTCCTTCTCTGAACCAGATGGGTTTTTCCAACAATCATTGATGGGTTCATAATCATCATTAGATTCTTAATTCCAGATATTTTATTGAATTCAAATTCCAACATCTATCATGGTGGGATTCGAACCCAGGTCCCCAGAATGATATCTGGGTCTCTGGGTTAACAGTCCACTAGGCCATTACTTCCCATTACCCTCTATTCTATGTATTTATCCCCCAAATTACCCACTGCTCTATATCATTATACACAGTATTACTACATATTCTCTATGATTATCCCTAGTATAGCCCCCCGTCTGTCTCATTATCTGCATGATTATTTTATATTCTATATTACTGCACAATATCACCCTCTGTTCTATATTATTATCCCCAGAATTTCCCTCTGTTCTATATCATTATCCCCACAGTTATCCTGTGCTCTATATTTCCACAATATTATCCTCTATTCTTTATATGTATCATCAATATTTCACAATCTCCAACGTCATTTCTCCAGTATTACCCTCTGTTCTATATTTTCTCCATTTTTACCCTCTGTTCTATATCATTATCACCACTATTACTTTCAACCTATATCAGTATCCCCATAATTACCATCTGTCCTACAGCCTTATCCCCACTATCTTTCACTGCAGGATTATACTCTTTTCTATATTATCTGCAGTCTTACCCAATCCTATATCATTATCCCAAGTATTATCCTCTGTTCGATTTCTTAATCCTCATGATTACCCTCTGTCCGATATCTTATCTTCAGTATCACCCTCTGTACTATGTTATTATCCGCAGTGTTAACCTCTCCAGGATTATCACCAATATTACCCTCTATTATGTATCATTATTCACAATAGTACCTTCTGTTGTATGTCATTTATCCCCAGTATCACCCTCCGCACTATATCATTATTCACAGTTTTATCCTCTGTTCTATAGCCTTATCCCCAGCATCACCCTCCGTTCCACATCATTACCCCAGGATTACACCCTGTTCTAAATCATTACCCACAGTTTTATCCTCTGTTCTATATTATTGCCTCCAGTATTACCCTCTGTTCTGTATCAAAATCTGCATTGTTACCCTCTGTTCTATATCGTTATCTGCAGTATCCGTCTGTTCTATGTTTCCCCAGTTCTTTGTCATTGTCTCCAATATTGTCCTCTGCTCAATATAATCCCCAACATTACAGTATGTTCTATATTATCCACAGTATCATCCGTTATTCTATATAATTATTCACAGTATGGCCATCCATTATATACCATATCCCTAATACTATCATCTGTTCTATATCATCATCTGCGTGTATATAACATTATAACATTATCTGCAGTATCACCCTCTGTTCTATATTACCGCCAGTATTATCCTCTGTCCTGTATCATTATCCCAGTATTACCCCTTGCTGAAAGCTGAAAGAACTGAGGATGCTGTAAATCAGAAACAAAAATAGAAATTGCTGGAAAAGCTCAGCAGGTCTGGCAGCATCTGTGCAGAGAAATCAGAGTTAACATTTCGGGTTCGTTGACCCGATTCTGGTTCTGAGGAAGGGTCCGTGCCCGTTACCCACAAGTATTACAGTCTGTTCTGCATCACTATATTTGCTGGATTCGAATAAGATTCCCCAGCCTCAATTTTTGTGTGTGACCTGCCTTTGTTTACACACAAGGCATAATCCACCAAACAGACATACAAACACATTTGGGTTCATATTTGTGTCTCCTTTGTACTCCAGTGCTGTGTTTGAAGGGGATCTGATGTTGCCGAGAGCGCCCAGGATAATAACTGATCTTTCTGATAGGGACTAGTATTCTCAGGCAGATCATTCGTGTCGATTCGGGAGAACGAAGAGGTTAAAGGGCTTACCTCAGGAGCTCAAGCTCTGTCCCGAACCTGCTGATCTGGACTCAGCAGGAGATGCCGGGACAGATTGCAGAGGAAGCTTTCAATGATCAGCGGTGCAAACAAACAAGAGGTTGTCAGACTTCACACTAGTCACAGACCATACTATCTGTTTGATGTTATCACTGCTCGAACTCACTTCACATGTCGCTCGTAGCTTTCTCGCTAGTTGTCTTGTCACATACATGCTAACCCGGTTCCAGACCTTTCTGGGATATGTTGCACCTTCCTTACGAAAAAACAAAAGCAAGATCAATAGGAGATAACCTTCTCCAATTTCCCTTCCTGACATCTGGGCGAAGAGATTGTGTCAATAATTTCCTCCATTTGTGTGTGGAAACAGGATCTGCAAACCCGTTTGGCTTCTCTTTCTGCATAAGCATCAAAGATCGCTTAAAACCTCAAAAGAGCTGGCCGGGGATTAGAGAATCGAGGCAAAAAAAGGGCCTCATTAAGCATGGAATCAGTCCTCATTTTTTTCTACTTAATTAGTTTTTCAAAGATAACTCTTCAACCAAAAAAAGTTGCTAGGCCTTTTTTAAAAATATGGGTCCCCTGTGCTGTTTGTTGTATGCATTAACGGTTTGGACTTCAGTGTGGGAGGCATGGTTGAGAAATATGCAGAGGACACAAAACCTGGCCATGGAATTGACAGAGAAGGGAATTGCTGCCCACTCCAGAAGGTTTGCTTGAGTGTGGGTAAAGTGGCAAAGGGAATTCAAGCTAGAGAAATGTGAGGAAGTACATTTGGGAAAGTCAGACAAAGCTAGGGAATACACAACAAATAGGAGGACATGGAGAGGAGTAGAGGAAGTGGGGGACCTTGGGTGCCTATCCACAGGGTCTTTGAAGGTGGCAGGACAGGTTGACAAGATGGTAAAGAAAGCATGCAAAATGCTTTGTTGTATGAGATATAGAATATGATGCTGGAACAGAATAAAATGCTGGCTTGACCATGGCTGGAATTTCATGGATAGTTCTGGTCAACAAAATGGAGGTAATTTCTCTGGAGAGAGTACTGAAGACTGTTGCCAGAGATTGAAATTAGCAGCCATGAGGAAAGATTGGGCAGGCCAGGGTTGGATACCTTAAAGAGGTGACTGAGGAGTAACAACTGGGGTGTACAAAATTATGAGGGGTCTATATAGACAGGGAAGACCTGTTTCCTCTAGCAGAGAGGTTAATTACAGGGGTCACATATTTAACATGAAGGAAAAGTGGTCGAAGGATTAGAGGGGACATGAAGAACGTTTTCACCCAGAGGGTGCTGGGTGTTTGAAATTCACTGCCCAGGTTGGTGGTGAAGGCAGAAATCTTCAACTTGTTTAAAAGAAACCTGGATCTTTATCTGAAGTGCTGTAACTTGCAAGGCTACAGTTCAGGTGCTGGAATGTGAGATTAAAATGACTAGCTGGTTTAGTTTTAGCATTTTAAGTTGATGCAGACACAATGGACAATATGGCGTCTTTCAGTGCTGTGACTCTTCTATGGTTTTAAATAAAGTGAAGAGAATTTTGCCTTCACTATTAATCAACAAACAAAGCCACTTTACTGGTAACAAGGATCAAGCATAAACAATTAAATCCTTTGAATCATTTGAAGATAAAATTGCTTCATTTGATAAATAGATGAGAAATTGGAAAGTCTCATTGCAAGAATAATAATGTTATAATCCATGAGACAAAGACAGTCTGAGCCAGTCTAATGAATTGATTTATTCATCAACGAGTTTGCTGACCTCATTTAGCTCCACATCCTACAAAAGCCTTGATTGTAACATTTGAAATTACGTTCAAATTTCTCCATGCATTATCCTTCCCTATCCCAGCAAACCTCTCCAGTCCTATAACATACTAGTAATCTATAGGCATTGACAGATGACCTGAAATGTGAGTTCAAATGCTACCACAGGAGTTGATGGATATTTAATTAAATAAATCTGGGATAAAAATTGGTACCAGCAACAGCAATCATAAAGCTACAGGACGGTCATCAAGATGCATCAGGTGCATTAATGTCCTTTTGGTGAAGGGCCTTGCCATCCAAATAACTTATGCATGCTCCCATGTCTTCTGCTTTTGGTTGTTTGGCTTATATGTGAATCCAGAACCACAGCAATGAGTTGACTCGCAATAGCTATCTGCAACATGGCCAACAAGCCACCCAGTTTTATGATACTGCTACAACAGGTTCCATAAAAATAAAATCTGACAGACTGCTTGGAATCAACCCTTCACAATTCTCCTCACTAACATCTGGGAATTTCACAGATTTGTTTTCATGGGAGATGGGCACACTGCAAGTCCAGCATTTATTGTCCATCCCCTTTTTTTAACCTTTGAACTGACTAGGTAGCTAGGCCATATCAAAGAGCAGCTTAGAATAAACCACCTTGTCGGAGTCACACATAGGTCAGATCAGGTGAGGATGGCACCTACCCTTCCCTCCATTTAGATAAAAAGTTGCTTTTCTATTCCTCCAACCAAGCTTCACATTTCTCCACGCTAAACTTCACCTTCCAAATTTTGACCCACTCGTCTAACCTATCCATATCAATGTGTAAATTTTATATTTCTTCATTGCAACTTACTTTCCCATCTATTTTAGCGTCATCTGCAGATGTGACTATTGTACATTCTATCCCCGTATCCAAGTCATTAATATAGATTGTAAATAGTTTGGGCCTGAAAACTGAACCCTGTTGCATCCCACTAGGTATGTCTTGCCAAGCCAGAAAAAGGCCCATTAATCCTGACTTCTCTGCCTTCTGTTGGCTAGTCAATCCCCTATCCAAGCTAATAAATTACCCCTAACCTCGTGTGATTTTACCTCTTATAATAACCCTTTGTGCAGCACCTTATCAAATTCCTTCCAGGTGTCCAGGTAAACTAAATTTACAGGATCCCCATAATCTACATTGCTTGTTACATCTGAAGTCAAGCATAACATTATGTAAGTCGGAGCAATAAGAAGCAAGGTTTGCAGGTTTTAATTCAATGCTCTAAGTTATGAGTTATTATTCTGCATGCAGTTTGATTGATGTGCATCTCAGAACAGGTGCATAGATATTTTTCGAAGAACAGGATGAAGTCAAGAACACTTGCAGATGAAATCTAACAGCTTAAAAAATGGTTCATGTGGCCAGTCTACTGCAAACTGGGCATAATGAGTGATCCCTACATCAGAATGAATGGTCAGATTGGATTCCTGCATACCCTTCCAAACATTCCTCCATGTACAAAGTAAGCTGAAATAGAATAGCAAGTTCTCATGACATTTACTGCTCATATGTCCCTTTCCCACTAAATGGACTATTCCATCTGTCTTTGAGTGAGATGTCAAAGACCATTTTTGGCTGTTCTCCTCACCAATGTTACCACCTTCGATAACAGAATAATTACACAATTAATTTAATGCTATGTAGTGTCGCTATGTACAAATTGGCTGCAGAATTCACCTACAACAATGACTAGACAATGAAATCTACCATCTTCAGGCTGTGAAAGTTACCATATAAAGGTAAGTTCTTTGGAATGTTCCAAAGCAAGGATTCTTCTGAGAGTTTCAGAGGAAACAGAGAACATCCTACCCATTCCCACCTTACTGGAACTTGTTGGACAATTCAGGTATGATATTAGAGCAGTGCCATTACATTTTTGTTTCATTACTGAGTTAGGTTAGCCATTTATTTGAAAGGTTGGATACTGATATGTTTTTGGCTACTGGCTGCTATTTTACACTTACTTTTCTCCATACATGAAGTCCAATACCATTACTTTAATACAATCATCTTTAGGCACCTTAAGGCTAAATTCTGACTTGGTTTTTGAGACAGAATCATGGGTTGTAAAAAGTAAAAAAGAAATCCTCTGTGCAGTTTCACATGACAATTTCAAATATTAATTAACAGTTTTCAGACCAGGTTTAAACAAGCCTCAACAATGCTCGTCCCTGCCTCCCTAACCTGTTCTTCCTCCCACCTATCCCCTCCTCCCACCTCAAGCCGCACCTCCATCTCCTACCAACCAACCTCATCCCGCCCCCTTGACCTGTCCGTCCTCCCTGGACTGAGCTATCGCCTTCCTAACTCCCCGCCTACACTCACCTTTACTGGCCCCATCCCCGCCTCTTCGACCTGTTTGTTTCCTCTCCACCTATCCTCTCCTCTATCCATCTTCTATCCGCCTCCCCCTCTCTCCCTATTTATTTCAGAACCCCCTTCCCCTCCCCCTTCTCTGATGAAGGGTCTAGGCCCGAAACGTCAGCCTCTCTGCTCCTATGATGCTGCTTGGCCTGCTGTGTTCATCCAGCCCTGCACCTTGTTGCCTCAACAATGTAATATCTTTGTGGATACTCATCATCTTCTCCAATTGCACAAATGCCTCAAGCATCAGCTGTTGCTTAAAACAAGCACTGACAGTATCTGGAGAAAAACAGGAAGGAAATGATGAATCAGTATGGAGGCAGCTGTAAACTGCCGATGGAGTCTCAAGAGCATACATTATGATCTAATTAACCAAAGCTCAATGTCTCAGGTAATTTGGTTCCTCAGTTTACTACTGAATGATCAGTGACAAGACTTGGCTAAGTTTGAATTGCCTTCTATAATTTCAGTGGCCTCAGACAACCAGCGTTATTAATTAATTCTATTTTTTTTGTGATTATGCACAGATGATTCTGTCAGTTTAACACGGTAGTTCTTAAAGACGTGCTTTTCATATAATGGTGCTCAGCGAAGTGAGTCCTTTCCATTATGAACATGCAGTGTCCACTACAAGCACTCAAACACCTGATACAAATGCAGCACAGTTGGAAAGGAACAATAGGAACAGCAGTACGTAATTTAACACTTCAAACACGCCCAACAAATTTGATATATATTTCAACTCGGTTTGGAAAAAAACTTCATTTGTTTACTATCATTTGATATTGTTATTCAACAAAATATATCAAACTCAATCTTGAAAGTTCCAATTCTCCCAGTATCTGCACACTTTTTATGGAAAGAATTCCAGAATTCTACTGTGTTTTGTGTGAACAAGTGCTTCCTGATTTCACTCCAGATGACTTGGCTTTATTATTAAGTTCCCTCATTCTTGATTCCTTCAACACCGGAAATAATTTATCTTAACCTACCCTGAAACACTTTGTTCAAATCATAGCTCAATTTTCTAAACTTAAGGGATGATAAGTCAATATGCCTTAATAATTCTTTAAGTTTCTAAGGTATTATTTATCATTTTGAATCAAGTTTCCTTTAAACATCGGGCCATGCTTTCAGCCTCAGAAAGGCATGTCCTTCTGCCTCAAACTGAGATTGTAACTGTATTGAGATTAGTCGAAACAGTACAATGGCAAAATACTGCAGATACTGGAAATCTGAAATAAACAGAGAATGTTGGAGAAACTCCAACAGGTCTGGCAGCATCTGGTATGACTTCTTCAGAACTGGAAGGTGTTGGAAAGTAGGTTATGTTTTATACTTCTGACAGAGGCAGAGGAGGAACAAGGGGGCAGATGGTGTAGAGGCTCAATGCAAAAGATAAAAAGGTTTTTAAAAGTGGAGAAAGAGAAAAAAGAGATGTAACAAGGGTGTAAATTAAGATGTGAAAAGGAGACAATTAGTCTTTGCAAAGTAAACTAGATACAAACGCAGCACAGCAGTGGGGAAGAGGATGTAAGAAAAATAGAAGGCAGACGTGAAGTGGTCAGTTATGGACAAGCCAAACAACAGGAGATTAAAGAAGAGATAGTAAGAACTGCCGATGCTGGAGTCAGAGATAACATAGCGTGGAGC